>NC_143573.1:76122500-76722500 GCF_054136105.1 Typopeltis vanoorti | reverse complement strand
CGAGTCCCCCTCCGCACTTTCTACCAGGAAAAAAAAATGATAAGCTTGGATTTCTTACTCTTCTCAAGGGAAATTCTTAAATGAACCCATAATGCTCCATACTACTTGCTTTAAGTGTAAAAATAAAATGTCTTATTCAGAAAGATCTGAAAAATCGCAAACTCATGGTCAGCTTATAGAATAGAATCGCTGTATAGTGTCAAGCTGTCAATAAAAATTATAGTCAATTTTTTAGCCGTAACATATAAAAAAATATAATGTAGAGCTTATGAAAATAACAAACATAAATTCACAAATAGATTAAATTTTAATAAATAAATATCCCAACGCACATGGAGTCATACGAGTAAGAATACAATAATGCTATTTCTATGAAGAATATGGACAATAACTCTCCATCCTCCCGCTTATATATTATTGTCTCGAAATGTAGTGGGTTTTATATTTTTTATAGTGGGGCGATTATCTTGAAAACTGAACTTGAATGTCTCAAGAATGAATCTCATACGAGGAAAAATAGGAGAATCGAGGAAACACCCTCTTGGGACAAAGATCCTGCAGCTAGCAAAGCAAGTTTTGCGAGCACATTTTTTTTAGCTTTTATGGCTTTCCTAGACTACACTTTACTTATAACCAGGGTCGTATTCATGGGTGTGCGAACTGTGCGGTGGCAAAGGACCCCGCAAAGCGCATAACATTGAAAATAGAAAATTAATTTTTTTAAATTATTATATAAATTAATGTTATAATTATTATATAACAAAAATATTATTATATAGAAAAATATATGTATATAATTTTACAACCAACTATTGTTGTTATAATAAGCGAAATAAGATCGTACGTAGCGCTAGAGCTAGTATTTGAAACTACTCTAAGATATATAACAATATCGTACAACACGGGTGGCGAACCTATGGCACGCCCGAGAATTTTGCTGGCACGTCAACGATTTACATATGGTATCCTTTTATACACTTATAAATTATTCAACCTTTTTTTTTTAATTGTTACAATACATACGAGTTAAATTTTGTTTTACAGGAGAGAGCAGCTATGAAGACATGAATTTGATTGGTGCGGTATTAACAAAAGATTACGCGACCCTTTAAAGAAAAATGGAACCGACAATTTTTGAGTTGAAATGCTAATTCTCTTCAACCGAATTCCATAGCATCTGTCATAACAACATTCACTATATATTTCTTAGTTTTAAGACATTCACGACGGGGTGTCGTTTATCGTTCCGACAGAACTTCTCATTACCGGTGGGCTCTACTCACACAAAGTTTTAACCCTTGGTTGACTTTTATTGCCTTGTTTGTGTTTGAGCTGGAAGGGGAACTCACACAAGCATTATATGGCTTGTTTCAATTCGTGGTAGAATTTTATTTAAAGTAAGCCTTTGTGATCTGTCATAATGACATCGAGAATTTCAAATACAATCAAACAAACACTTATTTCATGTAATTGAAAAATTAGACAAGAGTTTTAGTTAGATACTGTGTTTCCGGTGCAATATATGGTTTTGCTTGCAACTATACAGTGTAGTTTCTGTGAGAGGGGTGCATGTGATTCATTAGTTAGCGCCGTTTTTATTCCAGTTGTCTCTAATTGCACTATTTGTTGAGAAATATATTACTGCAAAAGCCTCTGTACCTTATTCAGGGATACAATAAAACTTTTTTTTTTTTCTTGCATCTACAGTATATAATGACTGTTGGGGAAGGCGTGTTGTTTTTGCGTGGGAGGTATATATGCAAAACGTTTTAATGTCTTTTTTCGTAAAGTGAAATCAGGGGTGCCAGTTATACGCGAGGGCAAGTTATATTCGACGGTAAGCGTTCGCCAACAAGTCGACATCCTTCTGCTGCTTCCCTGCTCCGCTGACTTCTATGGTGAGTTACAATGCATAAATATTTTTCTCACTCCCGTTTTTTTTTTCTTCAAACCAACATCATTAAAATCAATTTAATAATACAATAATCAATTTTATACTGAATAATATTATAAATAAATTGGTGATCAGAATGGGATATGTCAATGAAACGTACCACAAGTTAATTTAATGATGTTGGCCTGAGGAAACTACAATATTGTAGCATTAGTCCTGGTTGATAACTAATTTAAATGCGTACTTTTATATTTCTCAACATGCTACACCGTATACATAAGTGTACTAATACTCTTTATGATTATGCCATAATTAATTATTAATACTTATTTACTAAAATAAATAACCAAAGGCTTCACATCGGCGATACAAAATTATATAAATTAAGTGGATATTAAATCCAACATTAAATTAGTTTAATGTACGAACTTTAAAAAAATGGGAACGCTATTTACGAGTTAGTTTGTTGGGGCTGGACCCTCTAATACAGTAAGAATAAATATATATAAAAAAAAACTAGCGATGGCTATGTTATCAATTTTCTCCTCTACATATGCTTGTGAGTCATTATTTTTCGAAATGAATTTTATAAAAGACAGTTTAAGAAATAGAATGACTGATGAATCTCATTCGGCGTGTGTATTACTAACAGTGGCAAAATATGAGCCTGATATAAAGCATTTGGGATCTAATGTACAACAGCAAAAATCTCATTAATAAATTGATATTGATAAATTAATAAATTGATAATAGGTTGATATTGATTTGTATACGACAATGTATACCAAATTCCATGAAAAATTTTGTATTAATTTTTCCCCTGTTAAAAACTCCAAGGCACGTCAGCAACTTGATTTGTAAATATTTGGCACGCGCCGACACGTCAGCAACTCGATTTGTAAACTTTTGGCACGCGCACATAAAAAGGTTCGCCACCACTGTCGTACAACATAGTGTTAAATAGGGAAAGGTGCATTTAAAAACAGGCGTTTTTAATCGTTTTAAGGAGTTTTTTTTATTTTAGTTTATGACTTTATGAACAAATATATACATACTGTCATGGCAATTTTTTTTATGTGATATTACTTGCAAAACATCTTAAAAAATATATTTTGTAAACTGGTGTTTGGTTATCCGACATCAGAATTTTTCTTCAATAGCAGTTTTCAATCTATATTAGATTTATTTATTTTCTAATATTATCTATTTCAGATATATTTTATTTATCAGGTAAGTAATTTTGCTCTAATTTATTAGCTTATTTTGTAATTAAATCTATCGTATTTAATTCTAGAGTATGACTAGTCGTGAGAGAGATTATTATGGGAGAAAATACCCAAGTGGGCATGAAAAACGAAAGCGAAAACAAGAAAAAGAAGCGGTTGAGGAACGTCAAAGAAATTCACTGCTTAAATTTATGAAGTTGAACTCATATATTTGTTCAGATATATCAGTTGATACGGGAGTTCTGAAATAACTACAAACAGTTCTTCGGCTTCAACATTAATTAATAATGAGAGCGCCGAAATACTCAAAGGAAGCGGAGAACATGACGCGTTTGGTCAAACAATGAGTATCGAAGATCCAAAAACTGAGACACCAGAGGAAGGTGAACTATTTACTATTAATGATCCAGCAACATGGCCCAAAATTTGAACAACGCAACACTAACACAAATTGTACAACGCGGTCCACCGTCTCATTCGACTGAAAATGATTTTCCAAAAGATGACAACAAGAGGTGTTTTTCCACAGCTCACTATGTTAGGACGGAGTTATTGCAAACGGAGAGAAGCAAAACAGAAGATGGCTTGTATATTCAAACTCTTCCAACTCTATTTTTTGTTTTTGTTGCAAATTATTTTCTTCTGATGTTCATTTTTTATCTAATAATGGCTTTTCTGACTGGAGACATGTAAGTGAAAGATTAAAGTCGCACGAACGAAATCCAGTGCACATGAAATGCATGTATTCATGGACACAAATGGAATGTCATTTAAAAAATCACAATACAATTGATCAGACAAATCAAAATGTCATAAAATTTGAAGCAGAACGGTTAAGAAATGTTTTGAGACGAATAGTGGCAGCAATTCTTTATTTATCCGAACATAATTTAGCTTTTAGAGGTAATTTCGATACTTTGTACACAGCCCATAATTTTAATTTTTTTGGAATCATATAATTAATTGCAGAATTTGATCCACTTTTAAAATATCGTTTAATGCGATGTTCGGGAAAAAAAATTATAAGTAAGAAACAAAATTCGTATCTATCACCCATTGTGCAAAATGAATTAATTGGGAACCAAAATTCAACAAAATATTGTAAATATGATACGACAGGCAAAGTACTATTCAATAATTCTCGATTGTACTCCTGATGGTAGTCATCAGGAGCAAATTTCAGTAATTTTTAGATTTTTACATATATTTGAAGCAGATATTGAAATTCGGGAACGCTTTTTGACGTTTTTAACAACTAATGACACTACTGGTAAAGGTATATCTGAAAATATAAAATCACTTTTGAATAAATTAAATCTTAAATTGTCAGATTGTAGAGGGCAAGGGTATGATAACGGAGCGAATATGAAAGGCGTATATAAGGGAGTTCGTGCTTACATTTTAAATGAAAACGAAAAGGCATTTTATACTCCTTGAGCCTGTCATAATTTAAATTTGATTTTAGGGAATGTCGCAAAATCATTAATTATAGCAATAAATTTTTTTAATGTTATACAAAAAATATATACATTATTTGCTGCCTCAACTTCACGTTGGGAATATTAAAGAAATTTGTTAAACAATTAACTCCAAAACCGTTATGTGATAGAAGATGGGAATCTAGAATAGAATCAGTTAGAGCTGTACGTTTTCAAATTCCAGAATTTTTAAATGCACTAAAAGAATTATTTAAAACTGAATCAGATAATATTATCAAAGTAGAAGTGGTTTCAATATATGAACAAATAGATTCATTTGAGTTTATACTAAGGCTTGTAATTTGGTATGAGCTTTTGTCAAAAGTTAATTTAGTAAGTAAAATATTACAAAATGCAAAAATTCCCATAGACGTAGCAACTAAGCATATTTAAGAGTTAGTGCAGTACTTTGAAAAGCAGAGAATATCAGGATTTGATAGCTTCTTTGAGATTACTAAAGAATTGTCAAATCTATTAGAAATAGAAATTAAATTTAAAGAAAGTCGAGTACGTCGAAGAAAAGTATTTTTTGATTATGAAACGCCTGATGAATCCCACATAGGTGATAACAAAGATAATTTTAGGATAAATTTATTTTTTGTAATTTTAGATACTGCTCTACAATCTGTCAAAAAAAGATTTGAATTGTATGAAATTCACCAAAAATCATTTGGATTTCTTTATGATATGAAATTAATAAGAAAAATGACAGAAAATGAATTAAAATTTTGCTGCAAAAGCTGTATCAAAAATTAAATACAGATATTGATGAATCTGAATTTTACAATGAATTAATTATTTTTAGAAATATTGTTCCAGAAGATGCACCCAGTAATATTTTAAAATTCATAATTGCAAATAATTTGTCGGATATTTATCCAAATATTACTACGACATTTAAAATATTATTGACCAGTCCAATTACGGTCGCATCAGCAGAAAGGTCATTTTCCAAATTAAAATTAATAAAAATCTATTTGCGATCTTCTGTCTCAAGAACGTTTGTCGTCCCTGGCAATAATATCTATAGAGCATGATATTGCAAAAAATTTGAATTTTGATAGCGTTATAAATAATTTTATTGATAAGGGCATTAGGTTAAATAAAATTTAATATATTAAGATTTCTTTTAAATCTTATAAGTTGTTATACCTATATTTCATTCTTTATAGTAAAAATTGTTATTTTTTTCATATTTTATATTATTATTTATATTATTAAATAAATCATTGTTCTGGCGAATTATATGATAATGTGTACTTACATAATAAAATAATATATCATGTACATACAAATACATTTATTTTTTAACTAATTTTTTCCCTTTACTTAAATTGATGCTAAAGAATATACTTGTTTATGTATGTGCATAAATATTTTTCATATTTGATTTAATTCATTAATTAACAAGATATCCATTTAAAATTTCCATAAAAGTTACTAACTTTCAGGGGTCCCGCTTTTCCATTTCGCACAGGGTCTCGCAAAATGTAGAAACGGCCCTGCTTATAACCTTAAGAACGAGACGGTAGGTTTGACGTCACACAACGGCCCTTACGTTTAGAGTAGCTTACAACTTATTGTTGACTAGCAAATTCTGTATCTCTAAAGGACCACTCTGCTTTTTAATTCTCCAGGACGACGACCCATTGATTGTCTAGGGCAGGGCTTGAAGACCTTTATCATACCTTTTCAAATGAAGGTGAGTTAGTCAGTCTCATAAGTTAGGATTTTGCACCAGCCAAACTAGCCATAAAACATTTTCAGTTAACAAATAATATAATGTCTCATGGTCTTGGTTGCTTCTGCCGAAATTAAACAAATCAAAGTAAGTTGTCATTTAATGAATGTGTAAAAAAAACCATCGTTCCAGCTAGTGACATTAAGACAATATTATTTCTACCGAGACTTTTTGTTGACACATTGAGTAGAAAGCAAACCAGTGTACAAACGAGTACAACATCGAAGTCATGGTCAGACGAAAGGGCTTACTGGAGGCCTGAAGTAGCATGTAAAATGTTTGAGTCATTAGAGTACGGTTCCCAGAATTATTTAATCCTTGACTATACTATTTTAAAATGTGCGACAGGTTTAAAACCTTTCGTGAGTGCGATCCAACTAAAAAAAGAAAACGAAACGAAAGTATAGACGCAGCTTTCCACAAAGAATCCAATGGAGAAACACTTCATTTTGTTGTAGTCTGATGCGAATACGTTCTTCCATTTTGTGGCAACACAGGTGATGATTCTGGTTTTACTGATTTATTTTAATCTTCGAAGTGAATCAGGAGATGTGATCTTGAAAAATCAGTTGAAGTTTACCGCTAGGAAGGTACCGTGTATGTCTGTACATGTCTCATCGAACACAAAATGAATCGTTTGACTATTTCATTTTGTGTTCGATGAGAGCTTTTTACGTAGTACAGTGTTTTTTTACGAAACATGATAATTGGCGATATAAAAAAAAACGGCACTTAGGTGTAGTGTATAAAATTTCAAATATGGTTCATTCTCTACTTATATCGTGAAGTAGCGCTCATGAAGAGTATTCATGGGTATATTCATATGGATAATTTAAATGTGGCATTCAGTTGATAATTCATAGTTTATAATATTTTGATTTAGACGTGAATCGACTGGGGGTTGTCAAGGGTATAATGGTTACGCAACTATGGCTGGTTATTCAAAGGAGTACTGAACCAATTCATTAACGTACAGTATATAAAACATTATTCTTTCGCTACGCCAGCCACAAATTTAATGTCATTATTAATGATCTGAATAAAATTTGCAGGCCTAATTAGCAGTGGCGAATTCTCCATGCTTGCTGCGCAAGCTCATTAATTGAGAACGAAGTAATATTTATTTGTTAATAAATGCATGCATTTATAAGCATTCCGTTTAGGCTTTTATTTATGTAGACAGAAGACGTCTTAAGCTTGCGCGGTAATAATTGAGCTTTGCGTTGTGTATCGAAGGCCGATGCTTGCTCGTCTAGTCAAAGCTGCCTTGGCTTGCTTGGTTGTGGGAGCTTCCAAGTCCTCGCTGCAGCGCTGTGGTTTCATGCGCGCGCATAGCATTTCCGCTCCCTCCACGTCGTCTTAAACACAAGGCAAGTGAAAGTAGCTCTAGCCAGTGAGCTTCAGTCAGCCTTTACAAGTGTGCGTGTTGCTTGGGAAAATTAAGTTACAACCAACTTTTTATGGCGATGTTATTGATCAGTTCATAAAGAAGAACCGTAGGGTAGAATTTGTATTCAAGGTGCTAAATTGAAAAAGATAGAATATCATTAAAATAAATGTTGTATTTGTATGACTAAATGTACATACATTTCTAAATATATAGTTTTTAATGGTCAGTAATTCATTATTCCGCTAATCAGGCTTAAATCACACCTCTCACTCCCTGAATGATAACAAGAGCAAGCATGAATTTCAAGACCAGCATTCACCCTGCTAGTTACATTAGCCAAGCTGTTAACGTATACCCGATCACCAACCAACAGATTGTAGTTGGGGGAGCGTGAGCCTGATGTTGACACGAATGCGTGTGACTGTCTTTAGGTGGGAGATGAATTTCTCTGCCGGTATGAGACTACTCCCTGCTTAGCGGAGGCCTGAAGTGGCTTTAAAAGGTCTCTGTTTGGTCTCTACACCAGAGTTTGGTTTCCAGATTTGGTGAAAATAATAAAAAATAAAACGGAACAAAATAAAATAAAAACCATCCTTGACCCACCCACCCACCCACAGAACCCTACATTTAACCTTTGGTGGATGGCAGTCACATTAAAAAAATTAACTGCTAAATGCAGTTGGAAATAGTAAGGATTTATTTATAAATTTTTTATTATTATTTTTTTTTTCAGAGAAAGAGAGAGAGTTTACTGAGCAGGAAAGCTGTGCCTGGTTTGCTAAGCACAAAAATATTAGAATATTTAAAGACGTATTTGTCTCTATGCCATCGTGCGGGCTTTAGAATGCTTATTTGAAATGGCAAGTGGTGAATTTTTTTACTTATAAACTGCAGCTAAGACATCTACTTTTATTACAGCACTAAACAAAATTGCGTAGCACATGCTTCCAAGCTGTGACCTGTCACCAATCAACTCCAGCAAAAAGAGGGAAGGCTCAAATTAAATGAGCCCATTGGAAAACTCAATAATGCGCTAAGTTACCAAAGACAAAACTCTAGTCAAGAATTTTCTGTCGCCTTTAAAAATCGCCCAGGAATCTTCAGAACAATTTGAGCAGAAGTTACTCTACTACCTTCATAAATCGAATTATCCGTCAGGTTCTATGGATGGACATGACAAGATAAGCGATATATTTATATCCATAAGTGGAGTCTGTCACTGCTACTTTGAAGGACAGTTTTTCCAAAGCACATAATCTCTCTCTCTCTCTCTCTCTCTCTCTCTCTCTCTTATATATATATAAAAAAAAAGAAATGATCACTAAGGAAATAAGCATAGTCCATTTCCTTAATTGAACTTTTCTTTTAGAATAGGCAGCCAGTCTTCATCCTCAACTCTTAGCTGGTAGTTGAGTTCATGGACACCGACGATTCGCATGCTTAGATTGAAGAAAGAACGACATAAACTAACACCATATCATGTTTCTAACTCTTATTAGTATTACTATTTGAAATATTGTCAGGATGTTAGTTAATCAATTTTTTTGAACTGCAATTTTAAAAACCAAGTTTACTGAAGGGGGAGAATCGATTGAAAAGGGATCTGGGAAATATTTCTGTAAGTAAGGAAACTTTTTCTATACTCTGTTTTCAGGGTTGAACCTATCTGTTCATCTTCTGGGTGTTTAGTGTTGTTACTATAAGGCTAATTTTCTTTGTATTTTTTTTAAGGGAACGATAAATTATTTCTTATCTTATATTAAACATTTGATGGCATGTGTCCTTACACACTCCAGCAAGAAATGTACCCTGTCACTAAGCAATGACTGTAATCATGGGGTTTGAAAAGAATAATGCAGTGGTGGCTAAAACAGATTCCCGATAGATATCGGTGGGATGAAATGCTCATAATATAAAGGCAGGCTAGCTGCCTTATTGATTAGTGAAGCTCACCAATTCTCTGAAGAAGGAGAACACGATACCATCAACTTCTTACCAGAAATTAACAGAATGTCTTTCCGATTGAAGCAATTATCATGGTCAAATCAGAGGCGCTGTTAATTTATGTCAATAAAGGCATGTTTGTTTATATCCTCACGTGTCCCGTGACTTAAGATAGAAGCATTTGTCCAAACAATTTAACTGATTGGTCTAAAGATAATCAGGGGCGCGCCGGCAATATGTGCAATGTGTGCGACGCACACAGGCGCCAAAGTTTTCAGGCGAGGAGGAAATACTGGAAAAAAAATTATTCATTAATTATATCAAAAGAAATTACATTTTTGTTTAAATTTTAATTATATTTTATAGATTTGTCTTAAACAAATTATTTATAATCACTTATTTGTTATTATTCCTTAAGATCTTATTTTATTCTGATCCTAGTTCTAACAAGTAGTTTAGCGTAAACAAGTAAAAACTTGATGACGCACGTTTGAATTTGTTTAATCTTGTCCAAACTCGCATTTGCTCTAAATATATAAGAAAATCTGCTGCAGTTTTTAACTTTATTCTATATTCTGCTGTTATCAGCAGAATATACGCAACATCTTGCAATGTACTTGAATCGTCATGAGAAAAAGTTAAATCATTTGAACAATTACAAAAAAAGGACAGAATTGATTACATCCTTAAAAATTAAAACTTGTATTGATTCTTTGCAACAAACAGCTTTAGGTAATGGAAAGAAACGTTGGTATGAAGTTATAAAAAGAATAATTTTTGTAGTACAGCTCTTCGTGATAAAAGTAATAAACCAAGATCGCAACAATGCCAATTTTTTAAAATGCATTGAGATGTTAGAAAAGTTTGATCCTTTTATATCGGAACACACGCGACGTCTACCAATAATCCTGACTTCAAAAATATGCCCTCCTATTTAGGAGATAAAATTCAAAATGAAATACTCACTTTATTGGCATATGTGCACGTTTTGCACACCCTGAAGATAATTCATATACTGATAGTAAAGTAAATTATCTGTTTGTTGTTTTTGATTCACTAATAAAAAATACGCCAAAAATTAAATAGCATTTGAGTTTCGGTGTATGTAATTTAAACTTACTTTAATTACACTTTTTAATTTAAATAAATTAATTTGTACTTTAATACTACTGAATAGAAAGTTTGTTCCATTATAGGAGAAAAATATATTTTTCATTTTACTTTGTTTTCGCATCCAAGATCAGAAGAATTTACTGCTAATATTTAAGAATGTCTGATTTTTTTTAATATTTCATATTTTAATATGCGCCAATTCACTTCAGAGAAAATGTGCTGACGTTTTTTTTTTCTTCTCCACAATGCAAAAGAATTAATCTTCTAATAGAAAACTGCTGGCTAAAATTAATTGCATAAAACTCCCATCATCTTTATTATATAACTAGATAGGAAGGTAAGTTATTTGTTCTAACTTGGCGAGGCTGGCAGTTGTTAGTACATACAATGGCACTACAAGGTGCGAGGATGGGGAACTCATTAGACTCTTTCAAAACGAGTCAATTATCTGTCCATGAAAGGGAGGCCCAGAAAGTTGCTGACAATGGTGTCTGGTCAGGGGAAGATTTCATTCAGTCTGTAGAAGTTTGTTCATACTCTCATTTAATTGCTTTAGCTCTGCAGATATATCATAGGTCCCAGATCATAATTTCTTTGGCTACCATGTTTTTGTAATAACACAGACTACCCTTCTTTAATCAGATCCCATGGCTACCAAAGTCTGTGCGAGAGCGCAGATTTCCAAAGTGCATAAGTTTCATATTTTTGCATTCTCTATATTAACTCATGATTCTAAATGTGCACTATAAGGATTTACAACCTTTCATGGGTAAAATTCACGCACACACACACACACACACACACACACGCACACAAAAAAGACTCATACACTACTTACATATCAAGAAAAATGTTCTAGATATGTGAGTAGTTTATGCATTTCGTTCCTTGAGGTAAGTTTGTATGAGTCTATCTGTTTGTTGTCTGGTAAATAAATTCGTATTTTTCAACTAACCACCGCCACAACCACGTATTTCAAGACATGTAGAAAGATTAGGAAGATTATAGGCTATGTTTGGAACAAATTTTGATTCCAAAAAACATAGTCTATAATCCGGGTGGTGCAGTTTTGACAACCTGTGGGTTTGCGGTTTTGGGTTTATTCCAAAAAGCCAAGTAAACCAGTGCTATGATTTTTTTTTTTCGGTCGAAAAGAAGAAAAGCTTGTAAAAGTTCGCTTGTTCTATGGCAATATAATTTGTTGTTTTCAAAATTTTATTTAAAAAAAAAAGAGTAAAACATATGAACTAAAGGAAATAGAAGAGAAAAAAAATAAAGAAAATGACGGATGCGAGTAGCATTGATTTTGTTCCATCAGTAGCAGTGCATCACGCAAATTCATTTACCACCATTGAGTTGCAATTATTGGCATGTATTGGGGACTAATATCGATAAATAATAACATCAGCCTCTTTAGGGTCTTAGATCTCAATATTTTCAGGTATCCAAGGTTGGAAACTAATAAGAAATCATTAGTTTCTCAAAAATATAGTTAAATCTTTCAGTTTATAATTCATTCACCAACTCAAAATCACCTACCGAAATAATTATCAAGAATAAAGCCTCTTTCACAAATGGTAGACAAGCAATTTTTCAACAGTATTATGATTATGGAAATGAAAAAAAAACATTGATTGTCGAAATTACAAAGATCAGAGGTGTCGATATATTCCTGTTTGAAATTTCAAAAAGTAAAGCAAACTCTGTACGTTGTGTTTAAACTTGAACTAAAATTTATAAATAAGAATTTATTAGTATTTTTTTCTGAAACTGTCAATTGGAATTTAGAATGAGCATCTACTTCTCAACCCACGACTGCTCCTGTATGTACCTGTATGCTTTCAGATAACATGAAACATCTGTCTTTAACATTGTAATATTAGATCATTTCGCTCATAACTTTATAATACTATTTACTTATTTCATATTGTGATCTTCTCTTCACATAGTATTTATGAATTGTAAATTTATTCACAGTACAGCACTTAAGATTAGAATATTAGAAATGAATTAAAATGACGTTTGAAAAGAGAAGGAATAAAAAAGCGAAAGCGGATAGGGGAGAATTAATGGATTTGCAAGACGTTTTGTTGGTTCTCTCAGTATAAGAGAGAGAGAGAGAGAGAGAGAGAGAGAGAGAGAGAGAGAGGGGAGGGAGGGGGAGAGAGCTGGTTATTCTCTGTTGAAGCACAGTACTACTACTTAGAATACAGTTACCATTCTTTCTGAACGACTGCACTTTGTTTTTTTATGTTTTCCACGTTATGCTTATTGCCAGCAGGTCTTTGATGTTTCCTTAGCAAATGTCATCGTGCCAGAGATGTACCTTAATAAAGTATTTCAGGAAAAAATAGCTATTTTTTTTTGTGGTTTTATTTCATTACCCTTTCTTTGCAGTATCACTTGCATGATTCTAAAGAGGACATGCTTTGATAAGGCAAAGAATGTGTGGGTGGGTGGGTAGGTTTTAAGAATAAGAATAAGAATAAGAATATGATTTTAAGAATAAGATTGGGTGGGTGGGTTTTAAGAATAAGAATAAGAATAAGAATATGTTAAGAATAAGATCCATAGCGCGCGGCGCTATGGATCTTATTCTTAAAAACTAAATCACCTCCTTGAGTGCCAAGAAGCTTTAGCATGCACACCCCATCTTTCCCGCGTATCTTAAGTCATTGAAGTGATCATCATGATTGTAACATGCATCATACTTGATATTCTAAGGCTTCGGATTTAGAGACACGAAAACACCGAAATTAAGGAAGCCAGTAAATGCACCTAACCCATCATTATCAGTCACGATTGTATTTTGTACGCTGGAATGTCCAATGTTGTAGTTAATAAGATTGACATTAAACCCTGGTCACTTAGTGCTCTTTCGGACTTCGGTGAACTAACTACGCACGCACACTCTTATAAGGCTTCATAGAGTTGGAGAGGGAAGGGCTAAAAAGATGTTCTGAAGGAGCTGAGTGAAGTGAGAGACTGTAACGTTTACATTAATGTTGTTTTTTGATTTGATATCCTCTTTGTCGGTGTTTTTATTTTTTAAAAATTATTGCAGTAATCTGAATGCTGTTCAGACAATGATTAATAGTTTTAGAATTCAAATTAATTCTAAAACTATCTTTCGAATCATTTAGTAATTTAATTAGAACATAGTCAACAAGTTTCTATAATATTCTAAAAAAAAAAAAAAAAAATCAAAAATCATCCTTACAGGATGAACTGTCAGCCTGATTTCATATCTAATAACCTAGTCACTTTTTTTTTTTAAAATAATCAAGGTTATTGGAAGGTGAGCTTGACGGTCTTATACGGAGGTAGAATTGTTTTTCCTCCTTGACACTACACATAAAAATGTATATTTAGACACGTTACACTCACACCACCTGATCCTAAAATTATGGCAATGAATGCCAAGCAAGGCAGGCCATAGACCTTACCGCGGATTATTATTACTTGCTATTATATAAATGCGACTCTTATATAAGCCCGTAGCAAATGGAATTGTTGTGAAATTAATAATTATGCCTACATAAAAGAATGATATTTTTGCAGTGACCGAAATTCCGTTGGTCTCTACACCTACTGAAAGGAACGAATAGCTACATGCCTCTGGCTTATTCATTTCGCTTGATGTTAGGTAACAAAAGAACAACGCTCTGCGTTTCATCCCACCACAGCCGAATCAAAGCAGTAAAAACAGTTTGCTTGTTGGCATTGTTCCAGCTGGAGACAGTGAGAATGAAACTATTTCTCATCAGTTAATGCATTTAAACTAGAAATTAATTGACAAACAAGCACAGCTGAATGAATACAGAAAGCCAATCCATTTACGTCAATTAGTGCCCTTATTTTCTTTTCGTTGCTCCTCACATTTGCTATGATTTCGCATCCATCAGTTTCTCTCAACGCATGGATGGTCCCCCTCCATCACCCCTATTAGTCCTTTCCGTTGCCACACTTCAGAAAGCCCACTCGGGGTAATTTTTTCTCGTTGCATTTTCTTCCATTAAAGGGCTCATAATAAATGCATTAAATCCCTTAAATATAAACTCCTGCTAAAAAGCAAGTGCGGTTTGGACATTTTTCTAGACAGTCGTAATGAGATTAAAATCCCGGCATGGTGCTGCAGGATCAGGATCTGATAAGATGCGTTTTAGATGTATATTGATGAGGGCCGGTAGAAATACCCCTTTTTAAATCTCTATTGAAAAGAAAAGTCCTTTCCCCTCTTACTTCATGGGAAGCACAGATTGTTGGGAAAAGTAGCTCGGTGAAGACCTGATGTTTTATTTGTTATTTATTTTTAAACTTGGAGTTAAAAATGGTAGATTAAAATTAATGACACTTCAGAAGAAACTTAAATATCTTTCTGAAGTTTCATTCTTCGGAAGTACATCTTAGTTAATTTTTGCTAACCACGACTTCTTCCTGTGTAATGAAGCTTAAATCCATACCAAGAAACAGAATTCATCCAACAAAATGACAGCAAAGTCTCTAAACAATAACACAAAAGGAAGTCTGGATAGGCGCAGTAAATAATAAATAATAAATCTTCTCTTGTCTCGGACCTTCGGTCTTCGGTGAGCTAACCACACCTGTAAAATCAGTGAAGACATGGTCAGCCTTCTCAAAAGATAAAAGAATTTAATTACGTTTTTCGCTTCATATATTATTTGGAGTATTCCTCATTTCTTCGTACTCTCACTTGATACTACTTTCGCTTGTGAGAACTTAACTATAACTCTGTGCTTGAAGATGCACACGCCAGATTAACGATACTAACTAATAAACACAAAGTATTATACCGATCTATAATAATGCTAGAGTAACTGAAGATCATTTGCTTTCTATCATAAAGAAATAGTTTTAACTGTTGAAAGCTAGTCTACATCTCAGACAAAAGAATAAATTCCTCTCCTGTTCTTCGCTGCTTGGATTGCATGCTTCATTACGGAAATATATTAGTTTTTAGAAATGTATATATATTTTTAAATGTTCATGAACTTTTTTTATCGTTATGCATGATATAATTTGTGTTGCATCCTTTGGTTACATAGAAAGAATAAAAAACTAAGCAGTTCCGTAAATTAACAAGTTAAGAATTGCAAAAAGCAATATCGCAAGCCAGTATAGCAAGCCAAAATAACGCATTTTAATCTTTTTTTTTTTTTTGGCCGTTTCAATATGTTTTCTAATAATAATAATAATAATAATAATAATAATAATAATAATAATAATAATAATAAAGAATATGAATTTAGCTGCCAGTAGTAAAATATTAAGTGCCAAATTCTTAAACATTTCTTAAATAACATAGGGAAAAAAAACTGGTCTTACACATTCCACCCTTGCGAAAAGATTTCCGAACAAGTTCCTTAGTATGTACTTTGTATGATTGAACTTAAATAGGTGGGGTCGCAATATCAACGGCACAAAAAGGGTAAACTAGAAATTACCATAATGATAATACAAGCACATTATTTCCCACTTTTGAATTAAATATACATTTAATACAGAGAAACAAAAGCTTTTTCATTTTTCAGATTTTATAGGCAGAATTGCGATTGATCTACAGTTGGTCTGTTACTTTATCGATAGTCACTCCCACTGTTCAGAAAATAGGTGTGCCGGCTTTTTCGCATCCTCATCAGTCGCTGATGGTGTTTGAATAGGATTCTTTTGCCTCAAAAACGCATTCCTTCATTCAAGAATTTCTGCACTTTCAGTCTACAAAAATCGAATCACCATCCCTTTCTTCTTTGGTGCAGTCGGTCAGCGGAGCGGTCATGTTCAAGCGGATTATCCTGTAAACATTTGATTAATCAAAGTCAAATATATCACTTTAATAAAAATGAGGTTTAGAGATGGGCACACGACCCCGAAAAACTAAATCAATAAGCGAAACATGAATATAGCAATCTAAGCTTGCGGGCATAATTTACACAAATCAGGAACTCATGACTTTTTTCACGAGTACCGTAAACATTAGCATTACTGAACATGTTATAGAAAATGGTTCAAACTTGGTAACGTTACTAACATTCAACAAAACAATTTTATTGATGAATGCATGACGTGGCGCCATCTCTTGTGACTTTGTTAATAAAATATTCGAAATACTCATTTCAATACATTCTGGGCACGAAATATTTCAAGAAGTATTAGCTTTTATAATTAAACATTTACCCATTAATCCCTGAATTAGTGTAATTTACAATAGTCTACAAATAAGCAGTTTGAAAATTTCGCTTAATTATAGGTGTCATCGCTAATTTTTGAATCCGGAATTAAGGGATTTACGTCTTAGTATCCAGTAGCGCACTCAGGATTTAATCTTGGAGGGGCCCGAGTTGAGCAGACGATTTGATAATACACACTACTCATCGCATACGACCTATGACTGAGCATCTGCAATGATCGCTAATTCATAAGTAGTATAGAAATAGAAGACACGACACAAAATAAATAAAATAAATGAATTTTAATTAGGAAAAGATTTCTGGAAAATTTTCTAGTGTTTTTTCCTTTTTCCTTGGGGGAGCCAAGGCCTCTTGGACCCCTCTGGGTGCGCCACTGGTGCTACCTACAGATCAAGCGTGCAAATTCTAAGAAGAATATCTTGGATTCCACTTGGAAACTCCTCTGTGTGTGTGTGTGTGTGTGTGTGTGTGTGTGTGTGTGTGTGTGTGTGTGTGTGTGTGTGTGTGTGTGTGTGTGTGTGTGTGTGTACGTGTAAAAACTAACCATATTATCCTAAAATTATGGTTATAAAATTAATATTTTATAACCATATAAGAAACGAACAAAGTTCGTTTCTTATAAGCCCACGCACTATAAGGATTTGTAAGTACCACGGATTATGATTATTATTATTAAGCTTATATATCATTATAAGGATATTACTAACTGTACCTGGGAAATTAGTGTTCTTCATAATTCTTTGGAATGGGGGTTAATTTATATTATATCAATTTAATTCGAATTCAGTTATGCATAGCAACAATGCTAAATAAACTGCAGAAAATAATATTCTCCTGTTCAGTAAAAATTGAATTTATAATTGCTGCAGTGGTAAAATGTTGATGGCATCGACGTTCATACTAGAATGCAATTCTCTCAAGAATTCACCAATTTAATTAAAGGAAGAAATCCTCTCCAAACTTTTTTTTTTAACAAGTATTTCACCATTTCTGCTAAGATCATAATGCCCTCTTATCCAGGGTAATAACTATCAGTTTTAACTAAAACCAAAATTAACTAAAAGTTTCAAATTTGACGGCCACACAGATTTATTTATTTAACTGAAAAATTTATATCGCCACTTCGCTTAAAAGAGCGTACTGAGAATTCTGAGATACACAAAGAGAATTCATTACCGATGGCGAAACGTAATGAAGAATTAAACTGCAATTATCAAGAAAGAAAATCAGCATGAAGAGATATAATCCATAGATAGTGGGAAAAAATATTATTTATGGGTAAAAAATGTAAGAATTCTTCCTGAATAAAAAACTGCAAGAGTTGTTTCTGTTTTTACGAAAGCCCCTCCGAGGCGAACTGTGAAGTATCGACTGTGCAGCATAAATTCCAATTCAAGGATGCATTAGATATACAGAACTTCAGAATAATCGAAATGTCGACCTGTTCTAGCTACGTTTGGCGAATAGTCTTTGCTAACTCCCACTAGGTTTTGAAACCGCAACACTTAATGTGAGACGACTGGATACATCGTAAAGAACTGTATGTTGGGTTAATAAAAATAAATCGATAAACAAAAAACTCAATGAATACATGCTGCTCGCATATCGGAAAATGATCGATTTTTCCACAAATTCGTGATCTCTTTGATAGTCCAATACCTCAGTAGCTTTCATCCACAGTCATTCGTTTAAATTTCCTTAATGATAAACTAAAATCTTCTTCAGTGGGAAAATCGACGACATGTATTTTGGTTGAAAAGATCCGGGTTCGAATCCCGCGTAGGAAAGCAAATAAAATACTATGAGATAATTATTTTAGGAACTGCAACACGCGCGTAACATGTATGTTATATGACATTAAATTTATGTCTTACATAAATATTATGAGTTCGAGTAAACTGTTTCTTGTTGTTATTGTAATCAAAAATATAATAACGGAATAACTCACATAAAATATTATTTAATAGTATAATTTTCGCCTGTGTATCACAGGCTTCTTCAGTATATATTTATAAAGCTAATTGAACAATAACTGACAATTCCAAAGGGCGCCACCTAAGTAGCTAATGTAAGATAACTAAAAAGGTCAATACATTTCCTAACTAAAAAAAAAAAAAAAAATATATATATATATATATATATATATATATATACAATAAAAAGTAGGAAAGATTAGCCCATTTATAAAATACTATCTCCCATAAAGGGGTTAGAAGTAGACCATCGGATCTGTTTAAGTTAGGAGAATGAAGTAAAGTTTCACATGTTTCTTTATAAAGCTGTTCCATGAGGAACCGACTTTTGTGAAGGACTCTTGTCTTGTTCCAATGAACTCTATGTCTAGTGAAGATGAACTCTATGGCATGTTCTGCAAGTCCAGACTTTTCAGGTTTAAAGTATTCAATGTAAAACTGGTGTTCTTCTAGCCGAATAGAGGCAGATCTTCCTGTTTGTCCGAAATAAGATAATCCACAAGAGCAAGGAATCTGGGAGACACCTGGATAATTAAGATGTGGAAACTTGTCCTTTGGAGAAGTAAAAAAGGTGGAGATTTTTCTGAACAGTCGAAAGGCAACAAAAATATTCAGTGGTTTTAAAACTTTTGCTATACGTTCACTAATGCCATGCGCATAAGGGATAGGATTGAACATTATTTCTTCTGTATTTGAAGAGGAAGACATATTAAAACTACTCAAAGCTCTAATGATGAAGGAATTCTTATGTCCATTAGATAAAAAGGAGGAAATAATATATTGCAGTTCTTTTTGTAACAGATGGTCTGAAGAACAAAAGGAGTGGCCCCGATGAACCAGTGTTTTAATAGTTCCTGCCTTTTGACTGGGATGGTGATGAAATTCAGCATGGATATAATGGCCTGCATGAGTCTTCTTTCTATAGACACCTTTCTCACTTCTCCAAAGGACAAGCTTCCACATCTTAGTTATCCAGGTGTCTACCAGATTCCTTGCTCTTGTGGATTATCTTATTTCGGACCAACGGGAAGATCCGCCTCTATTCGGCTAGAAGAACACCAGTCTTATATTCAATACCTTGAACCTGAACAGTCTGGACTTGCAGAATATGCCATCATCACTAGACATAGGGTTCATTGGAACAAGACAAGAGTCCTTCACAAAAGTCGGTTCCTCATGGAAAGGTTTTATAAAGAAACATGTGAAACTCTACTTCTCTCTCTCCTAACTCAAACAGAGCCGATGGTTTACGTCTATCGATAGTACTTTATAAATCAGCTAATCTTTCCTAACTTTTTATTGTATATATATACTGTACTGACGATGCCTGCGATACACAGGCGAAAATATACTATTAAATAATATTTTATGAGTTTTTCTGTTATTATATTTTTGAATTCATATGTCTGCTCACGGTATTTCCTTATTAAAACATATCGTTATTGTATCTATCAACAATCTGTTTTATTTTCGGTAAATAGTTTTTGTTAGGCAGAATTATACTTGACCCCGGTGTAATGGAATATGCCATTAAAATGGCATATTCCATTACACCGGGAACTTGATTATGACTTGGTTAAATAACAGAATAACTTGAATGACTTGGTTAAATAGTAGAATAGAACCGTATCATGGGTTCAGTATGGAAATAAATAGAAATTAGAAATATACTCTCTCATTACTGTGATACCTCCGAGGAGTTCAAGGACGACTCCTTGGAGGGAGGGTCCTCTGCTCTCCGCAAAACCGATCATCTCCACCACTTAATCCTCCATCTACATACAATTATTAATTATCCACCATAGTTAGTGATTGTTCTAATTGGATAAATTTCATCTAAGACGCAAGCACTTCAATTCCAATTTTTATAATAAAAATGTTTTTTGCAGACTTTGAGGGATTTTATGTTCGCAGTTTTTTTTTTTTTTTTCATATCTCTGATAATATCGAACGTCGGATAACATAGCAAATATAGTTCATCCCTTCCGTTTAATAATATATTAGAGACAATGCCTTCTAACTCCGAGAGCTAAAAACATTTAAAAGTATACCGCGAGAGCTGGATAACGGCTTTAACTACAACCTTTGTAATGTTTGGTTGTGTCTAAAAGAAATACAAAGAAAATTTTGAAAATGTTTTTTTTTTTTTTTCATTATCGATAGATTGTGTTAGCAAAGGTTAAAGGGGCGTGTCATCTTAAGAAAAGATGGCTGTTAAAAAGTGCTGGATAAAAATGACTTTTGTAAAGCATGAAAAGCTTGTGATGAAGTTAAAAAAAATCACAATGTTTAAATTTTTCTTTTGAAAATGAATTCCATGTAGGATATAAGCCTACATGTTTACTGCAGTCAGAAGCACTTTACAATATGGAAAAATAAAAAAGGAAAGAGACAATAATGACACCGAAGAAAGATTGTAATGGGAATGTTAATTATTAAACATACGAACCCAAAATGTTTTTCAGATGTCGGCTGAAATTTTTTTTCTTCGTTTTCTGTGCATTCCATCTTTTATAAACAAAACAAAGACAAAGAAATATCGACGAAGAAATCTGAATGTGAATGGAGTTTAAAGTTGGTACCATCGATTTTATTGCGTCCTGAACTTGTAAATAAATGATGCGGTTTTCAATCAATCGTAGAAAATGCTAACAAAGGCTTGCCATAAATAAATAAATCCCTGAAGGAAATGCAAACAAGCTTATCTTTTCCTTGAGTGTATTACTCTCTTATACACTCTGTTATACACCGTTAATGCATAAAAATGATTATTATTCGACTTTATAAAGCAAGCACACCTACGCAATATTTCGGGGAAAATCTATGTAGAACTACCGGCTGAATACACGAGTAAATAACATCGAATATAAGAATGATAATTAAAGCAGAAATGTTCGTCTTCAATTCTTCCTATAGTAGTATTTTCAAATATTCAAAAAAACTATATTAGGGAGGGAGAGAGAGAGAGAGAGAGAGAGAGAGAGAGAGAGAGAGAGAGAGAGAGAATGAGAGAGAATATATAAGCTCATCAATGTCCGCGCGGTTAGCCTAGTGGCTATGCGCTTCGCAACCATATGCCTGGGGTAGGAATGTCCTGGGTTCGACTCCCATCGACGACGTGAGGAGCTTAAGGATCCTCTTCAGCCATCGTCAAATTAGCCGGTCTTCGGCGTGTACAGCAAGGTTTTTCCCCACTTTATCTGGGGTTTTTCATCCCGCAAGCAAGCAAACCGACCCCGTGAACACACACACACACACACGGATACACTCAGGAATACTTAAGAGAATCCCTCCAACCATAGGTTTGAATTGTCAGCTATGCCGGTCCCGAGCCCGGATAAAAATAGGGGGGATTGAGGAGGCGCCGTAACCTTCCCGTAAAAGGTGCTCACGGCCGTTGAATCACCATACGAAATGAATGAATGAGCTCATCAATAGAAAACAACACTGCTTTACAAAGGCTTGAGGATTGGCAGGCTAATCATAAAGCCTGCCAATTATTTTATCATTCAGTTACTCAGTCATTTTTTATGATATATGTCATTAATTACTCCATATAAAAATGATAATTGTAATACTTTTTTACTCCGCCAGTTTTCAGAATATCTCAATTACTTAATTTCAACGTTAGCTTTAAAATAAATCCGATAAATCCTACAGCTTTTATTTTCTGAAGTGGTATTTACAAGCGAATCTTTACTTCAGAATGTTCAAGAAACGAACAATTCGTATTTACGAACATTGGACGGAGCATATTATTTATCATGCTCTTACATGAGATGTTGCGAAATACGTGTATCA
This sequence comes from Typopeltis vanoorti, assembly GCF_054136105.1. NCBI lineage: Eukaryota > Metazoa > Arthropoda > Arachnida > Uropygi > Thelyphonidae > Typopeltis > Typopeltis vanoorti. The sequence continues at coordinate 76,699,731 of NC_143573.1, read as the reverse complement.
GGGCCACCGAGAGAAATTTTCGAGCCCGTGACAAGTCTGTGGTCCCGGCCCCTCTTTAAAAAGTGCATCGGTTTAATTTAATAAACATTTATTTAAAAAAGTGTACAATAAATTCAAAATTCGATACATTACATACCATACAAAATACAAACATTAAATAAAAAGAGAATTTTTAAATTTTTATTGCCTCATCCACTTCCTCACTTTATGGTCAGCGAAATCTTTAATGACCTAAAGAGCGTAGCCGTCTGTCTAAAACAAAACACAGTATCATCCTCGATATGCTATTATCCTTTATCATTGTTGTATTATTACGAGAATTAAAACCATGCATTATAAATACAGTTATGTGACACGTTGGGGCCCTTTTCGATGCCGGGCCCGTGACAAAAGTCTCAGATGTCACCCCCTCTCGGCGGCCCTGTGTATAATACATCCGTATTGGTACGTGAGTAAAGTATGAAGTAAATAAGAACCTAAAATCATTGTAGCTGTGTATAATTAAAAATCTGGGGTCACGCGCTCACTAGGTACGAGACACAGTCCGAGTTAATGTGTTGTAACAATTAACAGTAGATGACAACATTTTCAGTTTTAGATCTCATTCATTTTAATGCAACCATTGTGGTCTTGATTAATTGTTGATATTCGGTGAATTTGCGCTTGAATTAATTTTTTGATAAATTGTTGATTTTCATTGAATGGCATTTCAATCAGTCTTTCAATCGAATACTTTTCGATCACTTTTTCAGTCAATTACTTTTCGATTATTTTTTGTTCGGCGAATTGTATTTTCGGTTAATTGTTGTTCGATAAAGTGCTTTTTTCGGTTAATTGTTATTTGATAAATTGCTTTGTTTTCTTTTTTTTTTTTTTTTTTTGGCTAATTGTTATTTGACAAGCTGTCTTTCGATGACTTTTCTGCGTAATACACGCAAATGTGTCATACACACAAAGAGTGGATAAACCAATATCTTTTGAAAAGCCACTATAAGCATTCTTAGCATCCTGGCCAGACGATTTGATGTCAGCTTAATCAGAAAGATACCAAAAAAGGAGGAACAACAAAATATGAAACAATTGCGCGATGTCCCTTCTCAGTACAATAAGTAAAAAATTCTGAGAATATCGATGGCAAGAATGAAACGTGATAGGGAAACAAAAATAAGGAGATAACAAACAGGCAATATCAGATAACCCCTGTATCAAATAATCAGATGAGAAAATATCAGAGAACGAACCATCAACAGAGTTGTAAAGAAATTAGTTTCGACATTATTGATCTGAAACAGAGTTTGATAGTATAAAGAGAAAAAAAAAATTATGGAAATTGATGAGCTATTAAGGTATACTAAACAAAATAGCGAATGTAATACAAAAATGTTTACAGAATATAAAATAAAATACAAAATAACATAAAATACAATGTAAGAAGTCTGGATGTCGTATATATTATAATAAAACGCGTACCAAGTTGATAAATTTCATCTCTATAGCACGTTTCTCTTTCCTTCATGCTCTTCTTTCACTGTCCCCTATCCAGTAAATACAGTTCTGAATGGCATCTCAAAACATTTCTTCATATTTAAAGCGAATGTAAATTGCTGGAGTTTGTTTCCCTGTTCTAATCGTAGCTTTGTCGAATTTTTTTAAGCTTTCTAAACCGCCTTCTTTTCTTGCAAAAATCTTATTTGCAGAAAGCCTGTATGCCTAACAGCAAAACTGCGTGTCGTCCAGGATGAAACGGCAAAGAATTTATGCGGTATCATTATCTTTATTGAGAATAGTCGAATTCGATGATTTTGTTAACTTCTTGTCCTCTAAATTTTATCTTCGGGGAGAAAGAAAGAGAGAGAGAGAGAGAGAGAGAGAGAGAGAGAGACTGGTTGCTCATGTTTAGTGCTTAAACGTAGTCTGCTGGTATCGCCCGAACCTCTTGAAATATTTAAAGCGTGCCTCATTATCTATTTATTTCTACTTCTCACCACTGCGACTCCAGAGGCGCCACCATCTTGGTGGATCTTAGTTGCGTATTCACACTCACCCACCTTCTCCCACCCTATGATATATATGGCTTTTAATTAGCACGTGGCCATCTCGTGTCGCGAGGTAATTGTATCCCTAGTGTCTCTCTAAGACTTTGTGTGTCGCTAGAAACACAAATCATCCTCCCTTTATTGCCCTAAGCAAGCAGTATATATCTTGTAGATTGTTCTCTCTGCGGTCGCCTGGAATTTCTGCCTTATTTCCTCTTTCGAAAGCAAACTACCTCTTTAATTGTGTGCCTTCTGGAAGAGGCCTAGTTGTATTCCGGACGGCTACTTGTCTTTTATATGGATGGTGGTTTTACTATTGTCTTTTCTCCTCTTCAGCTGTCTTGACGTTGTTCATCTATGACACAACGAGAAACAGGAACTCACTGTTCAGCTGTGGAGGCGTTCAGGGAAAGCCTGAAGTCTTAATAGCGAGCCAAGTCCATTAACTAGCTATACACTTAGAGGTTCGTGCAAAGAAATGTGCATATTAAAAAGAAGTGGGAAACAGTAAAGCGACTCATTGATCATTGGACGCAGAGGCTCAAGTTCAGAGTTTTCTTTTTTGGTTTTCTTAGGTTTTGGCCCCAAGGGTTTGGCAATTATTGCCCATAGACAAGTCTCAAGAGATCTGTGCCGACCTCTTTAAGTTCCTATTGGAACGTTTACTTGGGAAGCATTTTAAGAAGTTGGTTTCAAACTGAGACATCAGGGTTTTCCTCTGGGAAACAAATATTTCCTTGGTTAATATTTACTTTCAGACGAAGCAGAAGGAGAACTCGTGCAATTAGCAGATAAAATATATTTGGTTGCCTTAGCAACCAAACCTTCGGAAACATATTGAGAAGGTTAATTCCACTTCGATTTTTTTGGGTGTTTCGCTACATGTTGCAAAGTTCTAATTTTCTGTGAGTTTCATATATTAAAAGGGGGGGGGGGCTGATTTCATTAATATCTTGATTCTTTGCTATTTTAATATACAACTTTTTTTTTTCAACCTTTGTATTTTTAACCTTTCTGGATGATTATTAACGATTTTCTGATATTTTCAGATGTCTTCAGAATTAAATGCTAACACGGACATATCCCTTAGCATATCTTAAAATAATTCTGGCTTAACAAACTTCCACTGCATCAAACATCCATCGGAAAATTGTAAAAAAGTAAATAAATTCACACCTTCAGATTTCTCCAGTTTTCATTACTTTAATGAATTTTTTAACCTTTCTTGAAAAGGTTGAAACCAACTGAAAAGATTCCAACAACAAAAATGATGAAATTATTTAAATGACGAAGACCAAAATTGGTATTTATATAATCCTATTTTCTATTTCTATGTTGTGTTAAATAACTTCGAAAGCAAAATACATTAACGAACAGTTACTGCACACAATGTGCGTCCTTTAGTTGTTGCCAGGAGTCGATTTTGGATCAATCTGAAGAAAACTCAATCAGATTCAATGGACATTTACAAGAGCTTTGCAAAAGATTTGTTAGCTTGTTTCTGATTTCAGATTTCCCTCTTTCAAACTCTGATTTCATTCATTTCAAAATAGTACGAAACTAGCCAAAGAATAGAGCTTGGTTCTCAGATGATGTGAGAACCAAGCTCTAAAGACCACCCACAGCAATAAGACAAGTGGATAAAAAAAAATTGCGTAAAAAGTAGATTTTTTTAAATATTATACAGAAAGTTCGAAAAGAAGTGCAAGTAACAATAAACTCATTCTTTCATTAACTGGATTTTAAAACTAAAGTGGTTAGTTGAAACATTTTTTCGTATGCAAACATGTACAAGATATCTTTGTTTATGATTATCGAGAATGATACAATGCTGACACATGCGCACCTTGCTGTTTCATATGATTACAGAATATCCCACATATGTTCATTGCCATTCACATCAAGGGACTGTCCTGGTCACCACATCTCTTACAACTCATTGTCATGTTCCCAAAGCTATTGTTGAATCTGTCCGTAGTATTATATAATGAGACTCTTAAAGTTATAATTTTTATTATATAAACCTCACACTTGAGAGGCCTCAAGACCTATAACACGATAGTACCACGTGTGAACAAGTGATTAGAGAGAAGAAAGGAATATGTTAATGTGCTTCTAGAAGGGACGGCTCGTGTATTCACCGGGAAAAATACGGCGAAGACAGTTGCAAAGAACACAGAAATATGGAATGAATAAAGAGAATTAGAAGTTTTGAGTTGAACCTTGCATGGATGTCAACCAGCAGCTGCCTACTACTTATATGAGTAGAAGCAAGGGAGAAGAGAACGCTCGTGGACATTCCCATCGGCTGCAGAAACGGAGAATCTAAAAGTGATTTCAGAAAGTTGGTGATAGAAACAGCCAGCTATTAAGCGAATAGCTCTCTTCTGGATAAAATCAAACATTCTGAGAAAGGTTTTTTGGTGCGCCACTCCAAACGTGAGAACAATATTCTAAGTTCGGGCAGATTTATAAAGTGTTAAGAGTTGAGCAGAAAAGAAGTACTGTTTAAATAGAAAAAGAACGTGTTGTAGCCCGAAAAGGCTATGGACGCTATATGTTTGTGCCAGGGTAGGCTAGATGTCAAAGTTAACTGATTGGTTGACGAGCAGAACATTATTAGAAGTAAGGACCAGTGAAGCATGGTCTTTCGTTCCGGAAATAAGACAGGATTGTGTTTTGGTAGCATTAAAATTCACCAGATTATCTTCGCCCCACTCGATAATGTCAAGGAGATCGGTGTTTAACTTATCGGTCATAGAAGATCTTAAAGCCTGAGTCATTTGAACACCAGAAGTCTTTTGTGATTGAGGAAGAGAAATATTCTGAAATATGGAGGTCAGAAGCAAAGGGCATTGATGCACAGGAAGGAAAAGTATACGTGAAAACATAGAGCTCTTGATGCCGGTGTAGTGCTATAGGATACGAAGCTGAGATTGTTTGGACAATCTTCAGTAAAAAAAAAAAAAAAAGTTAACGTTGTGGTGAAAATTGCCAAAAGGAAAGCCTCAACATTAGCATTGTATTTGGAAGATGAGCTGGTTAGGAAAAGGTGCAGGGTGTTGGGTGAATTAAGAGGATTATCTGGTATTCTGGTAAATTGGTGAATGATATTTGCATTAGATCATTACCGGCATTAAACGATTTAGCGTGGTTTGTGAGAAGGAGCAGAAGGAAGCCAGTTTAAATTACGGATGTTGAAATTTTCAAAAAAGTTTATCTCATTATTTTGGTATCAGACTGTATATGAGCAATTTTCAGAAATCGACATTCTATAAGTCAGTTTAGGCATCGGAATTAAGAGAGTAAATGATAATCCAGATCCAATAACTTTCTCGGCATTGGATATCACACATGTGAAAACACGTTTCACCCTTTAATTGAAGGCTTATTCATGATGTAATAGCCGAGGTGAGCTGTAGTAGAGGTTCAGGTTCAGCCATTAATATCTGAAAATAAATATTTTATTTATTTATTTTACATGGAACTTTATATTTTTGTTGGAATTTTCTTGCATGTTGAAGTATATTCTTCCGAGACTTAAGGGACAGAACGGAACTTTTGGCTGCCGTCTTCCGTTTCTCTGAAGAAGTCAGACTACCTTGAGAGTTCAACTAGCTATATTGCGCAATAATTGATAGATAAGATTCTTTTCTTTACACATTGTGTATTAGCTAATGCTATTTTATTTGAGTACTTATAAAGGGATTATGTAATAAGCAACCAGGCAGTTCTAAATCCATAATTTCGATGACATTTTAAAAGACTGTTCTCTGTCAGGAAAGAATATAACCATCATCTTCAGATTACTCGAAATCTCCCGGGTGTCAGAAAAAAGTGCCATGCGCGCGTACATACACACACACACACACGAATGGTAGAGTCAGTGAGTAGTCGGCTGGATCATTTTCCATGTCATTAATCGCTTAGTTTAATAGATTATATTCGTTGACTTCTCTCGCGTTTAGTAATGCTCCCCTTAAACTGATGTGATTACCCTGATTGTTGAGGAGGAAAAAAACAACGAAATATGCTCATAGAAAGTCAGGAAGACAAACTTCGCCACGAATATATGAAGAAATACGAAATTATTGTAATAAGAAGAAACATACTGGCAATAAATATTAATACCGTAATTAATTGATTAATTAATTAGTATACTTTATACTACAGATACCTTATAATAGCCAGAGAAATGTTAAATTGCAGGAGAATCGAAGGCGTCCTTGTTTATAACCATCTCATTACTTAATTCGATGCAATTTCAGTAGAAATTGAGACTAAGATACCCAACTTAAAAAGTCGATGGTATATCATTGGATCGGTTGTGACACACCGGCCTTCAGGATATCAAGAACAACTGCTTAAGATTTTCAAGTTAACTTTTTGTCTAATACGAACTCTCGTAGCTCTTGTCTTATATAAGCTAACGTTTAGTTATAACAGCAACGGGGATCATACGCGTGTATAATTTGGTGACATTATGTTCTCTTCTATTTGGTTTCTGTAGCTTGTCCAAATATGGACTAATTTCTAGGCTACAAGAAAAATATTTGGGAATAGAAAAATGTAAAACAACTGGGTCGAAAAATCTAAATCAGAAAATAAATACCATCAGTGATAGAAGACATGTCGTGAATAATCTGATGGCTCAAGAAAAATATTGAATTTTATTAAGGAAACTTATGTTTGAATGCTGGAATAGAACGCGAGGAATCTTTGTATTGGCTTTTCAAGTGATGATGAATCAGCCGTCCTCATACAGAAGTGGCGGAGTTTTTTCTTTTGGAAAGTGGGGTTTCTTCCTGGAAAACAGCTTCCCGGTGGCAGATCAAATACACATAACACACTGGAGTTATAATCTCAGTTTCTTCTGCCGTAATTAATAATTCTATTTTTCTACTGAAAGTGAGTTAGCCGATCTCACACGAAAGCGGATGGGTGTTCTCCCTGGAACTCGGGTCTGTCGTCTGGAAAGCAGGCAAACTAGCCAAAACGCTCAATTGACAGACATAATACATTGGCCTCAATCTCAACCATAATTTAGCCATAATTCCAAACAACAACAGCCGTAATTCTAAGCATTTCTAATCTCTCTCTCTCTCTCTCTCTCTCTCTCTGTCTGTCTCTCCCCGACTCATCAGTGAGCTTTGAGAAATTTATGACGGTTTCTGATAATGAAGGTTAAAGTCAGGAAGGCACAACAGTAGGAAGTGATGAGTTTTATACCCTGATATATAAGGAGAGAATCCCAATCTTTTCACAAGGGTTGCTTTTGTACATTTGTGAAAAATCGGGTTCTCCCTCCGTTATCCCACTGTTCAGATCTTTCTTCCTTCAAGCGCATGACAGAATAGCTTTCAGCTAGATTGTTCTGTATTTTATCCAGATGACTTTCGATGTGTAGAAACACCACTATTTCCGCTTGTGTAAACCAGGCGTGTCCTACAGAATATTTTTTTTCGCCTACAAGTAATGAAGGAAATAATCGTTTTAATTTTTTGTTAATAAATTCAGTTTGTTTTTAAATTATATACGTTTCTTACGTATTATAAAGTACTTCAAAAATTGTAATTTGAGATGTATTAATCATTTTTTATAAATAATTTAAAATATGCACTTTTTGTAATCAAGTGAACTGTGGCTAGTTTCGTTACAATTAACTCGATGTGTGTAGCACATATTGCACAACAGAACGGATGCGTTGTCATCAAAATTTGGTCTACGCATGAAATGGCGGATAACTAGAAGATTGTTTTGGTGCTGCACACAAATGAGGAAGAACAGCGGAGAAGAAAATGCCAGTTGCTTTGGAGAACAAGCAGTTCAAACCACTTCAGGCCACCACTAAGCAAGTCATCGGTCGATGGAGTCATATTTAAACCGTACTGTTTATCACCTGATTAAAAGGCGAGGAATATCGCATGCCGATCTTCAGATAGAAAATTAGTTCAATCGGATGACATTCTTCCATGACTGAGGGATTAGTCTACGTTGTAATATGCGACATTTGTAATTATCGAAATAGGCAGCGCCTACTGATTATTTTAATTGCGTTTCCGTCGATTATAAAATATCCCTTTGCAATTTCCATGGATTTCTCTTCATATCGCTTGTCAACAACTGAATTAAAATTATTAAAATTAATTTAAAATAAATATAAAATTAATATAAAAATTAAAATAATAAAAAAACGTATTTAAACGTTTCTCAAAGAAAAAACATATACATTTTTTAAAACAGTTATTTATGTTTTTGTTAACGGAATTATTTGGTAATTTTATTTCCAACTCCTCGTTATAATTTTATTGTCTACGTTGTGATATGCGCGAAAGTTTCTTTGCACTTTGTGTAAATAATCCACAGAATTATAAAAGCTCTTAACAGGAACAAAATTCAACAATTTTCTGAGCCTACTTAAAAGAAATTCTTAAAAGTAATCTCACCGTAAACGGGATGTTCGAAGAAATAAGCAGATCGCGCTTCCAATTGCCATCATTTAGATGCATTGTTTACGGAGGAAGACAAAGGAATATTTGATACGATTTTTATATTCGCTCAACTTAACCAGGATGCTATAATAAACTATTTCATTATATTAAAATTTCTGGCATTTTACTGATTGTGTCGTGAGATGGGGTTATGACTATTTCGTCTTCCAAATTGTCCTCAGGTCGCCACGTAGGCTGTGTTAGTCGGGTCTTTTGACATCAGCAATATTTCTCTTTTAAAATGCTGCAGAAGCTGGGGGATTGCGTTAGCTGGTTTCTTGTTCTTTGTTTTATGGTTATTACTAGACATTTTCATGTCGGTGAAGTGCTATTAGCTATTTAGCGAAGAATGAGGAGATGGTAGCTAATTATAACGGGAGTGCCACATAATGTCCTAAGAAACTTTAGATCAGTTTTCAATATCCGATTGTATAGAAAAACAGGAACACATTACTGTTGAACGTATTTAAATCAAACACGCATTACTTCGTCGAGCCAAATGTCTAGAGGAGTACCCCCCCCCCTCCACAGCTTTTTTGTATTTTGAACTAGATATTAGCATGATAGTGCGCAATTGCAATGACGATGAATTACTGGCAAGCGATTGCACATCACCGACAGGATTTACGTTAGTGTTTTAACTCGTCTAATTTCGTTTTATTTTTAACCAATCCTATTAGCTACGTCGCAGAAAGTATTTGCGGGAGCGAAGAATAAATAGCACTGTTGACGTATTTTCTTGTGTGCTGACATTCCTAAATAAGACAATATCCTTTTCGGTAAAATTTAATTTTGAAATGTCTAGTTTGGTGTAGAAATCCAAACTAGAAAAAATAGTTTATTGTATTATTAGTAGTAGCATTAATCCTACTAATGGATTAGAAGTTGGACTACATACTGGCACTTAAAAATTTGTAAATGAACATTCCATTGAAGTATGGATTTAAATATTTCTGTAGAATAATAATAAGCATTAATAAGATAATATACGAAGGGTTAGATTGTAGCAGTGACTTTGGTTGTTTCATGCTTGTAGTAACCCAGGCTTAACTACAAATACCCTTCATATTTCGGTGGATTTATCTGATAGGTTTGAAGAGCTACTGTGAATGGATGTTGATTAGCAGCTTCTTGTGTGTTTAACTGGCTCAGTCGTTTGTTATTTTGGACTAAGGCTATGAGGCCAGTGTATTATGCCCGTTCATTGCATTTTCTTGTTTTCTGAGATGGAAAACCGATTTTGCGAATACAAAACCTCTTCCATTTTTATGTGAGACCCAAACTTATTTACAATTTCAAAGCAGAAACGATGGCACTAACGAAGATTCTACAATTTGCTAACCAGTATCCAACGAGTTCTTTAATATCTTAAAAGCTGCCGAAGACAAAGACTTTCGAGTAAAATCAAGCTTTGGAGATGAGCCTGCGAGAGCTTTTCATTCGGTACGTGCTCCTGTGCACGAGGTATAGTATGTGTGTGTGTGCAACATATTACAATATTTTGAATACTATTCATTAATGCTTTTACGTTTTCATATGTAGCAAAATGCGCAAACACAGTTCCAAGCAGCATTCTTTGGCCTCCAGGAAGAATATAATTCAATATCTGTGAGGTAGAGAATACCAATAATTATAATCTGAGAAGATGCACGATGTTTACAGAAAGGTGGCCTTCGAGTAAGAACAAGGCTAAGCTACGTAGCAGTTGCTAGTTAGACATAATCTACAATAGTTCTTATTCGTTGCGCTATCTTTACAACTTATCTATTTTCTTTTTTCCGTATCCCCTTTATATCTTAATATGAAAAAAGACTTCCAATTTGAGAATTATCATTAATGCGATATATATAAAGTAGGGGTGGCCCGCAAGCAGCAGCTAAAATGTTGGTATCTGGTTGTATTATGCTGTCAACATCATTACAACTTGCTGTTCGCTTCTCATTGGTCCCATCGAGATGTGTCGAATACTGTAGGGGGACGAGGCATAAGAGATGTCTAATAGGGAATAGTAAGTAAGATATCTGAGTGGTGCATCATGTCTGTGAATAAAGGAAAGTTACTTCGTGCATTAAACAGTTACAGGAACGCTAATTAGAAAAGAAACTTATCAAGATTGATGTGATAAGAGGATAGAATTAATCCATTCTGTCCAAATCAGGTATAAGGAGTTCAGGATTCGTAGTCGTTAGAGGTGAGCAATTTTATTCACTTTTCTTCGTGCCACTTGGTTTGTTAAGACATTTCGGTCACAAATCTCGAAGGTGTCATTTCAAGGTTTTGATGAGAAACCAACGATGTTAAGGTTTCTTGTGTTTGGAGAAGAATCACGTGTAAGCGATTATATACTCACTAACAGTTGGTGTATTTTGTGGCAATTATCTGTATTGGCTACTTTTCCCAACCTGCAGCAGCTCTCGAATTTTTAACCCGCTTAGAAATGAGCTCCTGATGACCGGTTTCTCATTTTCCTGTTGACTCATTCAAAAATTGGTCTTCAAAAATAACAGCTGACTGAAAGTGATAGATTATCACTACTAATTTTTTTTCTTTTTTCTCTCTCCTCTCTGTGAAGGGCATTTTACTTCGTAGATGTTTTGCGGAGTGTTTTTCACCGTGTACGAAACAGTGCTGGCTTGTCGAAACTGTCGAAGCATCCATGTAAGGCGGTATCGATCTGGTTGTATAGCTTATTTCGACTTTTATACACCTTCTAACCTATTATTCCATAATACAGAAATAAAAGCTGCTTCGATAGCACGCAGCGCCTGCTTTAAAGTATTAGCTTCCTGAGATCATCTTTTCTCGAATACGCGAATGTTAGCTTTCTACGTTTTATGTCACGGAAATAAAAGTAACTTGTGCATCTTTGTTTGTTTACTTCACGAATGGTGACGTAGTTTGCGAGTGAATTAATGAAATAGAGCAAAGTTCTGGATGTTTAGGGCCCCCTTCTTTGGAAAAATTAAAACATTTCACGGCTCCCCTTCGAAAAAAATCGTAATATAGACTATATTACTGTATTATAATATTTATTGTATTTATATTCAATACAAAACATGCGCAGCGAATATTGCAAAAATCAAATGCAAATAGTACATTTTTAGCATCTTACATACACATTTGACATGGCACATTATCTCATATTTTTATATACACAGATATATTGTTATTGTACATTTGCAGTACAAGCACATGAAACGTAAAACGATTAGTAATAAAGAAAGAATTAAAAACATAAAAGAAGTTTAATAACAATTTAATGGGATGGACTTGTTTACTGCTACACCAATATCAGGTGAAATATGTGAAACTGCAATTCTTAGATTTCTGCTTTGAAATTAAACTTCTATGAATAAGCATAGATTTACTAATATTCATTCAGCGCCGAAATATGCAGGAAGCAAAATTTGTGAATCAACACCGATATGTGATTTTTTCCATTAAATATAAAAAATAACAAAAAAATAAATAATAAAAATTAAATACGTTTCTTTTAAGATAAAAAAAATCTACTTAGTCTAAAACATTTTAAATTTGTTTTCATTATTTCACGCCCCCCCCCCTCAACAAAACCTACGGCCCACAGTTTGGGAAGCGCTGAAATAGAGGACAGTTCTTATTACGGTTTTGCCTTGTAAATTTTGCTATTTGTTTCGTTATTTTTGTAAGTAATCGATAACCTTTAGTTTAGAATCCTCATAAAGCCTCCATTGCTCAGTCGGTACAGACGAAGCGATTTGGTAGGAAAGGCCTGGGTTCGATTCTCGTCCATGACATAAGAAACCCTTTTTTTTTTTTTTTTGGTCTCTTACGACTAAAGATGAGTTAGCCAGTCTCATTGGGAGATGAGGGTTTTTCGTTCCTTACAACAGGCAAACCGGCCCATGAACACACACGGGTCTGCAGTCATAAAATACACACTTTATCCCTCATTAGGATGGCTCAACCAGTCCTAAAGGACGGGAAGAAAGGGGGGGGGGATTCCCTACGAATAAAATAAGTCCACTGGCATAAATTTATCACATGTAGAGTACAACTTGGTTATCTGGAGTTCTTCTGTTCCAAGGGTACTTAACTACTTAGCACTCCACGGACGGATTAGGGGAGGCATCTCATAGACGCCTTATAACTCCTTGTTATGTTATAGATTTCTAACCTTCTTTGAGTGGGATTATCATAAAGAAATCTCTTAAAGAGGAAAGCAATCTGACTGATTAAAGACCTTCCGAGCTTGCTCTCCACTGCTTGGTGGACAAAGATGCTCGTTCTCTGTTTCATGCGTTTCTACAAATACTTCAGTTATGATTGTCATATTGACTTGTATTTGCACACCTGGTCGAAGCCAGACAGTTTATTTCCTGATCGCAAACAACAGTCTCGGGGCAAGAAGCGTTAGTAAAAGGCGGTCGGTATTTAGGAACTTTGGCCCTTCCATGAGAAGCTCTTTGAGATGGTTGCCTTTTCGTCTCGTCTCACTCCATCTAAAATTTAATTATTTTTCTCCAATCATGTTTAAACTCGAGCATTCATTCTCAGTCCAACTTAAGCTCGTAGTCTCACTACTACTATTATTGCTCGCTAATCCCTACCACCAAACCTGTTCAGTTGAACAGATTTCCTCCACCTATGTATTCCAAAGGCTAATCTTTGGTTATTCAAAAGAACAGTAAAAAGTATTTCGCAGTCAGCCGACCCTCTGCTTCCATTCAGTACTATATTGCAGACTGCATACCTCCCCCCGTCCCCAAATACTTCATTGTAGGGAGGATTCAGAGTTAAAACATCTAAAAATTTCTTACATGGATTGAAACACCAGACTAAAAGGGCATGGAAAATCTCAGAAGCTTGCCGATTTTTGAGTTATCCTACTTAGCAGAAATAATTTTCCCCTAGTCCCTCGTTTTATTTATCGTTGCTAATAATTTTCGATATTAAAATGGACAAATGATTAAGAAGTTTAATAGGATGTTCTTGTATCTCGTAATTATGCGAAAGGATGTTTTCATTTGCGTTAATTATTAAACCACCGTCTACAATTGAGAAGTTTTTTTGCTCTTTCATAGCTGTTTCGTTTTTTTGGTTGTATAAATATTCAGTGCAGTAATTAACGAAAGTGCCCTGCTCTCTGCAATGAAAGATAAGTTAGTGGTTTCACTTCCCTCTTCCCCCCCCCCAAGCATGAAACAGTGAAAGATTTCTCGTTCACTTCATATGTTTTTTGAAATAGTACTGACGCTTTACACACACACAAAGGGCAGAACGTTGACTCGCGAAAAGTAAATGCTACTAGCTAACTGCGCCAATCAATATTATTTTAATGTATTATTTTTTCACGTATTTTTTTTTGCATTTGGAATTCATTCGATCCCAAGTCTTTCTGTTTCAGAGAAAATTCTGTACAATATTTGAAAAGCAATGCGCACGTATGACATGGGTGATCCTTTTATTATTACTGAGATTGTACCGTATTTGGAATAGAGCTGTAAATTTAAGGTCTAGTAATAGAAACCATTATGAAGCCAGCAAATTTTATTTACCTCAAATAAATCAAGTTCTCGGATATGGATTGCTCGATGTTTCTGTTTAAACTTGCTGCTGCAATATATTGCTCAATATATAATACGTATAATAGTCCTTACCCGTCAAAGATTGCACAAGTTAAAAATTCGCTTTGGTTATTTCCAACCTAAGCGCTTCTTCAATGAAGTTTTTGGTTGGAAATAACCTGGGTTCGAATTCCGGCGCAAAGCATCTGTTATCAGGGTGTTTTCAACTGAAGGTAAAATAGCTGCTTTCATACTGAGGTGGCATGGTTTACCCTCTAGGGAAGAGTGTTTATCACTCGGCAACTGGCAAGAGAACACACGCAGATCGCATACGAACATGCATAAGACTAAATTATGGTTACGATAGCCAAGGATACTTTTCAGCCTTAACGGCCTGAATTACTGGGTTTCTGCAGTAAGTTTTCGTTTAAATGACTTGGCAGTATTTGAAGACTTAAGTTTTAAAAGATTGCAGCAATCATCTGTTAGGAAAGAAATGAACACAACGATGAATGTGCGCAATCGGTGGTTTGTTATCTTTAAGAAAGTTATTACTATTAATAACGCCTCTTCTTTCATCTAAATTGTATTTCCAGGTGTCTAGAATTCCAAGTGACTTTCCCTTTCCAAATCTGCTGACCTAACTGGAAAAGATGAAGTATTTGTTGCAAACAATGATTTAACGCAACTTGCCCCTATACTAACCAGATATAGTACGCCCACACTTTAAGAGCTCTTGTTAGAAGACTGCCAAGAAGAGTCAATTCATGTTGAAGGGGAGAAAGAAATAAAGTGATGTACGAGTTGGTCACCAACACTCGAAATCACGTGCTTTATACGTAAAATTTTCCAACTGTTATACAAGCAAGATAGTTACCGCTTTAAAAACTACAATGATCATAAAAGAGAAGTTAATTTTCCGACGTGTAATAATAAAAAACTCATCCCACAGTACGGATTGATTACCCTATTATCAGAATGGATTCTCCATGCGCAGAAGTGTCGAAGGGTCTCGTATCTGTGGGCGTACTATAACTCTCTCCATCCTTCCAATACTCTTGATCGTTATAAATTAAAAGATACCAAGAAATTATATACTTGGTTTAATCCATTATCTAAGTGTAGGCAATAGTCTTGAAATATCCTGAAATATCTTTCAGGATGGGGGAAAAGGTGGTATAAGTTCTCATCACTTACATTCAGTATCCCATAATGCAAAACACATCTCCTTGCAGACATGTATAATACTATGCATTAAGGGAAGGGTCACCACCCAGACCGGTTTCGACCTTTATTGAGGTCTCATCAGTGGCAGTCGGACCTAGAACTGGTGATACTGAGGTGGAAGTAATGGGGATCTCATTTTTTCATACACAAGTTGCCAAAAGGTGTCACACCTTATTAAAAATACTCTGGATTAGAGATAAATAGTTGTTGAAAGATTTTTCACTTGGTTATATTATAAATTAACCCTCGATCGTTTTTAACCAGTTCGATTTCAGGTATGCGATAAGGGTTACCTCTCCTCTCGCTAACTCTAATCCCAATCTTGCGCGAGCTTCCAATCCCCTCCTTCAACCACTCCCAACTTCATATCCTTTGGCGCTACGAGAGTACCAGGTGAGACCTCTTCTGGGACGTGTAGTCTTCATCTGTTTGAACGAACTATTCTTCTCCTGATCCGAATACTTGGTCTGAGTGAGTTACAGAAATTACTCTCACTGGCATGAAGTCTTTCATTCCGTTCATTTTATTAAAACTTTCCGTCAATTTTCCAAGGATTATTCAGCAACAGATGCATAAAGATATCTTCGCCTATGTTCCGTTCTCTCTGAGTAGCCAATTTCCCCTCTGGTCGGTCATAGTGCATGGCTCTTTGAACTTTTATTTATAGCTCAATCTGTATCGACGATGCCATTCGATTAGAGCACCTGGGTTCCAATTCCGTCTAGGACACGAAGACATTTTTTATAACAATATTTTCATTTAAAGGTAAGTTAGATGCTCTCATAAGATGTCCGTTTTTTTTTTATTCCAAAGCACAGGAAAAATGGCCAAATACATTGGCTTTGCTTCTGCCATAATTTCAAACCAACTCACTAATAATTCTCTGAACCTTTCCACCAATACGAGAGTGCCTCAGGACTCTCATTGGCCAATATCTTACGACGAGAACCTTTTTCGTGAGTTTCAAACGAAGGCGAGTTTTGAAGTGTCATACGGGATTGAAAGTTTTCATCACGAACGACAGGAAACGGGCTAGAAGATCACAAGCAGTTAATAGAAGACATAATACATTGCTTCAAACTCTTAGTTGCCAGTGTGTGTTCTCGCATATCTGAGCTTCGTGCAAAGCTAGTATTGGAACTCGCTGCTGAATAGAGAACACTACAAACGAAAATGATCGATTTTTCTACAGGACTTTTTGTGAAGATTTGTTTAATGAAATGATCATCGCTTCTCCCTCCTGCGGTTTGCATTTAACATCCCTTATCAACTAGTAACATTGACGAAAGTCCTTCTGGTAAGAATTTATTTTTCACCCAGACAGTGAGTCTGTCTCAGGCACATCATTAATTATTAACATCACAAGATTTGAAACAATTTCAATGATGGTTGTTTTAAAATGTTCAATGGCCATTTTGAATCCCTTCCCCCCTACCCCTAGAAAAGAAAGGAAGCAGAACGTATGAACTTATTCCTCTGTGATTTTTTTTAAACTTTCTGTGCCCAATATTTTCAGTGGCTTCTTTTGAATCGTTTCACCCACCCACCCATACGAGATTGACTTCTATCAGGCTTGAGTATTTTTCTTTACATAAGATATGTTCCAGTAGTAGCATCAGCATCTTTAAGGCACTTTCGCATTTCCCAATGGGCAGACATGTATTAACCATCTTACTGGCCATTATGGATCAATCGCATCCTCATACGCTTCCTATCCGTCATATATTTCAATGTAATATCAAGGGTATTACATTGAAAAATGGTATAACCTTGACGTCTTGGCCGGTAACGTGGTTAAACGATAATAGCATACCATTGGTGGCGACAGTCATCCATG
This sequence comes from Typopeltis vanoorti, assembly GCF_054136105.1. Classification (NCBI taxonomy): domain Eukaryota; kingdom Metazoa; phylum Arthropoda; class Arachnida; order Uropygi; family Thelyphonidae; genus Typopeltis; species Typopeltis vanoorti. The sequence goes on along the minus strand of NC_143573.1, from coordinate 76,682,594 downwards.
GGGAACCAATTTCTTTTTCTTATTGTTTAAACAAATACGGAGGAGAAGAAACGGGTCAATCCGGTAATCATACTTCTTCCCCTCCCACGAAGTATTATTATTCGGCATTCTGCTGATAATCTCCCCACGCTCCTTCGTGTTAACAGTCGGGGGTGGGGGGGTTGTAAAAATGAGTAATACTGTGTCATCGAGGGATTGGTGCTACACCTTAGTGAGTCACTTGTGAGAGTTCTTGGAATGCGGGTGAGATTTTAAGTGCGCCACCCTCCCAACTCATTCCTTTCCCCTTGTCTCAGTTTTCTTAGGCCCTTTTTCACAACCTTCGCAACGAAAACCACCTCCTCCCGCCTTCGGGGTTACTCTACGACTAACTACCGACATGCTTTGTTACCGCATACCAAATACGTGAAGAGGAGGGAAGTATCTGCATGCGCGAGCAGTTTTATTATCCGAGTGATATGTGGGAGTGGCAATTGCAGTCTGAAAGCAAATCGACGGTAGCTGAATAGTTTTCTTTTGTTGTTAGTTGCTTTAACTGGTTCTATCTCTCACTCCCTTTTTTTAACCTTCCTTCGCGTGATCCAAACCGACGCTCGTGCGCACTCTTTCAAGCACTTTTTTGTCCGTCGTCTTCTGCCGCTGCTAAAGGCACGTGGTGACCTTTTCTTGTTTACCCCCAGTCATAAGAGACGTAGACGCGAAGCGAGGTTTACCATTACATTGTAGTAATATGAAGAGCAGTTTAACGCTGCCGAGATTGCGACTCAACTCCAGTCAAGAGTGCCCGCCATAGTGGAATTTTTAAGCACTGCAGCTACTGCCATCTATTGGATAATAATACAACTTATTACTGAATAATTGTTTACAGCCAAATTTTATGAGCAACTCTTAGATTGCCGTTCTTCTGATTTGGAAAGGAACACCACATTCTTTCAAAGAAATGCTACTGCACTGATCATAGCATGTTTTTTTTTTTTTTTTTCATATATATAATGGGAATATTTTTTCCTACGCATGATTTCAATTTCTATTCTTTCGGAAATCAATTCACAGTGACAGATTCTCCCCCCCCCCCATATCCAAAGAGAGAGAGAGAATAATGGCTTGATTCCAGTTTATTGTTGAAAAAACTTTTGTAGGTTGTCATTAGCATTAGAAAGCAGCATTATATGGCTGCTTTGACCATATCCTGCAATTAACTTCAGCCTACTTTTGTGCTCCTCCAGCTATTCCAAAGATGTCGTATATCGTTGCGTCATCCCATGTAAAATACTACATATATTTCCTTTATGTAGGTTCGAGTTTTCTTTTTTTTTTTTTTTTTCAGCTAAGCTTAAGCATTATGCCAAAATACCGTTAGCTTTAAAACCTATTAGAACATTACGTTTACCAATTCTACTTCTTAAAAAGCGATCAAATTTCTGTTGAAATGATGACCGACTAAACATTTTAGTTCATCAGAGGACGCCTTTCCGTCAGCGAGTCAGGTTTCTACTGTGCATTCAGCAGATGGATCTAGTTTTTGCTTTCTTGGTTGCTCAATGCTGTTATTATAAATAAATATTAACGTTCAGATATTGCATTTTTTTTTTTTTTTTTGTTTCGTTATAATATACGGTCTATTGATTTATTGTGAGTAGTGGCAAGTATAGCATCGGGATAAGCCAATATGGGTAGATCGATATAAATCGATTTAGGAATAATGGAGAACATTTGCATTATTGGTATATGTTTTATACCAATGTAATATTATGCACCTGCTCTTCATTGCGGTTCTTATTTTCTGTATTTTAGAAGCAGGTAGATTGTGAAGAAGGAAAAAAAAACAATCAAAATATTTAAACCGTCTTGGTTGCTATCGAACATCAGCGTGGCTAAAACATCCAAATATTCGTTGCGATTTACGAGTCCTTCGAGAGTCAGATGGTTTCGACGATGCTCTTTGGTTGGAAAGACCTGGGTTCGAATCCCGTTTAGAACGCGAACCTTTACCAGGGTTTTTTCGACTGAAGGCGAGTTAATCTGTCTCATATGGAGGTGGAATGATTTTTTTTTCTCCCGGAAACTGGTTTTTTCGTCTCGCAACCATGCAAACCAGCCAGGAGAACATACCCAAATCCATTGTAACCAATAGCTTTATATTGGTTTCATAAGATGGTGCCGTACTTCCTCGTATGGGCCTCATGGTCTTTCCAATCAGAGTTTCGTCCAAACCAACTAAGCTACGGACGCTCCACAGTGTAGGTATGGTGATTACATGGCGAACAAAATATCGCTGCGTATTCTTTGTGTTCCGATTTTTCGAGAGTTGCATACCCGAGGAGATGGCGCAGCAGTCGCTCTCTGAAAGATTGTTAAAATGAAGTAAATGTTAATTTTATCATTAGAATCGGATATATGTCGTATAAAATACAAAATGATAATTATATATTAACTGTTGTTATGCTTCTTGGGCTGCATTGAGTGTGGTGTCCATTCTTATCCATTTCATATATGGGGGGGGGGGGATGGTGCGAACAAAAGAGTTCGATGGGCTGGGAGTCAACGTACTTGTCTTAAGCAGCTAATGCATACATCGAAGTGTTCCTTGAGTGACTCGAAATGCCGCAGTTAATCAGTCATCGCCGTTCTCATACATAAGGAGGTTAATATGCATGAAGATTCGTGAAAACACGCACATTTTCACGAACAAATGGAATGATTTGTGGTTTTGCTGAAATATAGCAATTCTCAGGACTTTTATCGCTTGTAGGATGACATGTATACAGAATCTTTTAAAGTCTGACAGTCTCGAAAAATTTGAGAAACATGATCATTATAAACATAAGGAAAAAGAAAGTATGAAAAGCCAACTGCCTTTTCTGTGGGCGCATTTTAACTATTACAGCTGCGACAAGAATTAATTTCTAATGGAAACAGTTATTACAGCGGACATTTATGACACTTAGTGTGCTAAAGGGCCCTGGAAAACTTGCGATCAGAATTTTGACACAAATTAATATTTTTCCAGGTGACAAACTTTGTCACTGTATCTTTTACTGTATCTTTTGCAATCATAAATAGCAACCCACCTACAAAGTCAAATATGGAAGCATTGAAGAGAGAAGTGTGTGTGGAAATAGCTCGGACAACAGAGCACTCTCTTCCTTTTGAAAGATGACACGCAGCTTATTTGAAATAGGACCAGAGTACAGGGAAACAAATGACGATTCCACCCCCCCTTTCTTCTCGAGGGTGATTCAGAAACGGATTTAAAGTAGCCCGTGTGTAGAATGAGAGAAATCGGTTAGGTTAGGATAATAAACTAAAATTTGAAAAATCAAGGAGGAAAAGAATGTTGTTAAAATACTCTGAATGCTTAGCGAATTTATCGATTTCATTTTACCTTTAAAAAAAAAAAAATACGTATTCAAACAATTTTTTTCTCAATAATTAGTTTTCTATGAGTTTTGTGTAGTGTATGAAAACACATTCGACAAAGAACGTTGCGATAAATGAGACGATACGAAGAAAAATCTGATTAACAATTAGATTAATGAATAAAACAAAGAACATTTCAATATGATTCTGCTCTATTTCTGTAATAACGGTCTCTCTCTAGCTTGATGAATTTAAAGAATTTAGGACCTTTCTAAAATTGCGACTCATCATCTGTGTTTGGTTATAAAGCGGACCATTTTCAGTGGCCAAATTATGGTTCGAATATAAACGGCCCTCAGTGAAGCACGATTCGACTGAGGACTGTTTGTCTTAGTTCAGTTGTCGTAGAGCCTCCGTGGCTCAGTCAGTATAGACGAAGTCCTTTTTCGTCGGAAAGACCTGGGTCAGTATAGACGATTCCTTTTTCGTCGAAAGAGATCAGATTTTATGTGGTCTCTTTCGACGAAAGGTGAGTTATCCGGTCTCATAACAGGTAGAAGTTTTTTCAATGGAAACTCAGGTTTTTTGTGCCTCAGAACAGGCCAACCTTCCCGGTGAACACACTCGTCTACAGATAGGCTCCTCCTGGAATAGGATTGACCGACCTATTCAGTGGTATTTCCAGTTTCGAATCGTAATAGGTCATGAACCCTGATACGTAACCACAAGAGGCCACTAGGCCTTATATGTAAAGGAAGAAGGTTGTGATTTATTTATTTTATTTTATTTTTTATAGTCTAGAAATCTCAATAGAAGCTCCCGTTTAGTAAATCTCTCTCTCTCTCTAAGATGATCCATATCAGTTTATATAATAGTCCATTATATGATCATAACGATGCTTGATTTGGTATACGAATACTGAACCACACAATTCACAACAAAATCAAGTTTATAAATTCACCGATGATTCTGATCAGGACAATATAGTGGGTATACTACCCCACCCACATTTGACTTATGTGCTGTAAATGAAATGTGTATACACGAGGATAAACACGGTGAGGCTCTGTTACTATTCTGTTATTTTATTCACAGAATAGCAGGGCTTCAACAATAAGAAGTGATTCAGATTATGCTCTTCATCAATATCAACGCCCGATTTCCACTATTAGGGCAACATCGTAATGAGAACACCTAAATATGAAATAATTAGCCACAAGAACAAAGAGACATCGCCAGAGATCGCATCCTCTGTTCGAAATAATGTTTTTTTCTGGATTAAAACAAACCTTTCCTGCACCCAGCTATAATCAGATTACCCAAATAGTTAAATTTGTTATTAAATACTTGTATCTGTTCTTCAGCAATATTTAATTTTGAATTTAAAATATTTCTATCCAATGCTAGCTAATCATTTTCACTTAAACGAAGTACTCGCATATGTTCAGAGTTTTTTTTTTTTTTTAGTACCTCAATTTCTCTTCCTCCCTTTCCAACATCCTTCATTTGGTTGTTGTAATTACCACTGGAGTAACTAAGGGCCGGTATAATTACGTCCTAAATTTATGTAGGACGCGATTTATTTATTTTAAGGAGAGAGAGCAGGCTTCACACGAATGTCATGCATTTTCGTCCCGTAAAACAGACAAACCGCCCAGGAGAACGCACGCAGTTTACAGCCATGATGCGATGGTCTCACTCCTCAGCTTTTGGGCTGGAATTCGAACAACCACAGCGTTCTAGGTAGGAATCGAACCCTATGTCTTTCCATTTTGAAGGATGAGTAGGATGATTTGGACTGTGCTACGAAGACGCCTCTTCTTTCGATATTGATTTCTTATTTCTAATTACAGACCTGTAATTCTCAGAAGTTGATGACTCTTCCTTTATTGCTTTTTTGAAGAAATCAATTGACTTGAGTTTGTCATGGATAACCCGTAATTAGGATAAGTCAACCGAAATCGGTAGAAGTTTAGGTTTTCTTAAGAAATCCTTTTTCTATGACTCCTTCATAAAAGAACTTGAATTTTTTTTCCAGTCGTAATCCAGTCGAATTTAATATTATATATAAAAAGTTCATTATGAAAATGATTAATATCATTATTCTGACCTATTAGCTAATAAAATGCGGATAAGTTGAAAGATTTCAACAGTTCTAAAAATCATTGTGGAAATTAACTTCTGTTTACTTCCCTGACAATTGTTAATTGGTGCGAACGATTATTTAACTATTGAGCGATGTATCTGAGCCACTTTCTAGTGGGGAAAAAAAAAAAAAAACAGTTTCTCCTTTTTTGTAATCAAAATTTTATTTTCGAGTCCTCCTGCTTTTCTGACATCGCAGGCTTTTGTTTAACATTAGACACTTACGAATTCTGTTGAATTTAATAAACTTCTCTTCACTGCCATCACCCTGACTTCCATCTTGATGTACTCTCTCCTCTCCCCCATTGCACCTGCGAAATTATTCATAACGATCAGATTTGTTTTCCCTACGCTCTCTCTGTCTCTCTCTCACACGAGCAGCTTGTTGATGCAGTGAGAAAACACTGTTCCCGTAGTTCGTAGTGAGAATACTTGTGTGTGTGTGTGTGTGTGTGTGTGCGCGCGCGCGCACACACACGAAAACTACCATATTCGATTAGATGACACACACCACATTTCTCGCAACCCCTCCGCACGTGTTGGACTTTTCTAAACACAACGACACCGTAAGCGTGCACTGATTAAAGCCAGTGTCGTTCCTTTAGGGGGAAAAAATCGTGGCCTACAAGGAAAACGAAACATAGCTACCGAATCCTCTTGGATGAACCTCCAAAGGACGCAAATTATCTTCTTTTAATTAGCTTTTGCATTAATTAATAAATGATTTAATTAGTAATGGTCTGCGAATGGAGAAATTTTTATTTTCTTCTCCCTAAGATGGCGTTAATTTAAAAATGTACCATAAGGGATTGCAGTAAATATTAGAGATATATATTACACTTAACAGGTGCTTCTAAGGGGTAAATATCCTTCCGATGTGTGTTTAAGCTATTTCTTTTTCCCCCTTGCTAACACTTGCGAACATTTTTCTTCTTATTCTCATAGGGGAAATAGACGCAGAGCTGCCTCTGCGTATTATTACATTTTCTAAGATTTTGCACATGCAAAAAAGGAGATCAATTTTGCTCTGCTGAATCATTATTAGTGCTCCCTCAAGACTGTACTCAAGATATCAGAAATGTAGGTTTCCTTTAAATATACAAGTACTTAAAAATTAAGAAAATTTTCTTTTATTTTTACATTATCAATGAACTCAGTTATTTTGTCAGAAGAATCGCGTTATTTTCTGCTATTTTGGCAAGAGTTTCAAAGGATACATTTGAAAGACCGATATTTGATTGAAAGGATATGAGTTCGAATCCCGAATAGGAGAATATTTATAAAGTATTTTGAACTGGAGATATAGCGTGGAATCTTTTCCATCCAATTTTCTCAATGCGTAACTGACATCGTCTCAATGCTTTGATGAAACAATGACCCCTTGGACTGGACTAATAGTTTGCGAATCATTCGAGCATGCGTCCTCTTTGTTTTTAAAGAATCATGCAGGGAACTTGTGATTTTTCAGATTGCAAATATCATGAATGACCATATCGAGAATATTCTAGTTTTGTTTCATATCTAATGTTTTGATTTGATTGCAAGATTATTTGGTTTCCCTTAATGTAAACGTCCCTATTAAAGCCTAACAACGGCACCTACGATTGAGGTTAGTCAAGCCCCTCTCGCTGAATTAATTTAATTTTTTCCAAAGGCTTCTTCTTTCTAAAAGTCCCATTAAGGCATTTTAAAACATCTTACTGGGTTAGAACTATTGTTGCAATTGATTTGCAGCTTGTGCTTAGTTAATATTATCCCCAAACTGTACCGATTAAGTTAAATAAGATTTGCTGTTTCGTTATACAAATTTTGTCAACAGATGAATCTGCAGTATTCTTGAGCAAAGAATAATCTCGAAATAATAAATCTTGGATAAAGAAAAATCTTGCCCTAATGGGCATTTATGATATGTGAAAATTATCTTCTAGTTGAGCTGTACTTTGCAAGAACGTGCAAATATTTGTTTAGCATTGCTTCGTTCGTATGCGTATAACAGAAGTTATCTCTCACCTGTCGTAAACTTTAGTATTTTGGGTGGGCTAAGAAAGCTTTGATAATTCAGTTCCCTTTTTTATAATTTGACAATTTGGTTCCCTGCCCTACAAACACTTACTTCAGCCATTTATTAAAGACATTCACCGATGCCCATTCTCCAGTTTGATCCCACAGCTTGTGGCTAAAGAGAGGGTTCACCGGACTCAACTAGACTCTCAAGTTCTATCCGGAAAGATTTTGATGTCCATTTTTGATTTTCAGATATGTTTTGAACCTGAAAATTGTCAACATATTTCAGTTTTCTTTTAGTAAATTATATGAAGCTGAATTATACAAAATTTTATTACTGTTAGATAGGAGAGAGTGCAACCATAATATTGCGCTGTACCAATAAACTAGAAATTAGACAATCCATTAATGTACTATTTTTGTGGTTTTTCTAGCTCAGTTCCATACTTAAAAGATCAGCATCCAATAATATTAGCAGTAAAATTGAAGAAGAAACCATCGTTATTTTCAGTTAGTTTTGAACCTGAAGAATAATAATTCTTCTCGTTCAAAACTAACTTCTAGTTTCTTCTTGCGTGGGTATTATCATTGAAATGAGTTAAAAAAAAAAAAAAAAAAAAAAAGAAAGAAAAGAAAGAAAAGCTTTTGCCCCATAACTGTTCATTAACTCTCTGTTTCGTTAACCTTAATTCAGAGAGAGAGAGAGGGGGGGGGGGAGGAGTATCTGCAGGAATAAAGCTGGTGTGTTTCAGTTCATGCAACGTGTGCATATGATTGCTTTATTCTTTAGCAAGAAATCTACGAAATCCCGTACTTCTCATAAATCCGACGACTTCGAAGACCGCACCTCCACGAAAATAATCAAACGTCAAGAAACGGTGGAATCATAAAATAATCAAAACTCTCAGTAAGGCTGTTGTTATCATTATCTGAATTACGGCTGAAGCAACTAAGGCTATTGGGGTCCCCTAACGTTTTTACTTTTCGTTAAGCCTTGAAGGTTTTCCTTTCACGAACATGCCAGATACTTCCACATTACCTGCTTCGCAACTTGGTCACTTTAATTATAATATTAACGATTTCATTCGAATTTATGAGTTCCATGTTTGGTCTCTAAGAGCAGGATTCTGAACTAAAAATGTAATAATAAAAAAATAAAATCTTTAGCCAGATACGGCACGAATGGATTATTCGGGTGCAAAAATCTTTTGTGGGTTGAAGCCACGTAAAAAAAAAAATGTTTTGTTGAGAATGGGAGGGAGGATTCAGCAATATTTATTTGCTATAAAAATGGTGAACCCATTCAAAATACTTTTGGCTTGTAGTCAACCAATTAATAGTTCGTAGCTTCAACATTTAAGTGCGTTTCCATACTGTTCCAGTTAAACGAATAAAAAATGCACGATGCAACTGAACATTGCTACGTCAGGAAACTTCTTGGCATCTAAGTTTCGAGTAGCTCTTCAATTATTTTCATTACTCAAAATCCAATTTTTAATGTTTCGGAATATCATTCCTGTTTGTTTTGTTGGTGCCGAAATTGTTTACTTGAAGAAAGCGAATTTTCATTAGTTTCTAATTCTCTGCTGGTGAAATGTAATCAGAAACGGAGGCAAAATATTTGCAGTACTCGCATTCGGTCTGCGATATAATTAAGAAGACAAGGAGCATATAATATTTTTCATCATTGCATTGGAATACTCAAAACAAGTTACGATATTTATCAAATGTTAAGAAATTAACACGACTAGATAATTCTTAAATATAAGGCTAAATATCGAGACTTATGTCAAATGACCTCTGTCGGAGGTCATTTGATCTAAGCTGGTTGGATAGCGTAGGTTGTACCAACCAATAGGTTGTAGGTCGAATCTCACCACGACTATCGATGTTTGTGAATGTCTGTAGGTGACGAGAAAATCACCGCCACACTTACTGGAAGTCAGAAGTGGTCTGAAAAGTCTGATTTTTAGTGCAGGGTTTCCGGATTATCATGCTTTTAGCCCAAGCTAATTCCTCCCCCCCATGGGTCTTGATTTCTTCTCGTGTTTTCTATTTGTACGCATGTGAATTCAGTGGGACGATGGGCCAACAACGCGGTTCGGTTAAATCCCTTATTTTGCCTGCAGTATGAGAGTGAGACTTTTTGGTCCAAGTAGTGTCATGTCGGAAGTTCACCAACAACAGTGTCTCGAGTGAACCGAACAGAGCCGTCGTCAGATTAGATCGCGCCCTGAGGCAAACAAATAAATATCGCCCCTGATGGATTATAAGACAAAAATATAAGAAAATCTCCAATTGCTATTTGGTTTTTATTACAAGAGAAACATAATGCAAAACATTACATAATGATTAATTAAATGCTTGCTCTATGGGGATATCGCAGAATAAAACTGCCTCTATCGATATAGTTGCTAGAACCAACCAATCTTTCTTGGATCATTGCTGTTCGCAAATAATTTTTAATCAGTTTAAGTTTGGAAAAAAAAAATTTCCGCACTTGCTACGCTAACAGGAATTGTTAACACTGTCCTTAGGGCGGTGGTTACGTTGGGATAAATTTCTACAAGATTTTGGTTTTATATATATGATAAGATTTTTGGTGGGGACCACTTTTCTCTTGTATTATTTTTCAGAGAACTTTTAATTCTTCAAATAAATCTATTACATCAGATGTAAACTACCTTGTTGCTGTAATAAGGCGCCTACCCCAATAAGGCTGAACGAGCGCTTTTATTAAGCGGCGCCGTGAAGCAGGTTGCCTCTACGCTACACTCTGTCGACTACTGGAACCGAGAATAGTCTAACAACCAGTAAACAATCAGTCAACTACATGCGGTTAATATACGAAAAGCCGACGGAGGATGGCAGGATTCATGCATTCTGACTGCTGTGACATCATCGAGCACGTGGTAATGCAACATTGCAGTAATCTGCAAGCAGAGACTGAACTTGTGGATGGAGAATCAGGTAGACTAGACTAGATAAGACTGGACAAGAATACTTATCTTTTTTCTTCTCCTCCCAAACACGTGTGTGGTAAAAGCTTGATCCGACAAATCCAGAACCCGGTTGTTCCACAATGACAGGAAGCCAAGGTATGCCGACAACAGCATTAGTCAGCAGATTGCCAGGTAGCTAAGGAAGTGACAGAATTTTTTTTTCTCCAAGGAATATCTGGTTTTTCATTCTCCAAAAAAACATAATCACCAAAAGAACATAAACTAGTAACAGAATAATACTTTGGTCTTTTCGGCAGTAATTCCAAACAACCCATCCAAAGATGGTATCACTGCAGACTGATGGTATGGTGTTATGGATAATTCGCCCAGGTTAGATCTCCTGATAATACCACTAAGTTATGTCTGAATGCAGTGGTCAGGAATGACATTCAAGTGCGTGAAAGACTACTTGAACATCATTGCTAGAGATGGCGCATTATCCTGCCAGCAATAATCGATGTCACAAGGTATGTTGTTTGAGAAGCTCCAGGAATATGACGGTCATTTTAATATAATTCATGAATGTGTTCAGCCATTGGATCTCAATTCACTCGATTATCCGTGAAACGAACGTTTTGCAACAAATCATCACATTCAGAGTGAAGGCATTGAAAGATGTTAACCGGTCTGCGCCAGCCAGTATTTCTAGAAATGCATTCGACACCTTGTGGAGCCTATACCTCGATGAGTTGAGGCTGTTCCGAGGATTAAAGTCTGTATATGCATTAGGCGGGTATACTAAATAGCATGCACATAAGTACTCCGCAAATGAGAACTCGTGTTTTTTTTGTTTTTTTTTCTTTTGTTGTTCTCCAAACCTTCAGTCATCAGCGAAGAACTTTAAGGTCTGAGCACGTAACACCTCCGCTTTGAACTTTACAGAATTTCAAGGTTAGGTTTCACATGACAATTGGTAATGTTTGGATATTCACCAAAATCAATTGTTGATTGATTGATTGTGAATATTAGAATATAGGCTAAATAATAATAATAAAAAAAAGTATTGTTGTAGGTTAACCAAAAAAAAAAAGCAATAGTTTGTTGCCTTTCATATAGTCTGTATCACTGCATATGTTATTTAAAAATATTACAAGACAAACTCAAGGAGCTGAGCTACGCGAGCTCGTCAAAAGCAGAGCTTTTTCAAACATCCATAAAAATCATTCACGGATTGCGCAATATTTAATCGGTAGTATTTGCAGTAAACTAGCAGTGACTTTTTACCCACTGCTATTGGGTTAGGCCATTGGATGTCAATATTCATTGAAATGACCATTGAAAGAAATTTTAAATAAGTTTTAATGAAGTGAAGATATTTATATTACAATAATTATAAAATCACGATATTACAACAACCATTCTTCTTATAATCTTAATTTTAAACAGAAGGACTAACCTTCCCTTGTTCTATTTAAAATTCGATTTGTTATGTATTTTTATAAAATTTATATAACGGCGCATACCTATTTCTTTAGCAGTTCGGTAATATTGCATACTTATGATTTGGCAAAGATACGCTTATTCAAAAAACAAACAAACAACTGGTTACTCAGTTAAGTTAAAACTCTCAGTTTTGAACTCGGCGAACGAACATCATACATGAATAATGCTCGTGAATTACTTCGTGTTAATTTTTACGCGCTTTTACAATATCATTTCAATCAGAAATGGCATTCAACCAAACCAATGTTGCCTGTTCTTTTATTGTAAAATTCCTCGAACATTGAACTCATACCGTCACCATGGCATGGATTCAAATCTTAGCAAACATCAGACTAAACAGTAGAGATTTATTACTGTTTTCCTGATTTGTAATGTTAAAAAACAAACACCGACTGTTTCTTGCATGTTCAGGATCAAGTTTAGTAACTTCTGATCTGTTTTCCAGTGGGAAGAGTAAATAACTGTCCAATTTTCACGATATTCACGAGCGTTTTGTTATTTCTTGTAGAAAACATTCTACAGGAGTCTTCACTACACTTCGGCGGGTTTTAAGATATTACCTTAGATCGTCTAGCCGCTTTTTACTACATTTTTTAATGTTTACATATTTTAACGTTGTTTTTCTTGAAATCGGTAGGCAGTCGGAGTGCGCTTCTCATCTTCGTCCAGGTTGAGTGCATTTCCCCGGTGTAGTCGATGGGAGGTTGTTCCTAATCCTAACTAGTAAGTATTTACTATTTAGTATAAACTGGAGTTTTTGGACGGAAACAAAAAGTTCTATTTGCATTCGATCTTCAGCGCATGTTTCCTCTTAGATTTCAAAAGGATTTTCTGTTGCAGATCTAAACACGATAAATTTAGATTTCTTGTAACAGTTCTTCTATCTTTATCTATGCAGAATTTTTCCTGCTGCAACTAATATCTGAAAAACTATTGGTTTGTGATGCAACGAATGCTCCTTAGCTTGCGATGCGTTCTATACTGCTCCAGATTAAACAGCTTTAAATAAGTGAAAACATACTGCAGGCTACACACTCTGGATGTAGCCGTTTAAAAATTCGCAAAATTGCGAAAACCTGACAGAATTATCGCTGAATGAAGCGGATTTATTTTTTCCTCTTGAAAAGACTTTTTCAAGACACCTAGAAAATGAATAATCTTAAGTGGTACGAATTGTGTCAGAGTAATTCCAGCGTTCTTCCTTCCACACCACACGACGACACACAACCCACAGATATAAACTCCAAGATTATCACTGTGTAACAATAATCGTTAATTTATTTATTTTAAAGCAACGCACACTGCCCTGACTGATTATTCCTACAGTTGCAAGCTCTTTATTCCTAAGAGTAGTGAGATTAAGCCACGATGTTTCATTATTGCTATACTTCATTATATAGTTATTCAAATAACTGTATAGTTACTTTATAGCTGATAAGCAGCCAAGACGTCTCTGAGAAGTAGTTGCTACATACAGTAATAGTAGAGATCATGCCAGTAACTGCACGTTACACTAGTCTCCTTCCTTTTATATCATTATTGTTTTCTTGGTGTTGAAACAAAATGTAGGGTCACTCATGGAGTACTAATACTCTAGAGCATGTTAATCATTATCTGTCACGTAATCCATATGCATTGGGAACTGCAGCAACCCTAATACAGACCTGAGTGGAGTGAGTAAGCACATCCCATTAGCAGTAAAAAGTATCTTTATAGCCAGCAAGCTGTGTGTGTACAGCTCCATGGCTACACGGGCATTACAAGCGGCCATAACAGAGATGGAGACTTGTAGTGCGCAATGCCATCTCCATACGTCCTACTTTTATAGACACTGCCGCTAGGGAGCGGATGGGTTGTGGTTAAAAGGATAGGGTGGGGTATGCGAGTGTGCGCGTACGTTTAAGTATCTCTTACACGCTGGGCTCCGTAAGTTATATGGTCCGGCATAATTTCCAAGTTCAACTCAATCTGTTTAATTGTAAATGAATCAAAGTTCGAGTGCGGTTATCTTCTAAGTAACATGTAGAAATAAGTTGGAAATCACTTGTGATTTAAGTCATGTAGCATCTATCAGGAACTAAAACATTGCATGTGTAATAATCAATGAAATCAAAGGACACGTCAGAAATATTACAAAATGCGTCTCCTAATTTTTTTCTCTTGAAAATGGTGTTTTTAAAATATTCCATATTCTACTTCTCGAACCTTGACAGAGGGAGACGTCGCGACAGCCAAAGAAGAAGCTTTGGTATCGATTAGGGTGTTGGCAATGGACCCTTGGTTCTGTCGAGGCGTGTCAGTGTTCGGCAGGATCTTTAATATCATTCAATAGATTTTCTTAGTGATGGGACTTGGAATAATGGTGTATTTCCTGTTTCGGAGACTGGTAGAACAAACAGCAATACTCTTCGTGTCGCTGCAGTTTCGTACTAATATCTTTGCTCAGAACTGTATAAACAACACCAGGTGTTTGCTGAAAAGCAAATAGCTGGAAATCGTACTAAAAGAATCGTATAATAGTTTAATAATTGACAGATAGACGAATATTTTCTATGGGTAGACTGAAGTATTTTGACCTTTCTTAGGTTGTTAGGATGACGTATTTCTCAGTGGCGGTAATGAATGAGTGATGAAAGGAAATCATTATCATACTGCTGGAAAAATATAGCCAAGTTTATTTCCGTAGCCAGATAATCAATGAATCTTTTGAGTTGCGTGTGTTCAACTCTTAACGTTAGCAGCAGAATGATTGACTGTTTCTACGTTAGAAAAATGCCGCAACCAGCAGCTAGCAGTTGCTGCAATTTTTGTTGCAATAACGTATACTTCAGTGTAGTACGTGAACAGCTGTTCGAGGGGAGTTTAAACGAGCCTGATTGTGTACTCCATTTTCCACGGAACTGTCTGTTAATCAACTGACTTTCACGCTATCTAATTTTGGATGCTTACTATTGGGATTTTTCGAATTAATTTTTTTTTCTTTTCCAGAAATTTCTTTTCCTTTGTAAGTGTTATGATTTTTTTTATTTGGGGATTTTGGTAATTTCCAAGTAGTATCACTATTTATTCCCATATTAAGCAGTGTAACGACGATCATTTCAAGAAAAAAGAAATACATTTGTAATTCATTGGTATAATTTCAACTTATTGGTTAGATACAACTGTTGGTATACGCAAAAAAGCACACACAAAAAAAATAAAATAAAAAAAGTAGGCGTCTACCGCGCGCAAGAGGTCAATGCCCTTTACTACCGTGCTGAGATAGAGACATACCGAAATCTCTCCTCCAGGAATGCGAACGGCTCTGTTAAAAAACCACTACGGGGGACAACGAACTGCCTGATAGATTAACAAGCGCGCGCGCGCACACACACACACACACATACACTGTTCGTTTTATTGTAGATTACTGATACATTCGTCTCATTTAGCTTCAACAGAAGCAATTGTTACTGAAAGAGTGAAAGGAAAAGTCGATTGCGGTATGTGAATGAGCAGTTGACAATTTTTTTTTTTTTTTTTTTTTTTAAGGCTGACACTCACAAGTTCAACGCATCTTTTACAATAAGAAATAATAGTAAGTACTTAATAAAATATGAAAACAGAGGGAAATGTTTTACTGTTTTATTTTTGAGTAAGTAAGAGTTAAGTCGATTCGCTGTTTAGATATCGCTGGGCGAATGTTTATTTATTAGCATTGTTTTTAAACATTAGATTTCTTCGCACATCCTCCCCTCAAATAATGTAATAAATCGCCTCTTTCTTACAAATCTGCGATTATTAATAACATTATATAATTTAAATAAAATAATTGATGATATGAGTAATATAGCTAATGATGTTGTAAGTTCTTAAACATTACTAATTTAAGAGTAGTTAATCATTTTTATTGTAACATATTTAGTTTAATCATCACTGATGTGTCGCTAGAACATTTTAAAATAGTCATCCAATGAATCGTGCGAGTTAATCAATAGTATGTCTAATCGCTATATTTTGTATGCTTCTATTTGATTATCATACGAGAACAATGGGAACTGTATTTAAACCCTGAAACTGAACCCCATATAATTTTTATCTCATAATTTATATCTCATTGTCGAGATAAAAATTATATGATTTTTTTTTTTTTTTTTGACAATGGGTTTTGTAGATGGATGTTTTTAGTTTCCTTTGTTGGTCATCAAACGGGGGGGGGCAGTAAAGAAATTAATTCTATGGTAATTTTTATCGTTTTCAAACCTTATTCTTTAAAAACATTCATAAAATTTTGAAGGTCATTTAAGAACACTTAAACTCTGTCGACAATTCAAGAATAAAACGAAATTTTGTCAAAAACTTTATTCAGTAAGGATCTAGATAGATATAGTGTGTGTGTCTCAGGGGTCTCCTTTGGAGACCCTGCTATTTAATTGTGAATGGTAATGATATTGGGAGAGACATAAACTGGGATATGCAGTTGTTTGCCGACAATAATAAGTTGAGGGCAAGAGTGGTTCACACTGGTTTGGAATTATGGTTGAAACAGCGAAGGCTAAAAGGCTGCTTCGTTATGTTCATAAATACTGTTTGTTCAGCCGACTGGGTCGTTTGGGATGAAACATCGCTATCACTTTCGTATGAAATATGTCAACTCACCTTCAGCTGTCAAGCTCTTATAAACGTAATTGGTTCTAGACTGGATTAGAATGCAGACCTGAAATGGTTAGAACATCACAGCAGATTATAGTAAGAAGCGGAAGGTAGTAAAGGAGGTTCCTTTGTCTGAGGCCTTCTTGATCAGGTTAGGTATGGATTCTGTGCGCAGATTTGAACATCTGGTTTTCAAGGGGATGAGAATATACTGAAAAGAGTCCAGTAACGATTGCTTTCAGGTGGTTTCTGGAACATTGAGTGTATACAAAGATTGAAGAAATTTACAGTCTCGTGAATAGATGGAGAGGAAGATGACATGAGTTGGGTAAGAGGGTATTACCGGATTAACATGGAAGAGACTTTTTCACAGGATATGGAGAGATAGGGATAGAACAAGTGGCCACTTCTGGAAGCTGTAAACGGAAGATGGTTGGTGAGTGTTGTGCCCAAGAGTGTGAGTGTATGAACAGTGAATGAGTTTTTTAAAGGTAGTTGATGAGTGATGATAGGATCCGCTTTGATGAGCTGAGGAGTCGTTTGATTCTATAGTGGTCTGATGACGATAATATTACTGTAAAAATAATGGCTTATAAACAGTGAAGGTACAGGAGAATGTCTCACTTGTAAATCCATGTTTACTGAATTATTCTGCCTGCTTGATCTGCTAGACAGTGTCACTGCTTTCCAACCAACATGTCGTGGATTCGAAGTATACTGTGGTACAGACGTTTGGGAATGCCTTGAGGTGGTAGATGATTTTCAAAAGCGTTGGACCACTATTCTGCTTGTTTCGAAACCTGAAGTAGTTTGAAAAATGTCCATGTTTAGTCTCCTGAGCAAGGTTTCCGGATTATGTAAGCCTTAATCTACCCATAGTACTAATGTGCTGTAGGTTTACAAAGTTTTGTTGTTGGAATTTTATACTGTTGTTTTAGAGCAGGAGCATCAAGTTATTAATACTCGATGTTTAAATTGTTAATTGGACAAGGATGAAAAGCCTGCACTTGAAATTCGTCCAAATAAAAGTCAAGGTTGCCTCGCATGAAATTAACCTAAACGACGAACAAAGAAGTAATTTGCAAATAAGGCACCTTTTTATTTAAAAACCTAAAGAGCCATTCGCAGACTGTTGTTCATCATTCATATGTCGATTCGTTTATTCATAGAATATATTAAATAATAAATGTGAGAAAGGATTTTTAGGGTTTTTTGTTTATAAAACATTTTTTCAATTTTTTACGTTACATATATTCGGATCCTTCTGCCCCTTCCAACTCTCCCAATACCCCCACCCCCCTTGCGTAACAGAGTTACACGATTCATGAAAGCGAGCCATTAAAAGGAAAGATGGAAGAGAATAACGAAAAAGTCAGCTTTTTATCGGATATTCGAATCCAGACGAACATGAACACTTGTAAAAGCTTGTTCAGATCAGCTCAAGTTACTTTGGAACAAAAACATAATCCTATAATTCTTTATGAATTCGCTAACTGAAATCTTCTTCAGTGTTATCCATTTTTTGTTAATCAGTGGTTGTTCTGACACTATGGCGCTCCTCCAGAAATCCATCTCCAAACGTATGATCTTCTTGATGTCTTGGAGATAAATCCTCATTCGTTGGGATGAGACATCCATCGTTCGTTATGATCATGCGAATGAAAATTCACAACTTTGTAGTTCCAGATGTTTTGTTTAGGAGTAGGTGCCCTCAAAAATCTCCCATCGTATTATTCAGAATGTTCTAACGCCCTCCGCCAGTGGCACTCGAGGACGCAACTGCTGAACAACGCCTTACATTCGTAGCTGTCTCTCAAGCCAATCAATTGAAAGCTTTCGCCAGCAAACAATAGCCCCGCTTTTCCCCATTCTGATATAAAGTGAGGTTCACTTCAAGGACAACTAATGACCTTTACTTCACATCAGTAGCAAACAAAGAAGTAAAGCCCAGGCATACTGTTCATTATTAACGTCTTAATGGGCTCTAAGAAAGTAGTGGACGTTACGAACATTAGGAAACAGAAAGAGCAACATCACCTTGTGTTTCTGCGTTATTTACATATAGCCTAGTACAAAAGACAACCACTTATTTGGACTCCGCGCTATTATGTCGGCAGAGTTGCTCTAAGTTGGATGTAGTGTTCAAGCGCACGCGAAGCGATAGCTGGTGTGCCCGCGAACATTTGCTTTTGTTATTTCTATTGAAATAATTTCGTTCCCTCAAAGTAAACCACCCCTTTTATTCAAGAAGTAATAAACTAGATTTGTTTTTATATAATCGGATTTCTTTATCTTAGCCTTTAATAATATCAACTTATCTTCAAGATGAGATGCTATAATTTTTAAGTTGGAGGGGTGGCAGCTAAGTATACGAAGCCTCAGAATTGCGTGATTCTTCCATAACAGTCGGATGGACAACAGTTGGTTGGAAAGACCTCGATCTGAATGTTTCGAAGATGAAAGGATATTTTAACTGAGGCCAAATCGACCCGTGGTACGGAGGTGAAAGAGTTTCCACCGAGAAAATGGGATTTTTCTTTCGCAAAATAAAATAAACGTCCAGAAATAAAATAACTTGTCACTTTATCTGGTTACATTATGAATCTGAACATCTCATCTCAACAAAAAAATCCACTAAAATGTTTGTCAGCATTGATAGGTCATATTCTCTAATGGAACAGCATTCTCAATTTTATCACAAGAATGCAAGATTACTAGTAATATTCTCCTCTCTTCGAAAATACAGCAAATTCAGAATTATGCAGAAACAGTACAAAAGTTCTGTAAGATTAAATTAAATGCGAGATACAATGCAGATAATTTTGACCCAGCTTAATTTTCTAGAAGATATGCTTATAGCTACTCTAGATGCGTGGCTTTCAATTGTTGACAGGGTCTTAAAAAAATTCTCTACCCCATGCTCTGGGCGATGGGGTAGAAAATACTGCGTGGGAAGAAGAGCAAGATTTTGGAGCACCGAAGGCATTTTCATGGAGTTTGGAGCTTTGAAAAATACCGTCGAGTGATGTGCTGCTGTCGTCCTCAATGATTTTGACCAGATCTTTTCAATCATGAAACGTACGTCATTTTTCCAAAAGCAGTCAGAATCCTTGTTCTAATGGTTTCGAAACAGTCTCTTGGTTGGAAAGCTGTCTTGCAGGCTTGATGACCACGAGAGTAATACTTTCAATCTCTTTCTCTCTCCATTCTAGGTAAGTTAACTGGTCTTAGACGAGACGACTTGCTAGGTTTAACTGGATAAAAGCCAAATGTCTACACGTGTTTTCTTTGCAATCTCGATCGGCCGTGATTTCAATGGAAGAAATGTACTGATTAAGCAGATTACTGAGGTTGCAGGGTTTCTCATCCCACGAAGTAGGCAAACTGGCCACTGGCTTAAAGAAAACAAACAGTTTACAACCATAATACACTGCACTATATCCTCAGTTGCTTCTGCAGTAATTCCAAAATATTTTTCTCTCTCATTCCTGTAATGAAATTCTAGATTAACAGGAATAAATATGTCTTGAGCATTTTGTGGTTGGGATTGTTGGGGTGGTGAATAGCTTATTTGAATTTTGCTGATAGGTTTGAGATTTGTGTTCTTCCCATCGTTCATTCATTTATGTACTTCCTACCACTAGAAAAGCAGCAAATCTAATATTTAAAGAAGTGATACACGATAAGACTATTTTTCGATTCTTCTGTCGAGACTTTTAAATAGATTTTAAGTATAAAATATAAGATCTTAATTTCCCATTTCTATTATCTTATATTGGAAATCCTCGGGGAAAAGATGATGTCCCAACCCTCCAAAAGACGATTGCAATTTTATAATAATAATCATTTAGCTAAGGACGAACGGCTACTGTTTCATATCTGCTAATTGGTGTTTTTTCACTACTCACCCCAACTGTTTTTCGGTAGAAAAAGCAACAAAATTTCGGAATAAAATTTTTGATATACCGTTTCAAATTGTCTCGGCTTCGGTGGAAAATACTTAAAGATTGTTTGTTCCTTACGGAATCCGAACCTGTGTCGTTCCAAATGGCATAAGCTGTTCTTCCCACTGGACCAAGGAGAATGGGATGCTTCGTTGTCAACGGTCACTTCAGAAGTTTAACCAAGTATCTTCTATTTCGATCAAACTTCGTGAATTTCATAAAATTGTTTATTATAAAATTACTGTTTTTGAGTTAAAAACCAACAATTTCTCAGAGTGTAGAAAGATCATCGAAAACCTCTTTGAATGGTTTAAGGATAAATAAAAGTAGAAAAATTAATCTTTTTAAAAGTTTGAAAAATGCTTTTTTTTTTTTTTATTATTTTTTTTTAAAGTATTTTGAATATAATAAGGAACCACTCTTGTCGGTTCCTTTTTTATATTTAGATATTCAGTTTTGCAACAAGTATTTAAATATTCAACTTCGATTGTCTGGAACGTTGCCCAAGTGGACAATATACTTGCAATCCAACCAACAGTTTGTAGGTTCGAATCCGACCATAGGCATGGATGCTTGTGGTTGTCTTACTAAGTCCGTATGGAAAGGGCAATTGCAACCCAACCTCTTCTTCTTCTAGCAATGATTTCACTCCCCAAACGGAGTGAAGTCACTACTCTACTCCACTGGACTAATTTTTGTAGTCTCGTTTTGTTTGATATGATGGAAATGGCCACCTGGTTAACTACAGCGACGAGACTAGTCCATTTTCTATGAATTACTTAGTATTCCAGGCAGTTTGCTAGTTATGTGAGATGAAATCCTGAGTTTCCTGAAAGAGGATCCGTGCAACCATCGCATGAGACCAAATAACTCACTTTTGAGTTTTAAAAATCCATACGCAGGTTAATAGCGTCCTAGACAGGAATTGGAACCCAGGTCTTTCCAAATGAAGAGGCAAATATCATGTTTCCTGCGACAGCTCTATGGAGGCAGTATTGGAGAAATACTTGTATGGTTGGGGGGAGGGAGTTTTATTTATACAGTGGAAGTTGAAGGAATTCTGTAGGCGCACACACATGCATATATTGCGATTTCGTTATAGTTTCAAGTTTTTTCTGGTTAGATGATAATGAAATTAGGGTGGCATGTTATCCAACTACCTTTATTAACTTATAGTATATTCAGAGCGTGTAATTATTTATCTTGTAGACAGTTTTTGCCTTGTTTTTACTATACGGTAAAGAAACCAAGCGATTTTATAAACTTGGTTTTAATCCTTTTTCCCAAGTAAGAAAACAAGCAAGCAGGTAAGTCAAGTTTGCGCTGAAGTATTTTCAGGTCTGAGGCAACTCGTGGTAAAGGTGGAGTAAGCTCTGATCACTTTCCCTTAGTATCTCCCCTAATGCAAGGCACATTTCCTTGCGGACATGCATGATGCTATGCATTAAGGGAAAGGCCACTACCCAGACCGGTTTCGACCTTTATTGAGGTCGTTTATTTAAGGACCTATATTTTTATTTAATTAGGTCAAAGCACCTTGTGGCACATTGCATAGGTAAAATTTATAAGTTCTGCATTACTTCAACCTTGGCATCTCAGGATCTGACTCCCACTGATGAGACCTCAATAAAGGTCGAAACCTGTCTGGGTAGCGGCCCTTCCCTTAATGCACAGCATCGTACATGTCCGCAAGGAGATGTGCTTTGTATTAGGGGAGATACTAAGGGAAAGTGATCAGAGCTTACTCCACCTTTACTACGAGTTGCCTCAGACCTCAAAATACTTCAGCGCAAACACGACTTATTTGTCAGTTTGCTTACATGGGAAAAGGGATTAAAACCGAGTTTATAAAATTGCTTGGTTTCTTTAACGAATTATTTATCTTGTCATATTTGGCTGCTTACAGCAATTATAAGTATGCATCCAGTTCACATCAAGGGGATGTTTAAACAGATTTCTTAACTCGGGACAAAAGAGTTTTACTATTTTAATAAAATAAATGAAATTTACTGAGTATGATAAAAACCAACAATTTCACTTTGTTGAAGTGACGATCAAGATTCAGTAATCGGAAAGAGGCAAACCATATTAAATGCTGCCTCCCCAAGTAATAATTTGAAACTGAAGTTGCTGCAGAGTAGGAAATATCATGAATTGTGATCTCAGTAAACAAATACCAATACCAAGAAGTGTATTGCTAAAGGTACAAGAACTCTCTTAGGTATACACAGACATTGTTCATTTTATTTGTGCGAAGCTTATATGGTTGGCTGATCATCGGTGATTGTTTGCTGTTTGAGAACGTGGGCTGGATGTAGCATTATCTCTTCCAAAGCAGCCGACCTTGCAAGAGTCGGTTACTTCTTATAATAGGCACCAGACCTACAGACAACAGATCTTATCCGGAAGTATCGTTGGCATGGAAACAACGAAGTTAGCTAAAAAGGTAGAAGACGGTACTATCGCTCTTGCATTGTTTTGCGACGTCATCGAAGTAAACTCAACAGCTAAATACTATAATTCCAAAAACGAGGAGTGTGTTTTCGGGGAAGAGTGTATGTTTGGGGTGGATGATTAATAAAGAACGTATTGAGAAATTTGAAAAATAATTTCGTAAATACCTTCGTTTCTTAAAATTCCACATTCTGTTCTCTGGTCACATGACGCCAGGGCACGTTCACACCGTCTCTCCATGAACGCAAACAAGAAACGCACGCAAAGAAAGGTGATTGAGGGTCGTTAGCAAAACGCAAAAGCAGAGTACATAGTAAATAGTCACCATTGCAAGGTGACCAAGAATGATGGGGCCAATTTTAAAGTGACACGCAAATATTTTGAGTGAGCTAAAACTGACTGCCGCTGTTGGCTTAATTGGACAGATTGCCAATCACGATCCACATGTACCAAGAAAACTTTTCTCCGAGGATTCTATTTTCCTTTGGTATATTCATCGGATAATGCTGATGCAGTATTTACTCGCACATAATTTATATATATATATATATATATATATATATATTTATTTATTATTATTTTTTTGAAAGAGTTTTTTCTTTATTCATTCATTCGCTCGCAATATATTATTTATAAATCTCTATTCCCTTCGTCTTTTCCTGACTGTCACCGGACTATTAAAGGACAGTGACTGTCAAGATGTCGCAAATTGACCCTTTGTTAATGAAACATTGACGTAGCTTTTTCATTACGCGGACAGCTAGCCGATATCCGCCCCAAGTTTCATTGCAGACAAGTGACCACAGATGGCGATAAAATCTATAAATTGCTTTTATCGTTTCCCATATGAGATGGTCGTTTACTCGAATCTCATTCGTAACAATCCTCGAAGAGTGTCAGAAGATGATAAAACGAACGCAGTATATTTTCATTTGGATTTTTTACATAAATAACTTTTCGAAAAAATTGCGTGCGATATACATAAAATATGGAAGAATTAGTAACTTTAGTTTCCCAACATGACTTATTCATTTTATTTGTTTTGTTGGTTTTTTTCCCTTCTATTTTTTTATTCTTGTCTATTGCGTGAGCTTGAAATATTAACACTGTAAGAAAAAAGTGCCCTCTATCGTCGCCATACGTAATACCAGGATATTCAACGTCACTACGCACGCACACACACACACACACACACAGCAACGGACTTTCCGCAGAATGCGCGTGTGGATCGATTTGGATCGATGAGGCTAGGTCACTCTCTGTCTGTCTGGTACACTGCTACGTACATTGGCCTGGGCAGTCGTGAACTTAGGCCAACGTTTGCTAGATTTTCAGGGTCTGAAAATGCATAGGATGAAACAGCTAGAACACTTCCCTCCCCCATGTCACGAGTTAAGTTTATCTACTGTACATCGCTAAGTGCGTATGAAAATATTCCTTTGACTCTTTTAGAGCTCTCTTCGTTTCCATTCATTCACCTTCAAGTTGTAGCTAAAATTTATGAAAGTAGTAAACAGAACTGATCGAAGTTACATAAATGCGTTTTAACCTCGTAAATATTCGAATATGACATCTGGGAAAAGTAATTTTTATCAATTAATCCAACTTATTTGAGCTGGTAAAGGAAGTCGATGAATTCTTATGTTGTACAAAATGGTCTTTCTTGCAGCTGCAAATATTTTAACAAAGAAAATCTCCAAACAATCTCCATTGAATCATCGTCTGTATTATATTCGTTTTAACAGTATTCAGATTAGAGAATCAACAAAGTCTCCCTTGTCTCTAATAATAATAATTTAACAGTAACTATGCAACGACAAAATGTAACTGGAACACATTGACATGCTGGAACTGCAAAAGAAACAACCAAATTAATTCAAAATAGGAAAATTATTATGCCAATGAATTTTTAGAGCATTATCACAACGAATTTTTATATCAATGGTCAATAGATTTAGAACGTGTATATTTGATGCTTGCGTGTATCAGTTCTTGTATTACTGATTATATTCTGTATTGTTCTGTCTTGAGAGATTTTTATTAAAAAGTAAGCAGTTGTTACTGATTCGAGTTTATTCTGCTAAGATTTATGCAAGGAAAATAATCTATATGTTAATAATTTATTTAGATGTCTGTTTTTTTTTCTCAGAAAAATTTCGATATCAATGCGTGGAAATAATTCCTGTTATTCCCAGATTTATTTAAAGGATTTTTCAGGAGAAACCTTCTTTCTCCAAAGACCGGTTATTAGCTGGACGTGAAGAAGACGTAAAAGATTTTTTTTTTTTTTTTTTTTTAACAAATCAGACACAAATCCGGGTTTCTTTCTCAACTATCGCAGGAATCGATTATCTATAGTTCTAAAAAAAAAAAAAAAATTAGCTTATATAATTATAAGCTATTTTTTTTTTTTTTTTTGTAGCCACGCCCACGAAAGATCGTGAAGCTACAGCACCAGATTAGTACCGTGGTAGGGTAAAGTCATAATTCGTCAACCCTGCTCTAGAGACTAGACATGCACTTTTTTCCAGGCCACTCCATGCATCCAGTAAGCACTGAATTAAAATTCATCTACCTCGTGAAGACCAACACAAAACATTCATGTCGCAGTGTGGATTTGAACCTATTCCTAGCTTGTTAGCTGGCGAGTGGAGACGTTATTCACTCAGTCAACCAGATCCACAAATGTAAGTTAAATATTCATTTTAAATATTAATACAATAAATACGTATGCGAATAATATAATCAGATATTGGCGAAATAAATCTTTAGCTGCTATTTAAAATATCTGTGTTGTTATCCCGTTACTGTTTCAGCATGGCTTACCAGAATTCTTAGAATTAATGTTCGGTTAAACGGTTATGTTTGCTTAACATAATACAATATTTAAAGTCGGGAATATATTTTTTTTTTTGATCCTCTTGACTTCGCTGAAGTCACGAGGACAAGGTGATACTCGAGTCTCGTCTGTGAAGCGAGCGGAATTTATGAGGGCTTTTCAACTGTGAATGAGTTAGCCAGTTTCGTGAAGAGGAGTTGCAGTCTTCTTGTTAGACTCTCTTTCACAGACTGGGAAGAGAATTTGCAAAACTTGAGAAAATATGCTGCTCTCACGACTTATGCGCCTCTGCAGTAATTTTCAACCAATTCCAAGGTTTTTTAATTTATATAAATAATTTCTATCCGCATTAAATTATGGAAAAAATTAACTATTGTCAATCAGGACATTAAAAAAGTTTTTTTTTTTATTAACATACTGTAAGAATCACCAATGTGGAAATCTATAATATTGCAGTCAATCATGTTTACGATGTCTTTGTTTGTACCTAAGAAGCTGCAGTGGAAGTTAGGGTTTAATTTTTTATTTGACTTAGTCTTTTTTTTTTAAAGGAATTAAGTCATCGGGAATTATATCCACGGCAGTTTTTCATTAAAAAAAAAACAGGGGAGAAAAAGAACCAAAGTCGATAAATTATACAAACAAAGATAATAGCTTTTTATGTACATTTAAACTTTCGAGGTAGATGTATAGAAAATTGGCGACCGATATCACGTGGCTTTTAGAAGTAATGCGGGAAAACATCGAAGGATAGTGTAACCGACGGTGTCACATTTCAAATGCAAATTGGTCTAGTTGATATGTAGCCTTGCATGACATACCAATGTCCGTAATGAAAGTTTGCCTATTCCGCCGACGCCTTTGTAACAAAAAAAAAAAAAAAAACATCATCGCAAGCAATTACTTTGTTATGTTCACAAACCATACGAAAAGGAATTTGTGGTCAATTTTTAAAAGTCGGAAACTGTTTATTGCAGAGGGCGAAGGAATTGGAAATTGTTATGTAAGGCATGAACACCTTTGATAAATTGGAAACAGCGTTTTACGGCCGTTTGTCAATGAGAAATATTAGCAATGTTTGGCGGTCCTGTAAACAGAAATACTTAATGTTAACTTTGTAGACATTCTGGAAGTCTCAGGAGTTGTTCGTGAGGTTCAAATACAGGAACTTGGATGGACACGCTGTTGGAAATAAATAGTTAAGCCTTCTGTCATGGATGAAGCGCGTAGTGAATTCTGTACAGACATACAGAATATAATCAATTTTTACAATGTTGAACTGTGGAATGGACTTCTGAACATCTTTGCACCGTTTGGATGGACTTGGAGTTTATTGCACAGTGAAATTCGATAACGCGTGGTTCTGGAACATCATATGGACATACCAAGTCTATGGTTCTTCTATTGGGATGGAGGTGTTAACACCACGGCTACAGGATTTCCTGTGGGAGCAACGAAATCCCTCATCAAACGCATCACTTCATTGGCCTGAGATCACCGTGTGTTGACTTTTACTGAAGAAACCATCAAACAGAATACATCAATAACCCGTATACGGTTAATGATTTACGTTGATTTCGTTTTTGCTCAGTAAATTACATCATCTCCTTAGACTGTTTACATCCTGATACATTTCTCTGACTTTGTGGAACATTAGCTCAACTGCACACCTGCTGGATCTTTCTTTCAATTGTGAGTTATGTATACAAAGGTCATGAATCATAGAATAATTTCTTGAATCTGCGTTTTTTCGTTACACTGCTGATAAACTTTTTCGTAAATGCATAATACGATGCATAATAATATCGTTCGAGCGATAGCATTACTTGCTTTTGACTATCTGATCTCATTGGAAGTTCAGAAGAATAAGGTTATATATAATTTATTTATTTATTGACAATGTAAATGTTCAATAGATGTATTTAAATATCATCCAATATGTTTGTTGAAATAACTTATTCTGGACGGGTAGGTAGGTTCGTTGCTTAGCATTAAAAACGTAATCTTCACTTTTTTTTTGTGCATCTTTCATTAGTTGTATTGTGAAAAATGTCGATGCAATGGTAGTTCGGCTTTGCCCCGTTTCTCTTACACACACACACACACACACACACACACATCGACAGTGCGAAACTAACGAACTCCGCTCAGGAGGCGTCAGTGTTAACCTGTTCGATTTCCGATTCGTATGACCTGGTCGAAAGAACTGTCAGTGTTGTGGTGTATTTTTTTAACTTTCGGTTTCTTACTTTTCTTGTTTTTATTACCTTCAGCTAACGAACAATGACTAAACTAAAGCTCCATTCATTTGGCTTTCCGAGAAGAACAACACTTCGATAAACATTCTATCCGGGAATATACACCACACTAAATATTAATTGTTGTAGGACTAACACACGGAACATGTATATTAGTGCTATAAAGGCAGCATGTTTCCGATTCCTGAAATGTTTCATTCTTCGTTTTCTTAGATTGACTGGTGTAGTTGTGGATAAAGATGGTTCAGGTGCGCTTATGCTACTGTATGTTATTTGCAACAACTGTTACACGTCATATTCAGTATGATGCTTGGCGATTTATCTTATAGCATCAGCGAAATGTGACTTCAAATTATTTAGATCATGTCCCCCCCCCCCCGAAGAACTTTTTTTTCCTTTCTAATGTTAGAAATTCATTGCTGGAATCGTTTGTTTATTACACAACGGAATTCTGTGTTTGATAATCCATCCATGATCGTTGCTAGTTTTGAAGGGAGACATCACAAGATCATTCTACTTTGATTACTTTGTTTACAAAACCAGCTTTTCTTCTTTCTAAAATAATTATTTATCTTGTCAACAGTTCTATTTTACAATTCTTGACAAAGTAGTGTGTGAAATGGTGCTCACGTGGAAATTCATTTATTTACGACAGCTGTTCTCATTATTCGTTCGCAGTAGTTTTATAAAATTAAATTCGCTTGCCGAGAAGATAGACTATACAAAACTCTAAACATTGCTCTCTCTCCGAAACGTCTAAAAATTAAACGATACTTTAAATATGGGAAAAAAAACAGGAAATTATGATTCCGCTCAATTGTTTACAGATATACACTGCTTGAAAAGAAGTCAACGGACACCCCATGGGCGCATCGTGCCATGTAACGACTCGCATGTTAGTAGAAGGTATAAATTGGAGGAATAATGAAGCTCCCAAGTGAGTGCAACTGTGTCCGGGTGAAATGGATGAGAGAAGGGAACTGATGGATTTGAAAGAGGTGTTGCGATAGGATGCCGTGTTGCAGGCCTATCTGTTCTGCAAACTGTTGACAAACCTGGCCATCCCAGGTCAACGATCAGTGATACCATATATGGAGATGGAAGCGCATGGAGTCAACTGCAAGTGCTACCCGCAGTGGGCGACCCACCACACTCACCGAACGTGACTCTAGAGTGCTAAGAAAGATAATGTGTAAAAACCGCCAGCACGTTGACTACGGAGTTCCGGGCATCGAATGGAACACGAACTGCACCCAAAACATTCAGAATCGAGGCTCACAACATGGGTTTCCATGGTAGGACCGCAATATGCAAGCCCCACATTGCCCAAACCAACATGCAGCGTCGTCTTCAGTGGCTCAAAGAGCTTGTATAGTAAGACGTGGAAGCTTGGATAGTTGTGTTATGGAGAGAATTCATGCTATACTCTCTACCGAGCAGATGGACGGGTGTGGTGGATGCCCGGTGAACGTCCCTTACCCGAAGTGCGTAAAACCCCAATTATGAAATTCGGAGATGGCTGTGTGATGGTATGATCCTGTTTTTCCTAGTTTGGCCTCGGACCTCTGTTTGTGGTGCTACACATCGAACTCCGAGAGGTATCTGAACATTCTGGACAATGCAGTGCTTCCTACTTTGTGGTGTTTCTACGGAACTGACCATTGTCTCTTTCAGCAAGACAATGCACCGCGTCATAAGACCGTTGCTGTAATAGCTTTGTGGACATGAACGTGACCACACTTGATTGGCTTCCACAGGGCCCTGATTTCAACTCTATTGAACATCTGTGGGATGAACTGAAGACTCTGGTGAGGTCAAGGGACGTCTGCCCCACAACAGTCCAGGATCTCATTACATGCCTAGAGAAAGAATGATCCAAAATTCCCATTGATCGCTCTCGTACTCTTGTGAAAAGTATGCCCCGTAAGATTGCTGTAATAAGAGGAGGTCTTTCCTATTATTAAGGTGGGCGCCATGGCTGTTTGTTCCTCACACTAGGGTGTCCGTTGACTACTTTCCAAGCAATGTATATGATCTCATCAGTTCGTACACCGTTCGTATAATTTCCTACGAATTATATTAAAAAGAACAGCGAAATACCTTAGCTGTCTTGAAGAGGCAGCAAGATTTTGTCCTCCCTAAAATTCCATTTCTTTTATCTAAATAATACTTGCAATAATTCATACAATATATTCCCCTGACTATTTATTTTGAAAGCAAAATCTGGCCAGCTGACGAGTAGTGTGCTCTCCCCCTCTTTCATGATAATTGTTTAATGTAGGGATTGAACCGCAATTTTTTCATGAATCTTATCCATAAATGGTTGCTAATATAAAGGACCTTAGTTATCGTGGGTGGGCTAAGGGTTGACAGACATGAGAATGTTGACTATTCAACATTCTCATGTCTGTCAACATTCTCATGTCTCCATAGCTCAAGTCTTATACAGATGAAGCCCTCTCGTTGGAATGACTTGGTTTCGCATCCTGTCTAGGACGCGAAGAATCTTTATCAGAGCTTTTCAACTAAAGGTGAGGTAGCCGGTCTCATACAGAGGCGAGGGTTTTCCACCAAGAAACTTGGGTTTTCAATCCCGCAATCTGGCCAACCGGCTAGGAGAATACACGCAATATAAAGTGCTGACCACCTTATCCTAGAATTCTGGTTATAAAATCCAAGGATACTTGGAAGATCTTTGGTGCTTAACTGCCTGTTTGAACTACTGATGATGATTTAACTTTCTCTCCCTCCACTACTGCATGCCACATTTTGAACCACCTTCCTGGTTCAAAAGCAATTCGGAAACTTCTAGAGACCAAATCTGGATTTTTTTTTTCAAGCCATTTTCGGCTTTTGAAAAGAAGGGTAGTGGGCTCACACCCTGAGATGCATAAAATTATTTGTCGCTGAAAGGAATTCAAATCATTAATCCTATAGTAGGGCTCGAACCAGGTCTATAGATTAGAAAGAGAAGGCTCGATCTACATGGACATTCTATATTCATTAACTTCTTTCTTTTTTGCATTGGATATGTATATGATGAACTATTTAAAAAGAAAACCTGATTATTAGTGTTGACTGCTAGAGAGAAGAGCGTCAAATAATATAGCCATATAATGAACGAAGATCTATAAGGCACGAAAGATTGTTCAATGTATAGTACACGAGCACCGTAGATGAGTTGAAGGACGAAAGAAAAAATGATTGTGTTTGAATACATTTTTTTTTTTTTTTTTTTAGGTATACCGTTTTTAAGATTTCTTCTAACCGGTAACTTAGTTCTGAAGGAATTGTCTGTTCCTCATTCTCCTGTAACTATAAATAACTAAACATACGACACATAATTCAAGAAAAGGACAATTCTCCCCATGATATTCTTGTTGATCTGATCACAAACAACCCAACCCCGTGCTGCTACGAAGTCCGCACATTATCTTAATCCTTTCAAGAGGTGACATTACCATGGGATGTAATTATAGGCAAACCCAAGAACTGCCAGCCAAATGTAAAACTGCTAAGTGTCAAAATTAAATAGAAATATAAACTGAGTAAACCTCATTATTATACTACGAGCTTTTCTACTCATTATTTGGCATCAATATTAACTTTGACGCAATCCTCTCCACCAGCGTGACTCGCCTCTATTTGAACACTGATTTGGTGTTGGTTAGTACAGGGCAATGTCCAGGAAGGGCTAGATGTGCACTGGGACGTTATATACTGGCTATGAAAAAGGTTGTTAGCTCCCTACCTCTCCCCACTTCTATTTCGTTTGTCCCTTGGACGGACGCCAAATGGAGGAATTGCCAGAACTTCTCTTTCTACATGTCAAGTCTCAAGGCAACCAACTCCGGTTTAACTTGAGACTTAAGATGACATTTAAAGTGCAGGTAGCAGACGATTCGCTCTCCGTCTAGGCGGCGCTGTCTGCAGGTAAAATGAGTCATGCTTAGTACCTCAGGAATAGCGCATCACAAGTTTCCAATTCTTAAAAAGAAATGCAGTTGTGATTCTTTTTTTGGACAGAATCATTTTACTAGAATATTCAATGCACATGTTTTTAAAATAAATAATCCAACTACAATCTCTCACTCGATTCTTTGGCACCCAGATGGGCTATAGCTCAGCCATTGCTGAGCTCATTGTCATAATTTAATTGTAATACGAAAAATGACTTATCTAATTAAAGTAAACGCAAATATAACATGAATCATAAGGTAAATCTTATGTGCAGTAATCAATATAATATTTAATAGCTAGAAATTGTTAATCCGATATAATTTGTTTTGTTTACTTTTGAGAACGTATTTCTCCCTCTGGTTGAGTGGGGAGGGCACGCCACGCATTGCCTTAAAAAAAAAAAAAACACTCGGTCTTTAAATATATTGTACCTGAAATTTTGTGGAAGTTGTGGGCTTTTTAGCAGCGGTTGTGCAGTGCTATTTGAGATCATAATATTTCGAAATTCTATGTGAAGACCGACTTTTACGAGATGATTGCGTACGTTTCCTTGTTAAGATCGAAATTATTTCCAAGATTAAGTTACATCCATACTTTGTTGCCATGGTATTAAAAGAATGGATGTCCAGTAACAACTGTGTGGCTATCGCAATGTGTGAGTATTTTTTCCAAGGAATAAGAAAGGATAAAGACGTTCCTACACGTGAATCACCGAATGACGTCACATCCGGTTTAACTGATAAAGCTCATCCTGTGTAGCACAAAATAATGAACGCGACATTCCTCCACTGTCTGTCTTGAAGAGCACTTCAAACACGCCGTCTCTTTGGAGAAGGTGTTTGCGAATTGTCAATGACAGCAACTAGGTGGGATGGACAAGATTTAAACTTGTCTGATGACTCAGTTCTGGTGGAGATTTAAAAGCACAGGAAGTTAAAGGAAAACAGTTGCAAATATAAGCAAGGAGTGTTTTGTTTTACGTCAATGCAGAATGTTCTGATTTAGTATTACAGAAATGCTTTTCAAAGTTCTTGGTATACGAAGTAAACAAAATTGGTATGTGGTGGTCGCTTTGCCGTTTTCCCCTGCATTAGGTCTAAGCCAGTACAGAAATTATCAGACAACGGCACTAAAAACTTGTGCGTATGTATGGATTTTAATGCATAATTAAGATTAAACCAAAGTCTTAAATATGGAATTTTATTCAAATCGGAATTTTTGTTTATGGAATGGAAGCCCTGCCTGATGGACACTTATGCACACTGCGAAATGCTACCTAAAAAGAACCGAACGTTTCCTTCTCAAATTCAAAACCAAAAGTTGAAATATTACCAAAGTGTCTGATAGATTTTTATCTGATGTCATTTACAGTCCTTGGAATCTTTGATAGATATGAATCCTTTCAGATAGATATCCGTAAGAAATTTAGACGTATATATCACCTGGTCTATCGGTTCCTCATTTACAAGCTGATTCCACATAATTCTAAAGTAGAACGAACCTGTCAGTCATGTCGATAGATTGAAACAGAAACAACATTGGTTAGTACAGCTGCAAGTTCTGCTACATGGGCTAATTAAAGTTCCGGATAAAATGAACGAAATTATTATTATGCAAGCGAATATTTGATTTGTAAACAAATTAATATTTAGCATCGCTGAGGGCAAATGATGTTTTTTTTTTTTTTAATTTTAAAATAGATTCTTAAAGCAATCTGCTCTGCTTTTTACAAATTTTCACTTCAAATTCAACACGAATTAGTCATTTTGTGGATTTAAGGTAGTTTTGCTTTTGGAACTTGGCTGCGCGATACAATCGCAATGATGAAACATGCACTTGACTCAGCAAGCCAATTATTCCAATCACTTGAATTAGAGTAACGTTTGTGAGCTTCTCAACATCAAATGACCCATTTAAATGTGTTTGGACTCTTTCTCCCTCCCCCATCCCACCCAAAGAAAATTGTATGGGGGAATACATGCGAATGATACTTTTTTTAAATGCCATCCATGGAAGATTGTAAATCCGTAGTGTATTTAGTACTGAAGTTATATTACGGATGAGATAATTTAGAAATAAGCTCTAGAGACAACTAGGGAACTAGCTCAATACACTTCAGGCCTCTGGCAAGAAGGGTGATAGTCGTACACCAAGCGAAGAGGTTTATCTTCCATTTTATGAGGGTATCAATGCTTGGGAAAATAATTCCTCCCCCAAGAAAATTCGAACCTCGCCGCCTACTTCCTTTTTTTTTATCCCCCCCCCTACTAAAAAACTTTTTTTTTGGATAAAAAAAAAGCTGAAAAAATATTGCATTTTGAGCTGTAGATATGTCGACGAAGTAGTTTCGGACTTCTTGACTATTAATACGGTGGGGTGGATTTTTAATAGGATTCCTGCAGCTCCACAGACTAACGCATCGAAAGAGGTGTCTACGGCGATATTCAAACGCACATTTCTTTTTTGGTGGGATCAGTTACACGGATTCTTTTTCCTTTATCAAGTAGCTCGTTAGAGTTGAGGTATGGCGAATGCAGACTAAGCAAGTTCTCAAGATGACACATGCATAAGACAGCTATCACGGGTGCATTCTGTTTGTAAGTATTGAGCATGCAGAGATTAACGACGTGAGTAGAACCTTTCTTCACATAATCGCCGGGTAGCGTAAAGCCAGGAAAACCTTGCGATCAAAAATGTCTCCCATTCTGCGCTAGTACTCAGCAAAAGTCTAGAATTTATCATGTGACACCATTATTGGCGCTTCCAATTTGTCATCTTGACATCTGGCGTCACCTAACTGGCTGGCAAGTGTCTGATCCAGAACTGGATCACTTTCAGATGTTGGATGTGCGCTTTACTTTCTCCCTATCGTGCATCTCCACGCAAGACATATAGAATAGTTAATTTTCTTACAAGACAGCCTGTCCCGGCAATTGTCGGTCCTGGTGACAACATCGTTTAGCCAAACCGCTTGATATAATAGGGTCATGTGGCATCATTAATATTTTCCGATCGTCCCTTCGTTTTACATGGGAGGTGTATCTAGCATTCCATGAATAGTGACATTGATACCCTCCCCCCCCTTCTCAATGACGCTCTTCGCTTTTTTCTAATATGCTGTTATTATTATTATTAATGATTATAACTACTCCTTGATGTCACTTCTGATATATCAAATTCTCATTGCGACAACTGAATATGCTTTGCAGTAATGGCTACAAAATTCATCTACTGTTTTTTATAAGCTACCGACTTTGTTAACAGGAGCACTCAGTGATGAATCTTATTTAATTTATCACAGGGTGTTCTGTTATTTTTTTAAAAAAATTGTGAATCATGTAGCTATATAATGCAGCCATATTGTGTTGAGTACTTTGCGCCAAGTGCGTAATAAACTCAGACATAATTAAGAGTAATGCTATCATTTATTGCTACTACTTGATAAACAGATTGCATACAATTATATGATTATTAATGCACTCAATGTTCTCAAAGAATAATCAGCTATACAAGCATTTACTATTATGTTACAGAATTTGTATGATGCACGTGTTAATACTTTCTCAGTCTCCGACAAGAACCTTTTATACATTCCCACAGAAAGCGGTTCTTGTCTACAGCATGGAGATGTTTTATTTTTCTTGTTAGCAATGTAAAATTTAATATTTAATTGATTGTTTCGGATTTCGATAACTCTTGCATTTATTGATGGTTTCCGTTGTTGGAAAAAATCCATTAATTGTTTTCTACACGCCAGTACATCTTGAAAAAGAATTTTCTCTTGGAAAAGAAATTGCTGGTTGGTTTAAATGCTTCGCCATACGGTTATCTGCTTCCTAGTAACATTTCCACTACTCGTTATTACTTGTAGAAGTCAGCTGATGATGTCCTTGGTTTCTGTCAAGTTTTGAGGCCTTCGCGCAGATCAATAGGAACTTCACTTCTATAAATATGCGAAGCCCTTAAATCATTTAAACTTTGTGTGGATTCTGAAATGTGAGAACTTTTCGAGTTTGTAGAAATCTATAAGAACAATTAATGTTTATAAAGGGCTGCTCAAGGATAAAATAATAGTTTATTATTGCCATAAATAACAAACCACAGCATACACGCAAAACCATAACGAGGTTTGATTGTATAGAATGTGATAATGACATTCTATACAAGAATAATCTTTTATGAGTGTTTCGGGATAAATTCCATACGTGGTTGCTAAATTCGGCCATCAATCCATTTTGTTATCTCTTAACAAAGTTAAAAGCACCATATATTTCAGAACATTAATATTGGATCGCATTAAATGTTTTGCTTTGTCACTTTACTATAGTAATTGAATGT
The DNA here is from genome assembly GCF_054136105.1 of Typopeltis vanoorti. Classification (NCBI taxonomy): domain Eukaryota; kingdom Metazoa; phylum Arthropoda; class Arachnida; order Uropygi; family Thelyphonidae; genus Typopeltis; species Typopeltis vanoorti. The sequence goes on along the minus strand of NC_143573.1, from coordinate 76,646,215 downwards.
TCTGGCATTAACAAAATGGGGGAAAAGATCAGAGGGAAGGGGTGTAGAATGGACTATAGATTTTCTTCTTGAGACTGTGAATATCCTAACTGCAGTGCTTGTTAGACTAATTCTTTGAAGCTGAAAATGCTGAGGGAGCTGATGTTCAGATCACAATGCGGATGCATCTCTCCTCTGTGCTTATGGCTTATAACGATTAGACAAACTGGAACCCTTGTTGTGTCCCTATCTACGATTATTAAACTTTCTTTTATCCTTTCAAGTGAATCTCTATTTTTTCTTTATTCAAAACTTAACTATGCACGAGATATTACAAAATTCAAATATTTAAGCTTTTTCTCCCCTTAGTGTCCCTAATATTTATATTATACTGCGCCTTTCAGGACATTTAGTTTAAGATATATGATTCGAAAACAAGGAGCAATTACGAAAATATGTTTGAGTGTGAAACTATTAAACAGTCGTGACCCTCTATCTCGTAACTTAACACATTCATTTCCCGCGTGATTAGGTTCGTACGTTTTTCAAGTGGTGCATTAGGCAGCAATTTCAGACAACTGTACTATTAATGAACAAAATTTTATTTAAGGTCTTAAGCATGGTACAATTCAATTTCTATTATATAAAACACAATTCAATACTAAGAATAAAATTACAAATTACACAAGCAAAATAGAAGTATTAGGGCAAAATCCTATATGGGAATTTGCGATCATGCCGTCATAACAGACCTTATACATATAAATATACACATATAATCCTGGAAAACAAGTTAACACTTTACTTATTCTTATACTAGTTCAGAATGCTCTATATTGCCATAATACCATGGATATTAATGTTTATATTCAGTCTACCTTATCCAACTTACAAGACAAAACAATATAGGTTAAACTATCCTATCGATATGCCTATACATACATTTGACCTTTAAGACGCTCTCATATGAGATACCATGCGCATACATAAATCTCTAGCACATGAATGCTTATCAAATAATATAAACTAGTTTACTCTCATTCTACTCTGATTATGTACTAAAGTCCTAGTATATCTTCGACTGTCCAGTAATTAACAATGATTGCAACTAACTATGTGCGATTTCAATTGATACAAGATTTTACAGTACCTTTCTAGGACGAACCCTGGTTTTCACGATCTATACCTTTCGTGCTTGAATTAAGGACACACAGAGGATCTTCTATTCTATCGTTATGGAACTCATCACGTGGGCACGGACTTCTGTATGGATTTTTTTTCCCCTCGATACGAGTACTGGATGATGAGATACTTAGACAATTCCTTCTTTCATGTAACTATACGGCGTTCCTCGTCTCTTGCAATAAGAATACGGGATCGAATTCCGGCACACTTTGATTCCTTGTTGCGTCAGACGGAGATAACTCCTACGCCGTCACTCAGGAAAACCCGTGCTACCTATACGAAAATTTCGTGAAGAAACTCTGAGAAAAAAAAGCCTTGTGGAGGGGTTCCTAACCCCCTTTTATCTGCATGGTTCCTATCGGCACCTTCTTCAATTTCTTTTCTTCTCCCCTACTGGAGTCACTCATCGATGTCACTCACCAAGGAAAGTCGTGTTTTTCTGCCCAAAACATGCTACGGTTCGCTTGCACGTGACGACGTCTCACTTCGGGAATTGACCTTGACCGATCGCCATTTGTTTTAAGCTAGCCTCTATACTAAATTAATCCCCTTTTTAGAATTTACTTGAATATTTTAATCTCCTCTTTTCAAGTGTTAAACTAGCCTCTCACATACAAATTCTCATCTCTAATCTTCTTTGTCTTACTTAACCAATTTTTTCCGTATCCCTTTTTTGTGTAATAAGATTCCCTTTTTTCATTATTTAGTTAAACAATTTCTGCTATAATTAATTTTCTTGGATGCAAGCCTATTTTCTGTCTTTACATATCTTGTGTTAGCTACTTACATAGGATTTTATATTTTTATTTTCTTGTTACACCATGATAACTGAAATTTTTACATTCTTGGTTATCAGGGTGTAACACTCTGATCTAGACTAAACAGTCGACTCTTTACAAGCCCCTTCAGGACTCCAAATAAGCAAGATGGCATTTATTTACGGGGAAATGAAATTAATTTACTTCTTCTTCACAAGCATCCACCCTGCAGTGGGATCCGAACTCATCCCCAACCTATGGGAAGAGAAGAGGTACTCTCTTCTCATTTAACCGTGCCAGTAATTCCAATATTTTGTTTACTGAAGGTTTGAAGAGACCAAAAACCATGTTTTTTCCCCTCTCACTTCAAACCATACTTTCGATTTACTTCCCATCTCTTCCGGCATGCAATATGACTTATGTTTTTTTACCTGCCAGTTATGTCAGGTATTATGAAAAGACCCAACATTTCTTTTCGACAGAACAGCTTCAAAATTTATTCCGTACATGGAGAATTTCATCTAGCATCCAGTGCACTCATGTACCCTCTGCTCCCTCCTAATTTCAACTTTTCTCAAACAACCACGAAAATTCAAACAAAGAAAAATGAACTGACATAATATTGAATTATGACCGCTCATCTACTACAGCAAATGATAGAACTGTATCCTACATAGTGTATTTGCCATATGGTGAAATCAGACTTTCAAAGTTGTAGTCACAGAGAAAAGGTAACCACATGAAGAAGATATACAGGTGACATTTTCCCATCTCAGAATACAATGTACCTTTTTGGTTGGTTGCTCAAGAACCAAGGTAGTTAAGGTGTGCATAGAATGACGCCAAACAATCGAAATTTCCTCACCTTTAGTAAAACGTAAAGGTATACAGAAAGTGGACGAGCTAATCGTAAGGTGATGTCGCCACAGTGTGCGCCCCAGTATTCTATGAGTGTGATGGATGCACCATGGTGATTCATAGATGGAGGTAATAGTTGAAAGTGGCTTCTGTGGTAATAGTTGCACACAGTACGGATACTGGTGAACATTTTGACTTCGGCAAGATGGACACTAGAGAATCGCAACAACTATGCTGCGACAGAATTATGGTTTCTGTTGCGCCACATAGATGATCTACAACTAATACGTTGCAAACTACAAGAGTCGATAAACATGCTCGTGCATTCTGTTGTCCAGGCTTGTTAGGTAGAATCATGGTACGAGATGTATTTTACTGGTCAAACCTCAGACTTCTCTTGCGTTATGACCGTATGAACAGTGTGGAATACCGGAAGTTCATAGCAGAAAACATGTATTCTTTCAAGTTGCACCGCCCCTAGACTTTCTCTTGCACTCTCCTGAAAAATGCGAAAAATCCATCCTAAGTTCTGAATATTCGATTGGCAACTGATTGCTCAATGGCATTTAAGATGTCTCTTATTTGTGTAGAAAACCTTCATGTTTGACCGATTCCTTTATTTAATGAAGAAATCAAAGTCCCAGGGAGGGAAGGGGAGATACTTTAATGTTTCCTAATGCTATCAGTTAAGAAGTCGCTTGACGATTTTCACTCCATGGCTTCTCTCGGCATTACCTCGATGAAACTGTTTAACCAATGCGTGTGCTGGATGCATTTTTGGCGCTTGTTGAACCCTATAGAGCATCATGCATAAGTACCATCATAAACATTACCACATATTGTTCGATTCTTGAAGACCTTTGATGGTATCACACGATAGCTAACGAAATGCGATCAGTAAGACATTTCATGTAAATGTTAGCACTTCTCTGTGTATAATACATGGTCTATGAATATGTTATAGCTGATTTCGATGAACGGTGTGCGTTGAAGCCGCTTTGCCTTCATAAAGCAGTAGGTTCAATTTCAACAGAATGTTTTCAGTGGGCATCCCTCTGACACTAATGTAATATAGATTTTCAAACTTTTCGATGATTGTTGCATCGACCCAAAAATAAATAATCATCACTTTTTTTTTTTTACTTTTGTCTAGATCCTGTGTATCGAAGGACGATATCAATCACACCATTGCTATCACCCGCACACTAAACGATAGCAAAGATTGGTGCATATTGTTTCATTGATGATTGCAGCGATACTGCTAGCTACTCCCCCCTCATCCTAGTCTTGAACAACTCGATAAAAGCATGAGAATGTATAATTGTTTAGCAGAGTTTGTTTGTTTGGTTGTTATTTTTGCAGTCATGGCTATGAGGGCAATGAATTATTTGTGTATAAATTGCGTGAGTTCTTCTGACCGGTTTGCCTATTTTGGGGAATGAAAAACTGTTCAGCAGGATGTATCAGCACACATCGCTTGCGAATTGTGAATTACGAAACTCACCTTAATAATAGATTGGAAGATTTCTTCACAAACAATTCGGAGAATCATTCCCAGAAGAAATTAAGTCGCAGTTCAATTTTACTGTTCTAATGATCTCCCATAGTAATAGAAAAGGCAAGGTCCTCTTCGGCGTAATTTTTTAAAAACCACGCTTATAAAATCAAGGAGCTACGCATGCTCATCCGTCAGGCTTTTATAAACGTCCATTCAATCCCATCCTTTCCAGTAAAGAATAGTTTTGGTTTTATCAAGTGAGCTACCAACACAGACCGCCTCGTATTCAATGCAATAACGGATTCAGTTGTCTTATTATTTGTATAAACTTAAGAGCTGAAATAAGTGAGTTAGCTGGTTTTCTAAGGAGGCCGGGGGGGGGGGAGAGTTAATTCCCTTCCTCCGTAAAGCAGACAGGCCAGCCAGACCATATACGAATTGAACAGACATAATACTCGTGGATCGTAGTCTTAGTTTCGTGTATATCAAACACCCAACTTTTTTTTTTCCTTTTTTGGTCTAAATATCTGCAAGATCCTTAAAAGTTTCACAGGCTTAACATATATTATAATTATAGTAACCTGAACCGTTAGCGAGCATCATTATATGACGGAGAATCACTCTAAATAATGGTATTCCGGTAGCATAATATATATTTTGCTTCCTGAATAAAGGAGATTAGCTCTGGCGTTGTTTTTAAACCCTTATCCATAGTCGTGTTACCCACAACGTGCTCATTATACCAGACGAAAGTTGATCAGTAAGGATGCAAAATCGGTTTTACGCGATATCGAATTGTGCAAACGTTTGTGCTACCACCATAATCTGGTAATGTCCTACCGGACACTACCAGATTATGGTGGTAGCACAAACTAATAGTCTTTTTTTTTCTGCATAATGAACTTAAAATATTGAATAAATGTATGCAGTAAACTTCCTCAAGGTGTATTTGGGCGTCAGTGTACTTCTCAGTATACAAAGCAGGTCAACTTTCCACTTGTTCGTAAGTTTTTTTGTCATTGCTGAATTTCATATTCCATCGAGTTTTCAACGTCGGATATTACAAGAAAAGATACATGCTATTATAATCCATTGACATCGTTGTATAAACTTGCAGAAAAAATCTTTAATTCAAAACAATGCATGAAATAACATTTTTTGTGTGTAACACAAGCACATGCGCTTCTAAAACAGAAAAATACTTGGATAATCCTCATATCGTAGTCTTAGGCATTTTCTACAAACCAAGATGTATTCCATACCATTCCAATGAATCCCGAAGTTCGAGTTTTTCCATCTGTAGAATTACAATTATCGGTAAATGATCGATCATCCACACTCCACAGCATTTGAGTAATCTTTCTCCAGTTTTTTAAATTTCTGTATCTCTCTCTCTCTTGATGTAGATTTACTTCATTAAACGTTATTTTAGATTTTCTTTAAACATTAACATGAACTGCTCATTGCGTCTCAACTTATATTTTAACGATTTTGCTGCATTTATCCAAATACACGGGTAGCAACATACTGCGAAGATAAAATTTCAGGAACATAATACAGATATATTGAATATAGCAAGTGCTTTACAAGATAGTTCTATTAAAAGATTGGCACGCTGCTCGTAATGTAGTGCATATGAAGAAAAAAAAATGCGCTCTTGTGATATGCTATGTGACATTCGTTTTTACTGTATTTTTTGCATTTCAATACAATTCACTGGACCATTTTATGTTTGAAAGGCATGGCGGAGAAGGTTAGCAACCTGGTGTCACAATAAACAGTCAGCGAAGAGTGATAGCAAATAGTAAAAAATAAATTATTGCCTCTGTAAGCTTTTTAATGCAAATTTGAAGTATTTTATTCAGGGGTGGGGAGAGGAGGATGTCAGAATTATGATTTTCAGAGGGCATCGTACTTTGCGGTATGATGTGGGGTTTTTAAGACCCTGATTCTTTGTAATGGATGCGGCCAAATGAAATCGCATTTCATTCCAAGGTATTTGACACTTAGCACTCCTCTCCTCCCCCTTCTCAGTACGTGGATGACCTCCACCAGCTGTTTTTGAAGGTTGTAGCGTTTAGTTTTAGAACTCTCTCTCTCTTGTGCACCTTTTTAGTGTAAGGATAAAAGAGAAAAACGACGCTTCTTTGAAAAAACCCTTTTCAAGAAAAAAAAAGGGCAATTTCAGGATTCAAGTTTCTCTTCAAACCTTCGTAGTGCAGTTAATTCTGTTGTGTTTTCGTTTTCTTTTAAGTCTTCCGGTTTCCCTTTACCTAACTTTCGCGGCCCTAACATTCAATTTTTTTCTTACTCACTTCTTGGTAAGTTTTTCTAGGCACCAATGTAACTGTGGGGTTCGTATTCTTACCGTAGTGTATGGATGTTTCTAAGTTTTGGAAATTTGTTAGGGTTGTCATTTTAAAATGTTCAGATCACGGATCTTGAAATTGGCAGAAGCCACGGTCGATTTTAGCCTAACTCAACTATTTTAGTTTTACATTTTTGCTAGTTTTTTGACGTTATGACATTTTAACAAGCTCCATCGGACTTCGAAAGAAGTCGATCGGTACCCGATAACATTCGTACGACTGTAATTCGAGTCTTGTGTGATGTAAGTGTAAAATAATTCCTGGAATTAAGAAGCGTTTAGTTGGGCATAATGAAAATCAACATTTGACGAAAACGAATTACATAAAGTCTTTACCGCATTGATTCGCTTTTCAGATTAACTCAGTACTGACTGAATGTGAAAACAAAAATGAGTCCAACTAGCTGGAAAACGATATCTGCTAATTAGTGAGTCTATTTGGGATTAACATGACGCTAGTGTATTATGTCTGATAATTGCGTGTGTTCTTTTGGTCGGTTTGCCTGCATTGCAGGAAAAAAAATTTCGAGTTTCCGGGTGGAAAAACCTTTCTACCTGCTTTATAAGACTGATTAAGTCACTTTCATTCGAAAAGCTCTTATAAAAGTTGTTCGAATCCCTTCTAGGATACGAAGTCTTTCCAACCCGAGTTCGAATCCCGTCACTAGTAAGACAGATTTCCATTTAAAACAAGTCCTACGAATGTTGAATTAATGAGAAACAAATTACTGAAGTAGGAATGGAAACTTATCTTAAGCCAGGTTTCTCTTAGGAAATCATGCAGTTAATTGTGCTTCTTTTAATAACGCCATGCTTCTTGATGAATATTTTCCTCCCGGAATTACCAAAGGACTCCTTTATTGACAGTTGCTGTTCATAGGCACGCAACAGAATACAGTTTTTCCGTTACATGCGGTTACTATGCCTTGACAGCATTTTTAATATGCATTTTGATGGCGAAATCGCAAGTCAACTAGAAAGAAACAGTTGGATATTGCGATGACATAGTGTATTTATCGCAACCAGAAATTAAAGCTCTTATGAGTGAAACCTTTTTTTGTTGTTGTTGTTGTTAAAGGTTTCGCTCATACGCACTTTAATTTTATATGCATTGTGATGGTATAAATTGGGAATTAAACAATCCAAGAGATCGTTCTGTTGCTATCTAAGATGAACTTAAGTTAAAGAGGATACGAGGCTGGTAATAACTTGTAAATATGCAACACTTCGTTCAGAAGGAATCTTTGTCCTTGGTGATACCTAGCAAAAACGTTTGCATTCGGGAAAGTGGGGGCAGGGGGGGGTTGTTTTTTTATGCACGTTCAGTCAATTCTGTAACCGAACAGTTTGTAGCCTTTGGTTTGATTGTGCAGTTTATGTTAAAAAATAAAGTTACGACCGCAACTGCGTGTATTCTCTGGAAGATTTGTATGTTTACAGAGGGAAAAACATTCGGGAGAGAAACTCTGTATCTCTCCATGCGATTAAGTAAACATATCTCGAATTGAAAATGTCCTTAAGATGTTCCTTTCTTACTTTGGAACTGAACAGAATTCTTAACTGGATCATTGCTACCTACTGTACTACGAAGACGCTTCGATCTTCGCATCAGGGGTAATCAGATCAACTAAACTTTGCAAAGCAGTTTGAGTTCTAGAATACGAGTTATCAAGCTGGCAGATTTTAGTTATAAATGAAGCCTTCAGTAAGAAAGATAGAAAACGAGCATTTAAAAAAGTGTGTACTGATTGGTTGTTTCCGATTGACACAAAAGTGACTCAGCTAACAAGGATTTCGCTTATTACTGATTATGTTTTTGTAGCAATTTGGAACATTGTGAAGTCAAACTTTTGTTTTATGAAAAACGTGCATAATATTTGCATGCTTCACAGGCCTTTCAAATTAACTAATGGGAATGGATAATCACAGCTGACAAGCTTTCCGTCTTTATTAATAAAATCTTCCGTTTATTTAACAGCATTCCTTCCTAATTGTTTCACTTCAGGTTATACGAATTTCATTTCGTTTTTTTTTTTTTTTTTTTTTTTATTCGTCAGTATTTTCTCGTGGAATGAAGGAGAGCTGATAATGATTTTCTCCAAAAGGAGATAACCAGATGCAAATCTTCGTATCAATTATTCGTGTTTCTTTGGCTGCAGGCAGCAACTTGGAGTTAGCGAATGGCAAATAGGTTAATGTTTTATAACCATTTCTTTGAAGTGTGCAATTCCGTCTTCTTAATTACAAAGTTTATTCACATAATTTTTCTTATCCATATTTATTAGCTACCGTGACATAGGTTAACTAGCTCCAAGCAGTTGTCTGCAACCAGAGGTGTTTGGTAGTAACGGATGTGCACAATTAAACTAAGAATTCAGTGCTAGGATAGCACGGGCGTAATTAATGAAATTTTCTGAAAGACGAATCGGCAATAAATATGAAAGGGCAAGCAAACAAAATCCAGTAGCGACAAAAGCGAATCATATATAAGAAGCCAGCTTCTCTATCTATAATGAAATAAAATAACCCGTCGAATCACTACATGAATGCATACACACTGAACTCGGATGGAGGTGGCAGGATCTAGATTATTCAAAGTTTCTTTACTTCCCAATAAACACAGATAGCTCGGCCTATAACGGCAGCAATGATATGTTAACTTTATAGCCTTCGTCACGAACATTGTACATTTAATTATCATTTAGATCCTTACTTTACTTCAGCAAAAATATTTTCTATGAATCCGTTATGCATCTCATGTGTATATGTGGCCGCATTCCAGTACAAATAAAGACGGCTTACTCATTCAAACAGGAACACCATGAAAAAGAAAAGAAACAATTGCAGAAAAAAAATACACGCATACGTAAAAGGGGGAAAAAATAATAAAAAAAACGTCTCTAATCAATCTACAGGAAAGAAGCAGAAGATAACTGGGATTTGGTTATGATGCTATTCTTCTCAATGTCCGGTGTAATTCCACACCGTACATTGAGAAGAATGACACTGTGGTTGGAGTGTTGAAGTGGCTTCTAAAAGTACCAAGTTTTATTTTTACAACGGTTCCCAGATTCTTTTATCTTTGGCCCACTCATGCTAAGACGTTTCGGAGTAAAGGCTATGAGATCAGTGGATTATGTCTATTGATTGCGGGGGCTGGAGTAAAATTCTTGAAAAGCCAGGGTTTTTCAAGCCAACTCAGACTTCCAATAGGGTTGTGATTACCGCACCAGACTTTGAGAAGAATGGCCACACAACCGAAAGCAATGATCTTCTACTTCTTCCCTACTGGTGAGTAGAGACGTCTTATCCTTTCTCATGGGTATTATAGATCAGTTCCTTTTGTTTTATTTTTATGATGTTCCTCTTCGAATAAAGTAAGTCACGAATACTTGCAGTTGATGTGCGCGGGGGCATACGTTTGTCATACAGAGAGAGGAGGGTATTTTGAACCTTCCTGAGTTATTGCTCTTTTTATCACGTAAAATATTTCTTAGATGGAAATATTTTTGCGAAATAAGTGCATTTTTGCAATTCTAGACAATTCGGACACGTGTTTTTGAGTTAGGACGACTTCAATTCAAATTCATTTTAGTATGAGGAATATATTCTACTTCTTTTCACATACAGCTCGAGTCGGTCTCAGACGAGACTGAATGCTTTCTCTTCCAGACAATCCGAGTTCGCTACCTAAAGTAGACAAACTTGGGAAAAACACTCAGCTGACAGCCAATATACTCATCTCATGGTCTAAGATGTCTTCTCCATTAACAACCTGATTAGCAGAAAGTGAAGAACGAAGGATCCCGATTTTCTGAAACATTCTTATGTGCTTAATGAAAGCGCTGTACACATTATTTGAACTGTAACCTTTTAGAATGGAGTAGTGGTGAGCATATTCGTTCTTGACACGGTACTCTGCAATGTCACTGGACTAATCAGATGAGAGATGCAAATATCGAAGATTACTTTAGGAAGGACTGCAAAATAGTAAATGTTATACCTGTAAAAAAAAATAAAACACATTTTATGCATTTTATTATTTTTTTAATTTTTAATTATTTTTTACATTGGTCTCTAGAACAGGGTTTCAGGCTAACATGGAACCTTTTCAAGCCACTGAGGATCTAATAAGCGGGCGGCGGTTTAATACCGGACGATGAAATTCATCTCCCACCTTAAAGACAATCACGAACATCCGTGCTCATGACGGGATTCGAAACCGCGCTTATTAGTTGAGAGCAGATCTGCTAACCACTCGGGTAGCAATACAAAACTATTCTGGAAAAACAGCTGATAGTTGCTAAACGAATTTATTTATTTTGGAATATCATGAAGTGGGGGATTCATCAGATAAAACAAATAATGTGTCCATCCACCAGAAAACCATTCCAAAATAAAACACAATAAATGAAACACAAATTCAGTTAAACAAATGCCAATACTAGTAGGCCTTTATGTCACAATATCACTGTATTAGAACTAGGAGTATCCTCAGTCTCATTGATACTATCGATGAATATCGAACCAGTTGGTGAGAACGCATAAATGAGTGGATCAGAATCGATTAATTACACTTGTCAAGGAAGATTGACAGGGAAGAAAGGAGAAACATTGGCCATCCAACTAAAAGGTGGACTAATCAGATGAAGGAGCAGCAACAGGCTTTAAAGCCAATAGCTTGAAGTAGGAGGAGGGTTTAAATTGTGTTCAGGTATCAGACAAAACCATTTTATTTTAGACTGTTAAAACATGAAGGAACAATAAAACGTGTATCCGTGCCCAATTAGAAGCACAGGATCAACGGGGAATTAGTTGTGATGCTGTTCTTAAAAAATATTTTCTGTTGAGTCCTTAACAGTATTAGTGAAGAAAAGTTACTGTAATCCCAGGCCAATTTTAAACTCCAATATGTTCACGGTAGTTTATCCTGAGCTAACAGATCTTTGTGCAGTTATCTGAAACAGATGAACTTCAGGCTGCTGACTGTGATATTGCAGAAAGAAAATTTGGCAACTTAATAAGTTGCACAGCTGATTACAGATACAGTGCATTCTTCTGAATGCTCTTGGCCAATGGACTGCATCTGTTTTTCAACGAAGAGGCAGCGGGTTTGAATTCCAGAATAGCATTGAAGTTTGTGAATGGGAATATGAAAAAAAAAAAAAAAAGCTCATAGCATTCATAAATTAATACCCTTAATCAGGTATTTATGCTCTTTTAACCCCGATTTATTTAAAGTGACGAATCATCAAAATGTCTTTTATTCATCGTTTGCAAAGACAATATGAATCAGAAAAAAATATTTACTGTTGAAATTCTGTTGTCTGATTGTCTGCCAACAGTATGTCATGACAATACCTACTTTAAATTTCCAGACGGGATTTTCTCCAGGTCGGCTTGCTTGCTTCCTTGTCAGAAGTTGCCTTTTAGCAGGTGTGAAAAAAGTCCAATCAACGAGCATTCTCATTTTTGCAATAATAAAGCCATAGCTACGAAAATGTTAAGTGCAGGAGCCTACTGGATTATGAAGGACTGTAACTGCAACATTTTGGAAGCAGATTCCTTTGTCAATAAATTGATATCATCTTTGGTCAGCTATTTTGGTATTATGGCCAAAGCAATTAAGGCTTTGAGGAAGTGTATGGTCTGTAAATTGGATGTGTGTGTTCTGGCTGGTTTGCCTGTTTTTTGGGAGGAAAAATCCTTTTACGTCTGCATAAACCGGTCAGCTCACTTTCAGATGAAGAAAAAGACTCGCGGCGTCCTAGACAGAATTCGAACCCAGGTCTTTCCATCCAAAGGGTAAATAACGACTGAGCTACGGAGACTCGTTACCACTTTAGACTTTTTGCTTGTGGGCAACGGTTTTATTTGGTTGTTCGTTCTATTTTTTTCCATAACATCCACTTGTGCCCTAATAAGAAACCCTAACGCAAGGAGTATGGAGATGCTGTTAGTTTCTGCCTTTTGAAAACGTTAAGGAAATCGTCATTCTGTGCCTAATAAGATGAATTAGTTAATCAAAGCTGCATCTTGTTAGCATCCACCGTACAGATTACATTATAATGTCAATGGAGTAATCCTCATTTTAGCCTTTGCTTGCTTCCCCTCTTACCACCCCATTTTTATCACGAGCTTGCTCTTTTCGACTCATATGAAACTCTGTTGACACTTTAGCCGTTACTCACACATTCGATCGCTCCCTAACCGCTTGTTCAAACCATATTTTTAAGATTAATCTCTCTCTTGTTTTGTTTATTGGGAAGCGACGATGTCGAATTTTTCTAGCGTTAGATGTGTTTTTCTTTAGTAAGCAACGAAGGATTACAGACGCTAGTTCCAATGAGCGTGCATAGGCTTACTAAAGGCAAGGAGTGAATACGTGGGTGAGAAGGAGATTCTTAATTAACTTACCTGGGACCTGTTTATTTTTAAAAAAACCACTTTAGATGGGCGAATGATGAGAAGATGTGTACGAGATTAGTTAGTCAAAATAAACAATTTCTGGGTTGCAAGGAGGTTGTAAATCTGATCTGTTATGACTCAGTGTTAGTTATTCAAAATGCAAATAATTTTGTCTAAAGATGCCACCATTATTCCAAGTGCGATTTATTCTTTTTACACCAAAATGAATAATGCAGACATTTTACTATCATAGTATCAATGTTTGTCTTCTATTGCTGATTCATATACGAAAATATATTATTAAAACTATATATAAATACACCGAGTAATCAACTTTATCCGAGATACCCACTTCATAATAATGTTGTGAGTCACCATGATCCTTCGTAGAGCAACTCTGATGCGCTGGGACTTTCTTCCAAGATCATGGAAACACGCGAGTATTTCATCCAATATGGACACGAAATCATGCATTGTAGCAGTCGTCCGCCACCTACTAAAGGTTCTCAATGGGATGGAGATTTGGTAGCATCACGTCAAGTTCCTTTACTCTTAAATGACGCCTACCTCTCTAGAACTGTTGCAAGGCCATCGCGACATTTCCGGAAAGACTTACGTTCGATTCCTTTTTAGGACGTGAGGGACGTTTATAAGTGATTTTTCAGTTGAAGGTGAATCTCATATGGAAGTTGCAGGTTTCTTCGCACTCAAAACAGGCAAATCGGCTAAACGAACACAAACGTAATTAACATACATAATATGCTGCAGCTGTAGTTGCTTGGATCAGAATCGAAACCAAATATCATGAAGTAGGTTTAAATATCTGATTCACCCCTGCATGTGATGGACACTTCCAGAAGATGGTCATGGAAGAGTTCATCGCATGCGAGGTAAATAGTCAATCAAAACCGAATGCATATGCTGGATCGGCATCATTTACCACTCTGTGATTTTTCTCCAGTATGACATAAATGCTCCATTGCCATCCTTTATCAGCTTCTATTTGTTGCACCCATGTGGTGATTGCCGAATACCCCCATTTGATAGTAATATGAAGTGCGCCTGAATGCACCGAGGATTTCAGATACACTCGTTAGTTATACTGCGTTGACCAGTTGTAGCAAGTTAATTGAAACTTATGATGCTATCTTTCGCCTTTTGCGTTGATCAAGTGCTTCCGGCACATGTTGACATTTTCTGTTTATCACACCGTCGAAGTCCTATTCTATGTGGACATGTTAGAACAACTAATTTCGAGATGCCCTTACCGGTTCTCGGGCTCTATCGTTCCCCCTCTTCGAAATCACTCGAGTCACTACATTTGTCAGTTATCACACGCTGCAATGTAGATACTGTCTCCATACTGAGAGTCCCTGCTATGACTAAGTGTTGTTATTCCCATAATATTAGCATGGAAATGTCTAATACACACATTTCTTCAGAGGATCAGCATACTCACTCTACGACCAACAGTCTACAGATTCTAATTTGTTGTGCACATGCGTGAAAGTCTTTTGGCGGAGTTGACTTTCATCGCCCATTGTGCGACCACACATAAGTGTTGTTGATGACTTGGAGTTGCTTGAGGGGAAAAAAAAAGTTTCGTGTTTGATACTATTGACGTTTTCAGATTATGTTTTCAAAAATGAACAAAAATACTAAAAAATAAATAACCCCTTTTCTCCATCTATAGTATTAATGCGTTTACAACTCTTTTGTAAGTGGGCATCACATCATATATATGTGCAGGGAATTATGTAATTGCTTTTACAGATATAGAATAAGAATATAATCGCAAATGAGGAGCAAGGCAATTGCTCTAAGTAGAGCTGATTATGAAGTTGCCGCTCTCAAGGTGAGTAAAGAATATTATAAAGTCGTTTACGGAAGGATTAAAATACACTGAGTGGCCACTTTATTAGGAACAGCATTTAATAACGAGTGACCCCCCCCCCGGGAGGCATTGATTCAACTAAGTGTTTAAAACGTTCCTCTGGGATGCCTTGCTTGCACTACTTAAATATATTTTCAAGTACTGACAGGTCACTATGAAGAATATACTCTTTGACACGGGATCTTGAACAGAGGGCTTTTATTCTCTTAGGTTTCTGTCTGGTCTCTGATGAGAACCAACAGTTCTAAGCAGCTGTCCGGCCAACGAGATCTAATTAATGCACCAATAAAATACGGGCTCCCGGTAAAGTCTGTGTCTTAAGTATTATAAGCCAAGGCAACTCCTATCCGGATGGTTTATTCTTATGATCTATTGTCTGGTCAATTTTATGAAACTTTTATGCTTCATTTATTTGGTTTTAAAATGATTATTTAATATCCTCGTTATATTTTAGTAATCCTGCGAAAGCAAACCCTTCTAGACTCCATGTTTTGTATTAGATTAGACGATTTATTTTCGAATCTCGAAGAATAGAACCTACTGACTTCACTGGTTCAAGTAACAATTGAATATTTGATGCCAAAATTCGGCTATACACATCACTTACACAACAGACCCAACGCTGTTAACATATTGTCCAACAACTATGTTTTACTTAAACTCGGTCTTGTTTTTCCACATGTACATTGAGATGGGTACTTTTGTGTAACTACACAAGATACCAAACTGTTCTTGACTTCTCTATTAGCGTTGGGGTGATAATGTGAAAATCACATAAAGAATTCATATTAAACCGGTGTGTTGGAAGTGATAAACTCGTACTCGACAAATAGTTTTTTCTGAAATTTTTCTATTTTTTTATCCGTCGGTAATATGAATGATAAGATATTTGAAGGGGTCAATAACGTTATCGTAATGACGATCGTTGATTTTGGAGTATACGCATTGGAATTGTAGGAGGATTTTTACCAAGATATGGGTTTCAGGATTTAAGTCCGATTTTAAAAAAAAATACAACTTCCCTAACAGGGATTTTCAAGCGAGAGATGCGCTTGGGAATAGGACGTTGTTAGATATCATTAGCCAGCAAAAGTTGGTCGATTGGTAGCACCTCTGCTACTAATGGATCGCAAAAAGTTTGAGCGCAGTTAATAGTTGGAGAGGGTTAATCGTTCGTTACTGTTGGCGCACTCTCCCTCGACGAGTCTTTGGACTCCCTTTGGTGTCACATAATAATAGCAATGCAGGAAAAAAATCATCTGGATGTGCAATCGAGTGGATTAACAAACCCCCACTGTCATTTTTGAGTGAAATAACTTTTTTTTTTTAAGTCGGTATTGTTTTTCAGTATTGTGCCAGTAAGTTTTACGACAAACTGCTAAAGCTCATTTCTTGGAAAATGAGCTTAAGTAGTTTGATTCAAAAAAGGGCTTTCTCGGTGAAGTTATAATTCGTGAATTCCTTAAGAAAGCAGTTGTTATACGAGAGAGATCATCCACTGAAATTTATCTGTCACTGTTAAGTGAAGTCTTTCATAGCGTTTAGAACTCCGAAGCGCCTAAAGCTATAAAGAAGAATGCATTTTGTCTCCAAACGTCGTGTTCTCTGACCGATTTTCGTGTTTTGTGTGCGAATCTAAATTCCTAGATTTCGGACTTTGAAATGTGTGGTATGTGCTGATGTCTTAATTGAGAAAATATCAAAGAGCCAATAACTGAGATAAGTAAGACCACGTGTAAACCAGAGCTTTCTCACTTGTCATTTTATTTATGAACGATGACAATTGCTGCTAAAATATATTTAAGATTCTTACCAACGTGATCAGATTTTGTAATATTCCCCATCTGCTGTGAAACAAATGTTTCGCGTGGTTCTTTCTCAAGTAGAAGGAGCATCTCCTTCTACTTGAGAAGGAGCATCTCCTCTTTTTGGAAGCGAAGTTCTTGCATCACTTACATCAGGGCTACTGCTGCAATTTACTCTGTGATGAATTTACTTAATTGTATTTCTTGTTAAAAGCAAAGAGGAATGTTTAGTAATTGGTAAGGCAGTCATAATTGGTAGGTAAATACATAGCAGTAGATAAAAATCCAATTCGCTTTTACACATTTCTCTCTAACACAGCAATAATAGCAAATATGTAGCATTAATAGCACAAGATATACATGCTGAATTTTGGGCAAGGGTGTATGTCTTTTATTAGTACGATACCAAGGAATTCGTGCAGAGGTTGTTTTTCCATGCACTAAAAAAAAAAAAGAAATAAATAAAATAAATAAATAAATCGAAAACCAGTTTAAGTGTCATGGGGAAATTAATTTTTGCCCATGCTTTTATTTCTATATTTTTTAGGAAATGCCATTATTCGGCTAGAATAATGGCATTTTCTCCTCGAGACCAAATGAAAAATATAACTTAGCTAATAGTTTTCACGTTGAAAATGTATTCAGAAATCTTATCTCAGGACTATTGCATATTTTTGTTTACCTATTGCTAAAAGAGTAAAAGAGAGATAGTTACCATCATTTCAAGGTTTTAGAGGTAAGCATTTTGCATCTTTGGTATAAACGGTGGATATTTATGTTCTTCGTTTTAATCATTTTAAGCCCTATAAGATCACTTAATTCACTTTATGGGTCATCAATTTTTCTGGCATTGCGTGACCTGCAACAATCAAATTCTTCTGTAATTTTCTTTATATCCAGCCGATGGCTCTGCTCAAGACAAATAGTTTTTGGGGTAAGTGATACTCTTCAGCGGGATATATTACCAGTTAAATGCAGTGGTTAAGTTTTAGTCACTATTTGCGATACGAGATCCGAAGACGGTCCAGAGTCACATTTAATATAAAAAAAAATATACAAAGAAAGGTGTGAAAACTGATACCCACAAACATTATGGGGAAAGCTGTTCCAAAGAACAGACAGATGGAGTAAAACGAAGAAATAAAATGAAGTAAGATGAGATGTTGGTTCGATATGTTTGAACTCGTATTCGTACGTGATTGGAGGAATGGTTGTAGCCAGTTTATAATGGAGTAAGGCCCATGAAAGTAAACTATTAAAAGGTCAGACAAAGCTATTAGAAAGTGATTGAAGAGAATCTGTGAGAGGTCATCGATTATGCGGGTTACTCTCTTCTAAAAGCAAGATTTCTTAAAGATGAGAAGATTTGGGTGTGCGTGAGAACGATATTCTAAGAGAGAAGCTATATGAGAAAGTCAGCTGAAGGATGGAAAACTGATCTTGACTGAAATTAGAACGTAATGAAAGCATAAGCAAAGTAGGATTATGAAGGCAGTCACAGTATATTGACTGATTCATCACGACTGCGTCTCAATAGATTGCTATCAAAACGAGGATCTATCAAAATGAGCTGGACTATATTTCATTTACTTTGAAACTTCTTCTTTCCTTCCCACCTGAAAAAAAATATATATATGGATTTTTTTTTTCAGGTCGGAACATCTGAATTCGAACGTAATAAACATCTGAATTCGAACGTAATAAACATCTGAATTCGAACGTAATTTATACCAAAAGTCTGCAACACTTTTGGTATAAATTATAAATTTTCTCGATTTAATTTTGCTTCGTAATGTTCTAGTCATCTAATTCATAAAATCCGCTGACAGGAGCATTTAGATTTAAAAAAAAAAAAAAAGCATGCTAGTAGGTTTTATTTATTTACTTTATCACGAGCCTGAGTAACATACGTGCATTTAAAAAGTTCGAAGTTCGATTTTGACCGTACTTTAGAAAGTGCTGAATTAGCCTGACGCTGGCAGACATTCCCCCCGCGCTTTATTTTTTAAAAAAGTTTATTCTTTTTATAGCTGAATGTATGTCAAGGTCTGTTTTAAGATATTTTATTCTTTGCGCAATATAATTATGCTACTTGGTAAACAGATTAACAATTATCATTGTTCAGTGACAAGTTATTCGAAAACTAAACACCTGCTGTCAGGTTTTTAGTTTTCCAGTAGGAGGATTTTCTATCAAACCTACCTATCTATCTATCTAGTAAGCTCTTCATTTCACTGTATATATTTTTAGGCTACCAGCAGAATTATTCAGAAGTTTATGGTCGCAATGGCGATAGGCTTTATACAAGTACTGGTAATTCTAAACAGTGCAGAAGAAAACATCGCTACACTGCTTTTGTGCAATTTTGCTATTTTACGCTTTTTATATATTTTGCTATTTTCGTATATAGTTGGCACTGTCCACATACTAGTGTGGGCAGGAAAAAAGTTGCGACAAACTGGAGAAGTATGGGAGAAGAAAAAAAAAAACTTACTCGTGTAGCAGTTTCCAGCACAATGTTGAAATAAGTAATGGGACTTCAGAGAGACTTCCAATTGCATAAACCTCAATCGGACAGAATCATTCATTTTGTGCCGTTCTTTCTTCAACATGATATCCTTCTCATCCATCCTAGGACGGGTTGAGTCCCCTCCTAATGAGGGATTACTGGCGTATTAATGCAGCCGGTTCGCCACTCCTCTGCTGCATCCTCTAAGGGCGATATTCATAACGGTAATCCGTGTGTGTTCCGGGGCCGATTTGCCTGCTTGAAAAACCCCAGATAAACTGGGGGAAAAAAAACCTACTGTCCACACCCAAGACAGGCTAACTTGGCTATGGCTGAAGAAGATCCATAAGCTCCTCATGTCGTCGACGGGGATCGAACCTAGGACACTCCTTCCCAGGCATAGGGTTGCGAAGCGCACAGCCACTAGGCTAACCGCGCGGACTCAACATGATCACCAGCATTAATCTGCTCCACAATCGACATTTCACTTTGTCCTTCTGTTGAGTTCAAATCGGAAATTTGTGCGAGTCAGTCGTTTCTCCAAATAATTTTCTTCAAATGACATCTCAATAACATCTGTAGTATTTTACCTGGTACACGACTCTTGCCGAAAGAGACCTATCTGTTCCATTGAAACTGCTGCCATCTTGGAAGCATGATATTATCCCGAAGAGTTAGTTATATATTTTATATATATCCATCAGCGCTCATCTTCTACACATTACAACCCAAGGACCAAGTTCCATACTTCTACAAGAAACAACTCCTGGCCATAATGTCCCATACCAGTACTTGTATGGTCATCAGAATTCACAATTGGGATGATATATTCAGTAGAAAGGGTTCCCCCAATTTTCGTATCTCGCAAAACAGTCAAAACGACGCAGTTAAATATAATACACGGCCTCCTAGTCTTTGTTAATCCCAACCAAGAAACTGATAGAGTTCCTCAGGACTCCACTATATCCAAACCACTCATCCGATTGAAAATAGAAGTGCGGTATTCGTTGCTTAATGTCGTAGACTTCCAACGTTCTATGGACCAAGCACGATTTTCTTAACCCATTGTAGCCTCTTCTGTTGACTACCGCTCTTTTTGCTCAGCTTATGTGCACCTTCCAGAAACCGATGCCTGGTGGCTCTTTATGTACTACTGACCAGCTTTCCTGTAGACTCTGAACTCTTGGGTGATTTCCACAGTGGACTCCAAGATTTTCGTATACTCTTTCCGAGGTCCCTTACTGTTTTAACCTTTAGCTTTCTTGACTGAACCTTAACATTTTCTTTGGCTAGTAAGTTAATCTTTAGGTGACCTTGGGTGACTCAGTCTTCAGTATCCAGAAATAAGCCATTGATAAGCATTTTATAATAATATCTTTGTCGAAGTTCGCGCATGCTTCACCATATGCTGTTGACGATGTACAGTCCGGTCTAGGAATGTCTGTCTGCTTTACATTGGCCACGTGGGGAGACGTTGAGTTCCCTGAAGTGAGGCGGTTTCTTTATCCAAGTGAATCACGTGGTGGTAGATGTGAACTGTGTGGTGAAGAGTTATGCATATAATGGTAGTCGTCGACAGACTTCACTAATTTTAGTGAAACAGAAACCGATGGTCATTCGGATGCGATCTCAAATTGCAAGAGCTCCTGACTTATGAAACTCCAAACGTTTGGTCTAAATTTTTTTTTCCAACCCTAATGACGCTGGCAACAGCTCTTATGGTATTTCTTCTGAGTATCCAATTAAGAACGAGAGAAAAACTGGTCACTTAACTACGTTTCAGAGAGAAACTTTCATCCAATTTTGATTCATCAAAGTTTTATTCCGTCGTTTGCTCTCTTCCTTCAGTATATCAATCATTTTTTTTTTTTTTCGCTAACTAAAATTTTTATTCATAGTTTTACTGATGATGCTCTAATCCACTTTTCATTTCAGATATTTGTAATAGATTTAAAAAAAAAAAAAAATCTTCAAGCTCCTGAAAAGTGTCACCATTCTCCAACAGTAGCCCACCGTTCTCGTGGCAGAGCGTCCTCTGCAAGACCAGCGTCAGTATTTTTAAGAAACCACACTCTGCTAGAATTACTTAAAGTAAAAATCTGCTGATGCAATAACTGGGCTGTCTCTTCCGCTTCACAAGGAAAAGAAAGCTAAGTCACTAGACCAGCTAACGGCCGGATAAACTCTCTTGTCTATTCTATCCATTCAGCGCACTATAGATTTCAGCATTTTTTGTGGCCGATGCCTCTAATAATAAAAATGACACGCAGCTATTATTGGCAGTACTGTCACAGCCCTCATCGAACGATACGAGTACGTATTTTCCAAAGTTCCTGGAAAATCATCCATTTGATGACGTTTTGCAACGCTGACAAAAGAGCCTGAAGGACTTCATTGTTTAAAGGAGGATATTAAATACACATTTTATTAGACAAATATATTGAAAGTGATCGAGCTTATGAGTACAACCGCGGGCATGGGCACTACTTACAAGATGACGTCTTTTTTCGTTTATTGGTCAGTTTCATTGAAGTTTCAGTGACTTGTTTCGAACTATTTGGTTCTCCTCAGAGACCAGATGGGATGCTTCGTCTTTGTGAAGTTTCTGTTTCAATACCGTAGCAATTTTTTTTTTTGTAAGTTAACCTTATAAGATTGGACTGCTGCAGTATTGAAATGAGGATTGTTCACCTCGTGAGAAATCTCACGAGGTGAAAGATGATCATATATCTGACACGGTCTTTTTACTAGTGCAATGCCTGGAAAACTCCAATGGTTGTATTCTCATAGTTTAAGTATATTTGATTGGAAAAAAAAAAGAAAGAAAAGAATACTATTTGAAGAAAGTATATCAAATATTCAATCTTAAACATTTTTAACATTTGTTTTTCATACTATTAGTTCGAATCCTAGCTTAGGATCGATCGTCATCTTGGATTATAAAATTGCCTCGAGTGGATTTAATTCCATGTCCATTACTGTGAAGAAGGAAGTACATTCTTAACAACAATTCCAATCACACACGCAAAAGGAAACCAACAGCATATTAATATGCCAGGGGTTAAATAATATAAACTTTGCTCTTGAAACCCAAGCATAAACTTTTTTCAATCCACTTCAGGTCTCTAATAACGGCAGTAGTAGTGTCACGCTGGGCAGCGAACATCCCGTACCATCTGTTTCTTTACAATGAAAAAAATCTTCCGTGGTAATTTTCAATTTAAAAAGATTAAAAAGTCAGTCGTATATTCACTAATATGGATTTTTTGTAATAACTTTTTTGTGTGCTATTTAGACACGATAGGCATTCAAATACACTAGTTTCCAAAAGCTAAGGACCAACTATATTTTTACCTGTTCAAAAGTTACAAATTTCCAGAGGACGTAGGTAAGGAATTAATGTACAGTGCTTACAGAAAACTATGTGGAGAGTAAGGAATATGTTCACCCCGAACTGCGAGGCAGCTCTCACAACGTCGTACCATGATTGGCATCAAGCGAGGCAAACTGGCTCACTCCTTTAAAGCAAGGAATTTCAAGCAGCAGTGCATCTCCTTATTGTTTCAAACGTGTTCTATGGGACTGAGACCTGGGGCGTGTTGGCCACTCGATTCAATTATTATCCTCGGTCTCCAGAAGTATCTCCACTGCTCGTGAACGATGTGATGTTGCACTGTCATCCATAAAAATGAATTCTTCGCCTACAGCACCGAGGAACAATCAAACATGATATTGAAGAACTTGGTTGCAATATCGTTCACCAGTCATCGTCTCTTTTTTTTCCAGCACTTGTAGCTCGGATGCGTCCATTAAGCCTAAGTATCTTAAGCGAGGAAAAAAATCCTGATTTATGAATAATGTGTTTGTTCAACTCGAAAACAAGTAGCAGAAGGTATTGCGAAGTAACTGCTTTATTCTTCCTGGGAAATATTCGCTTAGTGATATACGATTATTAAAGTACACCTTCCTGGTGACAATGAAAACGCACACAGTAAAATAATGCGATATTTTCTGTAATGATCATTTATTTAGAGTAGCTGATAATACTATTTAGATTTCTTTCTTACATTGCAAGTCGTAAAAGGTATTACATCAAGTTCTGTTGAACTTGAAGTAAAACAAAACAGGAAAATCGTTTTAATTTGAATAACTGAGAAATAGAAATTGTACCCTAATTAATAAACTGCTATTTTTAATGGAGAAAGTCGAAATGCAGATATTTTATTCTGTTTTGGATGGGACTTGAGAGGTAAGCCGAATTTAAAAAAGAACTCGTGCATTCTGAAGCATTCTAATCTGTGTGCAGGGTTCATAAATTTCATAGGAGGGCCAGGGATTCTTTTTCTCGTGAAATTTATGAACTACATTTAGTGGACACGAAATATATGGCCAAGATTCGACCTGCTTATGAAACCTTTAACTTTTAAGTTGTACGTTATTGGAATAACAGAAGTGAGCTAATGCACTCTGAATGAGTATTTGCCTACAATGAGTAGGGAGAGATGGGACACTATTTGAATTCTGAATTGAATATTTCTGTGGGCAGAACCTCTCCAGCAGAGTGGTTCTGTCCACTGCTGTTCCAACGTAATCACGTGGGAACAGCAGTGCGAAAAATGGAAGCTAGGAATTGCAATTAGGATTAAAAGAATCAGATGCATTCATTTCATGCAATGTTTTTAACCCTTTTTTAACAAAAAAATAATCAAAATAAAGATGGACTCTTGTATAAAATAAAAGTTAGATATCCCAGCAGAACTTGGTATTTTTCTAGAATGAATTTTTCCCTTAGATCACATAATGGTATGAGAAATGATCAGGATTCGACCAGCTTTCCTAGAAAAGCATCTGTCGAATCATGCAGGATGCCTGCAAACAAAATCAATTTACTAAAATAGCCAAAGACTTCATTTCGGCGATGCAAAATTATGTAAATTAAGTGGCTATTAAATCCAACATCATTTCAAAGCCGAATACAGAAGCTATAAAAGTTCCATGCGAAAACGGACCATAGAGCTTGCGGCAATACACCTCTCCGACGCTTCAAGTCAGTGGCGCACTCAGGAGTTAAGTAGTCGATTTGAGAATACGCATTGCATACGAGCTATGACTCAGCATGTGCAATGATCGCCAATACATGATACCCGTGATCTCCTCTGGCTCGGTTCAGGCAAACGAAGTAGCGCCCGAGCACTACTTCGTTCGCCTTGCGTTCACAGCGGCCATGATTCCCGAGAGCTACAGGGTATTCTCACCTTATGCGACCGCTAATTCATAATTGGCATAGAAATAGAAGACAACATAAATAATAAAAAATAATAATTTTAATTAGGAAAATATTTTTGGAAATTTTTCTAGTGTTTTTTTTTTTTTTTTCATTTTCTTTTGGGGGAGGGGGAAGGGCCTTGTCCCTCTCCCTGGGTGCGCTAATGCTTCAAGTTCCCTAGCACCGAGAGCTTTTGCTCTCTTAGGTTTTGGCCTGGTGTCTGACGAAAACCAATATGAGTTTGAAACAGATGTCAGACTAGTGAACCCTAAAAAATGGACCAATAGAAGGCAATATACGGGCGCTTTTAGCGTTCGTGCCTTTCCTATTAGGTTCGGCTAGGGCAACTCGTAGTATGGCGGCGGTGTATTCCTGCAAGCTCTCTGGGTCAATTTTCGCACGAAACTTTTATAGTTTTTGTATTCGGCTTTAAGACGATGTTGGATTTAACTTCATTTATAAAATCAATTTGTTTTCTTGGAATTTTTCTTTCTCGCAACAGAGAAAATTAGTTTGAAATAAGAATACTTACTGCTTCTCTTTTCAAAATCTGGGCTTCTTTCCCTAATACTGGGGACCGGATAATAAAATGAGAGGGAACAGAGTGCAGTGTATAGAGGTCGCTATAAGCAGTGCTGCAGTATCATAGCGAAAAGGTGACAGTTTGAGAGGTTAATAGGAAGACGATATGGAAAACTATTTAGCATTTCTTTAGAGCATCTTGAAATAGAATTTAGCATGAACTTTCCTTATTAGATCTAATTCACTGATTGATTTGAATATTGGTAAAAAATGCTTCAGAATCCATCTGAAAATGAACGTTTGTACATCATTCTAGTATCGAAAATTCTGCTTCTTCTGCATCCCAGTATGTAGCCTGTAATCACAGTGGAGTTCGTAGAAATATTTCTGCTGTTAGATCTCAGTCTATATCGAATGCGCGCTATAACTTCACTAAGAATTAACTTTCATAATGCGTGTGTGTGGATCATTATATGGACTTCTTGGTACCTCGCACTTAAAGAATCATCCTACCATTAGTTTAAGATATCTCTAAAAATACCGCCTGTCATATGGCCAAAAGTAAATGAACATTTCAGTAATTAAGCTACGAAAACGTAAATTAACTTCTATGAAACAATCGAGGATCTACACACATACAATGAACTTAAGATGACTAACTGGTGGAGCGCGTTCGGAATGTAGTGGCAATAAACCCGAAATACTCATACGTAAGAGATGTGCAACACTATGACAATATTTAGTGTAATGCACCCCAAGTGGTAAGTGGTACGCAGCTAACAACACCAGATGGAAACCAGTTCAACCGGTAGGCGAGCTTCTTGTAGCCGTGTGAAAGTCTGAAGTTAATAAGAATCGAGTGCCTGTTGCATGCACACAATGTGAGCAGATTACCTTGTGAAAGTGTGTGCTATTTAAAGGGTGAGAATTCATAGTCACGTGGTAG
This sequence comes from Typopeltis vanoorti, assembly GCF_054136105.1. Lineage (NCBI taxonomy): Eukaryota > Metazoa > Arthropoda > Arachnida > Uropygi > Thelyphonidae > Typopeltis > Typopeltis vanoorti. The sequence goes on along the minus strand of NC_143573.1, from coordinate 76,620,219 downwards.
TGGTATATAAATGAAAGCTATATAAAAGTTGCGGATACCTACCCGTTAATATCTCTTCCCGAACTCCTTCCATAGGCATTTTTCTCCACTGTTTTTCAAAACTGCATCTCAGAAACGAAAGATTTTAATTGTTGAGCGTTTGCATTGTTACTTTTTTTTTTTTTTTTGTAGAATATATTTCATATGTGAATGGAAAATCAGCCTTCACTTAGTAGAGCGTTGATGATCATATAAAACCAGAGTGATTAAGAAAATTAATTAAATGTCAAGGAATTTACGTACCTGGGGTCAAAAAGAGCTTGATCCGCTTCATATTTCTCGAAGATTAACGCGTTCCACGATAGCCGCTGTCACACGCACAAGAGTCGGTCAAAATCTTGTGCCGTGTCCAGCAACTACTGTGAACACAAGACTGGAAGCTGATGGAAAGTATCTGCATGGGGTGGGGTACTCCAAGGCTGTTTCCAAGAGGTTAGATTGAAAATCAATACATAAATTATCACGTTTAAGGTGATTGCACATTAGTCATAATAGTTACATATAAATTGTTACACAAGTGAATAATTAAATATTTAATTGTTTACGTTCAACAGAAGCTATACTTTAATTCAATACGTGCTTTTCTTTAAAAAAAAAATCCATTTTAAAATATACGTTTCCATCGCGACTATTCAAAGCTACGCGCTACTACGATAGTCAACGGAAGCGCCATCTATCGCCCCAAAGTGGTACTATCTCCATTTGCAGTTATTGACCTCAGTACGTGCTACATACTATGCATTACTTCACAGCCGCGTTACGCTCCGTGCATTTTAGACATGCTGGAATGTACGTCTAGACAGGTTCTAGACAACGGGGGTCACGTGCCGCTCAAAACTGCGCGACTGGAACGGCAAGAGCAGAGTGAGAGAGGGGCTGTGTGGAGTGGGAGGACCACAATGAGCAGTTTTTGAAGAGCTAACTACTGGCTTCTGTGGATAGCCGGATATCCGGCGAAACAGTGGAAAATTCTTTGATCTTGTCCGCTGGCCGGAAAGCGATGGATGGAAAAAGTTGATAAAAACGTCTATATAGTGTCTCAATCGACTTGCTCCGGAGAAGACATTCTTTGAAGGTTAGCAGACTGCATCAACGCTAAGATCCTGTGAACTCACCATTTGCAAGTACAAACATTAGGATTGGTGATGTCTAGACGAGCGCGCAGACATTTTAAGTATCCAGACTGGAAGACAATAGACAGAGAGAGAAAGCGATCGATCACACAGCTCATACAAACCCTGTTAGAGACCAGACGCAGTTCATAACCTTTTCAACAATATTTGCCGTCTTTCTGTGACATCATCCGCACGGTTCTAATTAGAAGACATTTAACAAAGGAAACAGATGATTTTTACCTGTACGGCGATTAGCAATTAACAACCAACATTAGCGGAGACTGACGAATGCACTTGCAGTTCGGGAGGGTTGACCAGCTTTAATCGTAACGTCGATAATTACGGATTTCACTATTTTTAAGAGATGACGCGGAAATCAAATTTTGGTCATTTGCCTATTCTTGAAATTATTTCATTCTTTCTTTCTTCCTGGGAAGAACAGGCGTCAGAAAGAGGCAGTGCTATTAATTATCCTTTGTTCGATTCAAACACTCACTGAAATAAAATTTAAAAAAAAAAGTAGCTTCAACTTCAACTAAAAAATATTTTTCTAAATTTAAATCGAGGTGAGGGACCTTTACGGGTCTGGATTTTGTGCGAGCTAATGTCGGGTAGCAACGTTCACAATCTGTTCTGGTTTAACGTTTATCAGTTGTGCCGAAAGAGGGCGAGGAGGAGAACGAAGCCTAAGATTATTTATTACGCGGTATGGAAATACAGATCTTGATTGAAGAGTGAGGTTTATGCGTTAACTGCGAGTATTTAAGAATTGCAATAAAGCAAGCTAACCCAACTACTTTGCTTAGCAGAAGAATAAACTGCGGTTGCCGAAATAGAGGTGCACCATCCTAAATTCTTGGGGAGAGGGGTGAAAATTTCTTAGCGGGTTAAGTCTGTTAAAGAAATGGCGCCTTTAAATGGTTCCTATAATATATAGTTTAATATAATCAATTCAAAATTAGTTTTTTTTTTTTTTGAGAGAGTAAGAATAGGTGTTAAATTTGAAAAAGGTGTGACCTTTAATACTGATTCCAAACTGTTGCCTGAAAAGCTCATTAATAATATATAAATAAAATTAAGGCCTTTTCTTGATTTAATCCTTATAACAAAAAGGTTGCGAATCAATTCTTTTATCTAGAAATATGAATATAGCCTTCTGATGATGCAAAATGTTCGAATATTTTCAATAATGAAGTAAATAAAAAAGCAAATATCATACAAATAAATTTATTATGATTACTGCTAAACAGATTTAAGTGTTTCTGTCCCAGTCATATTTGTAAAACTAGACATGCTCTATTTTTTTTTTTTTAAACTACACCAGTGACTGACGTAGAATCTGCAAAATAGAGGGCGGGGAGTTCAGTGGGGAAAAAAGGTTTTCACTAAAGCCCACAGGACCTTACAATTATAATTCAGAGAAGCGACGAGAAAAACATGCAGTTACATAATCGCATTCCAAAACTATAAATTAAAACTGCATTATGGGAACAGGCTTTCTCTGAAACTCATCTCACAGCTTGAATATACTGTTAAAGCTAATATACTGTTCAACATGGTAAACAATACTTAGGAATGGATTTTTTTTTTTTTTTTAAATCTCTACAAGAAATTCTAAACGCTTGTAGAGAGCTGATCTGTTATCATTTAGTCTTTCCTGTTGTTGTAGAGGTAGAGATTGTTGCGCAATTTATGGTTAGGATGAATGACGTTGATTTGTCTGGATGTAGCCTTGACGAGTTTTTGACAGCATCGTCATTCTAGGCAGATGCGTCGAAAAGGAAAGCAAATAGGCCATATTTCAGAGTTATTGTGACCTGGCAGGCCACCAACACGCTTGTAATAATATCATTGTACTGCTCAGATCAAGACTGCATGTTTTTCCAAGGTCCAGCTAATATGTAAGCAATGTACGTCACATTTATTTCCAGGAAAACTAACTTGGGCTTTAGTTATAACTGAAAGAAGTCTCTCCCATACATTACCTTTTAAATTGTTATAATCAACCGCAATATTTCAACAATCATACAAGTAATGATTACATAACCATAATACCAACAATGAGAAGGATTCAAACAACAATATTAGTGAAATCATAGTCATGCATATTTTAAAATTCATATGAAAGCAGTATAACAATGAACTGCTTCTCGTATTGTTAAAGCTCATAATTGGGGAAAATATCATTAACTTTATTGCAGTCCCGATGTAGTTTTTCCCGGGAACTAACAAAAAATTAAAAATACAATTAGTGCTAATTGTATTTTAGGCTACAACTGTTTCTCTCGGTATTGGCCCCTCTCGTTCATAGTGCAGCCAAAATTCACATTGCAGTAAACACAAATCTTGCTGCTATCCAAATATTTATCGCGTCTTATTAGCCGTTAATTCACGGTGACTTGAAGGCTGAAACGCGTTACACAACCACCACAACTGTGTGAGAAATCTTCTTCAAAGTTCAACAAACAAGCAAGGCCAAGCAGCGAGGGGAAAAAAAAGAAGCATAAAAAAAAAATAAAAAAATCCCTGCGCGAGCAACGTCAAAAATCATTGCCCTTCTCTATCTTGCCTTGGCGACCTAGTATCTATGGCAACGGTGGTGGGCGAATCACGCGCCGTCATGTGCTAGCTAGTGTCTGCAGCAGATGTGGCTTGATCCGGACACTGTTTTGAAGGTGTTACCTCCGTCACCCCCCCCCCCCCCCCATCTGGAATTACCAGTAGACATTCGAAACAATTGCATAGGGATGAAGTTTTCAAAGTTCTGCTTCATTTATAAAGAATTAATGCTGGAACTCCTCCCGCTGCGCTAATGTTTTTTCCTGCTCCTCCTCCTCTGGCTTGGTTCCGATGTTTTTCCTTTTCTTTGCATAGGCCATTACCTAAATGGAATCTGTTGATAGCAAATAAACATTAAACGTAGGTACTAGGTGGCGCTGTGGTGAAAGAATAAATGATTGTACACTTTTTATGCAATATGATGACGTCATTACTTGTAGATTTGTTTTTACTTTTTTTTTTTTTAAATATGCGAATGTACTTATTTCCATATTTAGCTAACACTTCATTTAGCTAAGAAATCCTTTAAGATTCTCATTAAAGATGCCTGCCATTAACGTACATCATGGCAATATACATTAATAGGACGATCACTTTACATATGTAATGAGCTATCTAAAGTCAGGTGCAATGAACAAATTTTCATATGAAAAAAAAAAAAAAAATGACATTTATACGCTGTAAGGGTCACCTTTCTGTTATTAAATAAATATAAGGGTTATTACTTTATTATTATTCACAATACTCAACGTTGAACTATCTTAAGTTATCATCTGGGCACTTAAAAACACGCAGTAAAGACAAATAAAATGCCCAAATATCCGCATGCTAGAAGTGCGACCGTCGAACTTCTTGCCGCAAGGATTCAATGGTTGCACTCCTAGCATCCATTTTCTTTGAACTGCCAGATAACTGACACGTTGAATAATTTTTTTTCTTCTTCGGCTCAAATATTCAAACGACAGAAGAGGTGCCACATTCCAGCAACAAGAACGTGATTGGTTCTGAGGCTATTTCATTTGATCCGTCTTCGTTAACTGTGTGTTTTAGGTGCTTAGATGATGCTCACTTCAACTAGAGAAATGTTGGATTTTTAAATATTTAGTTTAAGTGTTAAAATTCCCTTCTCGAGTCTTCCTCTACCCGAAAACTTCTGCATGGCTGGGGAAGGTTAGAAATTTCACTTCTGCTTCGTGAATTCGATGTGCGGTATCTTGGCATCATTTGAAACAACAACAAAAAAAAAAAAAACAAGGGGATCAAAAAGGGCACGGACTTTTTTTTTTAATGCTGAGACTCTCTCGAAAACACCAGATACCGTATGCACACATTCCTGAAAATCAGTTGTACCAAGACTTTTCATTCTCGGAATGGGATGTTGACCTCCATGTGTTCCTATACATTCCAGGATAATATGTGACCATCATAAGCGATTCTTAACTTACGTTGAAAACACTGATGCAGAAGTAAATAAGATCCTAGTCATTTGAAAGAAAAAAAGAGCACGATATCTCTCTATCCAGTCAAGGTGTTTTATGAGCACGTTAAGACAATGTAAACATTGCTGAATTCATGCCGCAGGGCCAAACAGTAATACGAGTGCAATTACATTTAGTGCAGAGAATACGTTTCTCTTTCAGAATGTTTACATGTTCTTGTGGGGCATCATCGTTCCTTAAAAGAATTATTAAAAAAGATCACAATATATAAAGACGTTCAGAGAAATATCAAAACACGAATGTAAATTAGCAACCAGAATAAGCGTTTTGGTAACCGGGTTTACAATGCGTAGATGTTATCAAATAGTAATGCAATGTGAAAATAATGATAAAAAAAATGCACATCTAATTAATTTGGTTGCATCTTCGCTATAAGTCAGGAATGGTGCTTAATTATCTCTATTTTCATATAGCGAAGTTTAACTAGGCATTCTCTGAGGTGCAAAGCGTCAAATACCAAAAATACCTTTTTACCCCGGCGCAAGAGCAGAGTGATAAGCGTAAAAAAAAAAAAATCGCTACTTATCGTTTTAGCAGCTAAATTTGCCACAATATTCAAAACGAAGAGTACGTGTAATAAAATAGTTCGTCACAAGATGGACATGACACGATGCTTCCGTTTCCATGGCAAAAAAAGCTACGTTGTCAAGGGTAAGCGGTGCGTAGTAGCTCTGTGATAAGATGCTCCTTATTACTTCCAAACGTTCTGCGTTCGAGACTAACTTACGTCATTAATGTGTGGGGCGTGTTAGAAGAGCAATTGTAGGAAACTTCCTCTCTTTTTAGGAAGAGTAATAATTTCTTTGGGAGAAGTCATCGGATCAAGTAAAACGTCCAAAGAAAGTTTGGGGTCATGCATGCGCAGTAAGCATGATTTTGAGAGTTAAAAGTGATTGTTTTAAATTTTAAACGGCAAGGGTCTCCGAAGATGATTTTTTCCTTCCTTCTTTCAGATAATTTTGAGAGTAAAAAAAAGAACCTCTAAGATATCCAATAGACCAGACCATTTAGGGCATTATACCTATTGAAGCTAGTTCTGTATGATCGTAAAATCAAATCATAATAAAGGGTACATACAGAAGATACCATTTCCGAAGTGAACGTTGAGAGATAGGTTCATGGATACTATACTTAGGAATCTAAAAAGAGGTGACCGTACCTTCCCCTAATACCCAGTCCGTCAACTGTGCCAAATTTCACGAATACTCTGCCATTTATTTTGAGAACTATGACGATAACGTACCCTAACAAGCAGCAGCCATATCATCGCTCATTAGAGAATCGAGCCGGAGAGGGAAGGAGGGAGGGTTAGGTGAATCAGTAATAAAAGATACGCGCTTCGGTGAAGCGGGATAGAAGGCAGCCTAGCATCCACGAGAAACGTGGCTAAAACCACCTTATCAATCACAGTTGAAACGATCAGCGGCCATTGCAGGACAGGCATTAGACATGCTTGAATTGATGTCCTTGCGGAGTCAAAGATAGAATAAGCAGTGGAAATGTCTTCGCCTCTTTTCCCGAACTTAACTCGCCAACATTTCGACGCAGAGTTCCAGGAATGTTCCAGTAGAAAGAAAGCACCGCTTGGAATACACGTATGTGGCGAACTACATTCCGCAGAATAAAGATGTCAAGTGGTGTCGTGTGCAACTTCATTTCATGCTTCAGAGCACTTTTTTGAACCGTCAAATTTACGTTTAATTTGAATCTAATACGGGAAGGGGTGGTGTTTACCACTGCAGAACTTGCGTATACCACCCAGGTGAGTACAGAGGTGGCATCGAGTTTCGTAGATGCCCGTATTGTCATTGCTGTCAAATCGTGTTGACGTTTTCACGTCAACAGCATTTAACAGTTTCACACTCTGCGATGTCTTATACAGGAGGTGACAAGTGCATCGAGCCGTACCATGGATATATTGTATATATAGACATCCAAAATTCACCGGATATTACTTCATATTTTTGTTAGATAACACCGATATTTCATCACGAAAAAAGGCAATTCATTTTGAATAAAAGGTAATGAATATTAAATATGCACAACACGTCCCTGTTTACAGTTTAATTTATGAAGAACTGTTCAAACGGTTTCAACGATCATTATTACACACCTTTATTGATAAGCCAAATTTAACTGATATTCGCTATACTCAAACGAACTCTTCTGCTTATTTTCATTATTGTAAGGTCATCTTTTGAGGTTTATCCATTAAGCAGACAATAAGTAAGACCACGAGACGATAACTGTGTGCGAACTGCACGTATTCTCCTTCTGGGAGGGGAGAGAAAGGAGAGCCTAATAAACTCCATATGAAATGGCTAATTTCTTCAGTTGAGACGTCCTTATAAATATTCTGGTCTTAGATTTGAACCTACGCTCTTACAACCACCGAGAACACATTGTTCTTCCGGCTGCTCCATAGAGATGATCATCAACAGCTCCTTGGGAGAGACGAACAGAACTTAAAACACCAAAGCTAGGCATAATAAGCAACAGCTACACCATGCTCTGTATCCATGCGATAAAAGTGTCCAATCGACTCCTGATTGCTTTCCCTAAGCCTATAGACACACGAACACACACACGAAGATTGCAACTTGGAATTGCTTGATTATAGACAGTGATACGATTGTGCATATTCTCCCTTAGAAGAACCCTTAAAAGGAAAATTATGCAGGCTGAACAAACGACTTTATGCATCCATATGAGATAAATGGATAACCATCTAATGTCGGAAATGGTAGAGCGATTTTTTTTTTTTTTTTGTAGGGGTGGGACAACACTACACCTAGTGAGGCTGCAATAATCAGAGTGGATCCTGTTCAGGAAGAAAGTTGAGTGGAATGCACTTACCCCTTTGGATGCTACTTGATCATTTTGGGACCTAGAAGGGAAAAAAAAAAGTCTTAGTTTCTAAAAATACTTATTTTGTCTCTGAACTAAATGTAGTGCATCGCATAATCAAATATGTATAAATTTCTTTTAATTCTCCATTCCAGTGTAAAAATCGCTTTCCGAAAAATAATTTAAATCCAAAATTTAAACACGTTGCTCATTCAAATTTTTTAATGAACAACTTGGAGAAGCGATTGTTGTGTTGTCTACGATTCCACAATACGTTTTGTTTCGATAAAGTCGTTACACTCAAAACACCAGATGGCAGCACTTATTAAGTATTTATTATCCTACTTGGTTATCTGATGTGTAAAATGTTCAAAGCAGAGGAAGTTGGTTACAATTCAGAAAAGGCTAATTAATAAATTTTATTTTTTTGTATGTTTTGTTTTTGGTAGTACTATTGTTGCTGGGTTACGATACTGCGCAAATTTCAGAGGGTAATTTACATTCCCAACAATTAAAATAGTACTGCCAGTGAAATAGCCGATCTTAATTGCACTGTAATAACTTCCTGTTTTCGTAATTTTTTTTTGTTTGTTTTAACCATTTACCTGTTTCTTACGATGTGATGGCCAGTTGTTAGATGAATTGGGTAAATTGGCTAACGAATAACTGGTCGAAGTCAATTGACTTTGACCAGTTATTCGTAGCATTTTACTTTCCTTCACAATCTCCTCCACTTTGATTCAACTGGGCCTCAAAGAACCTTCAGCAATCCAAGAAACTCCTAGATTCAAAATTTCGCCGAAATCAGTTAAACAGTGCGACAAGCGGATGCATCAGTGAAAGAGGAGAGACGGACAAGAACGACACTTTCTGGATTTCTTTCGCTATTTTCAAAATGCTCCAATGGTTTAAATTAGCGTTTTCAAATTTGTCCTGTCGCATAAAAGTAGCGGTAATGTTCAAAACAGGAGGTCGAATTCGGTTTCAACTTGTAATAAAAGCAGTCGGTAACGAGGGTATTCGACTTGAGTCACAGTAGTGACTCAGGTGTTAATGATAGATGTGGTTTCGTTTCCAAACCCCTTTCACTTCGCTGAACTAAACAAAGACGAGATGCCATTCTCTACTCAGTGAACCATCATAACCAGTACATTACTAATTCTACTTATCGCGCGATATATCAATGAACGAGATTTCCAGAATACATTTCTCTGATTAGGCCACATCTGATTTCTTGAAATTTTGGGCACTTTCAGGAGTAGCTTTTGGTTAGGACTCGTAATAGACCGAAAAGGAAATTCCAGTTTGTTGATAAATCAACAACACAAGAGGACGATGAATACTAGATTGAAGTGTGTTAATGCAGGACCTAATCTAGATGGTGTAAACAATTTTTCATCCGGTGTCAGGGATGCGATTCTGAGTAGTCAGTTTCACAATACGCTTTGGAGACAAACTTCTGGAGATTTTTATCTCCAAACATGCAAGTAGCAGGCATCATATATCAATCTCATAGCTTAGTCCATTCGTTTTTTTTTTAAATTATTTTTCTATTACTAACTTGTGAATATATGTGAAAGTTAAAGGGAAAAGTGAAAGGGAAAAGCGATTTCCAGAAAATATCTCGCAGTACTATCTTTCTTCTGTCGCTTCCACTCCACACAATATCACACTAAACGAAAACAAAACTAAATTTCGGCCTGATCTTGTGCACATCTTAAATTTCGTTTCACCGACATCGCAAAATATATCTAAACTGAACATTAGACAGAAACAACGTGCGTCACCTTTAATTCAGTATTTTAATGAAGCTACCGAGTTTCAGAGCTGAATTCTAACTTACCTCGTACGGTATCCATAGAGATCGTTCCTGAATAACAGCTTGGATAAATGCTTATTCGCGAAGAAGCATTTATCCAAACACACACAGATCGTCTAATTTCACGAAGAAGAACTGTTTTCTGCATACGACTGTTCCTCATATTTCTGACTCGATATGTTATTTCAGCAGCCATTTAGAAATATTGCCCAGTCACCCATGTCATTATATTCCCGATCTTCAGATTGCTATCTAATTTGGCTAATCGTAATACAGCTACAATCCCTGAAGAGAAGTCGATCCAGTTACCAGCACCGTACTAATGGTTTCGTTGTTGCCGGATATAGTGTCAGTTAATTATTCCCTTTAAGTTTGGCAACACCACTTCGAGTGAACTTCCTAAAACCCGAAATATGTTTTGTTGACATTCCAGTTTTTCTCTCTCTTCTCCAGACATGGCTCTTGCCAACTTTTCATGTCACTGATATTCTGTCCTTGGGTTCGGTGGGAACATCATGACCTGACTAGTAGAAATCCCAGTTCGAAACCGGTTACAGTAAAGGGAGGGAAGCAAACCTTTTCTAGGAGTTTTCTTTCTTTACTGAGGTTTGTTGGTCATAATTTAGGGAAATATTTTTACCGGCATCACAAGTATAAAGATGATCATATTTGACTATTCAAAATGCTGTGTTACAAAGCTCGGAATTTTTATAAAAGGGTTGAAATAATTTAACTAACGTCGCTTCTTGGTATGTACTCTCTCTCTCTCAAGATGGTGTTAATGGAACCTTAATGGAACCTCCAGCAAAATTAATATTCCATTACTAATTTCACAAGTTTTATTCCAAATCTTCTTTGTTAGGCCAATTTTTTTATCCATTCTAAGGAAGTTATTTTTACATCAAAGATATTTAGATATTATTAGGTTTAGGTATTTAGATTAATCTTCCTTTCATTTATTACTTCAAATATGTGTTTTGTTCATTTTATTTTAATCCAGCGAAGTCACAATTATCCCATGCTTACTTATTTGTGAAGGTCAGTTTCATATTTAATAGTGGTGTTACTGATTTCATGCTATCTGTTTATTCCCCTAATTTTTCTCAGAACCTTTTGATCAACTGTTTCTAATTTTTAACTATTAGTGCTATTATATTATTTGGTATTAATAACGTTTTCTATAAGACTAGTATCTGTATATTATTAGGTATTTTCGGCTGTCATTTTTTAATATGAATCCTACTCAGATGCGCACCAAAGGTGAAATAAAAGTTAGGCAACAGCCCTTGGTCTTGGTACAGAGAATAAACATGGTATTTATTTATTTATTTTTAAATTAGGTGGGGAAAAGGCGATACTTTATAGAGCCTCGTATCTAAAATGTTGAAATTATAATATAAGTGTATTAAAACTACGTTTTCAGAATGCATGCTATAACTCAATATATCCATTTTAATCCGAGACTGGAGGTGCATATCTGTTTTTACTTTGATGACTCCAAGCTTCTTTCGATTGACATAATTAAAACGACAAGTGTTATGAAGCGCTTTCAAAGAGCTTATAGAATAGACGAAACGAAATCTTGTTATTAGAAATGGATATAAGATCTGCAAAACACATCTATCTCTCAAGTACACACACCGTGCAGGCATCTTTATTCGGTTTTGCATGCAAGAATTTGTATTCAGATGCAGCCAGCTTTTCTAGCAGTCCACACAATTCCTTTACGCCCTCATTAACCCTTCATATGGAGATACTTAAATTCAGTTTCTTTCTAAGTAGGAAACCTTTCTAAGAGTTTTTCAAATAACGAGTTTTCCGGCTTCATACGAAGAACAGAATTCTTCCTCCCGAAATCTTTAAGTGACTTAACTAAGTGATCTTATATATAACTTAATATATCTTTAGTTATCTATGCTTTTTTCTCTCTCCCTGCAGTTTAATTAGCGGCCTACATGAAGCCTTTCTCGATCATACTCAGAAGCTGTACTGATCTTGTTAGCAAAAGCATAAGAAACCGTCCAAGTACCAAAAGATCCCTAAAAGCAAAATCTTTCTACACGCAGTTTTCAAATCCAATAAAAGCTTGCATCTCACCCGCAGTAGCTACTCGGCTACAGTATAATCCATTGAACAGTCTTTAATAAGCTCAATGGTTAGGGTATTTCACGTGTATGTGTAGATGGCGCTATATGAATTTTAGCAGAAAGCGCTGAATTTCTTCGAAACATTTTTTGTCCAATTACAGCCAAATAATCCCGAATCGCAATTAACACGGCACCAATTAATGCACTAAAGATATGATGCATTCTGGCTTAAAAGAAAATCGTCATGATGCACCACAAACGTCGCTGTCTCTAGTGAGAGGTCCCTTAGAGAGAAACGAAAGAATTCTACATCCAAGTAAAAGGGTAGGGGAAAAAAAGTGAGACAACCTTGAGCTTCCAATACTAAGTTGCTGACACAGCCTGCAAGAATGCAATCAATCAGTCTTATCACAATTTCCTTATACTCGCTCCCTGGTGTTAGTGGTGTGGTCTGGCCTTGTTGAACTATTGAACAGCGGCTGTCGGGGTCTGATGCACGCACCTGTGTCTTGTCTGCAGAAGTGGGTGTGTTCTGTCTGTGAAAGATAAACCCACTACTCCAGACCAATACTGACTACTCTGGCCGATTACGGTAAACAAAAATAAGAATTTGGGAAGGAGAAACATAACTGTACCGCTCGATACAGTTACGGGATAGCTCTTGGTAGCACGGTGGAAGGATTTCAATTCGGGACTCTTTTTTTTTGTGAAAGGAGAAAAACCATGCAGTTACGCTTCTCCATGCCAGTCACTGTGAGGACTCATCATTTGTCTTACAGCATGCAGGTGTCTTTAGTATTCAAGTGGCTTGCAGACAATACAGGTGCGAGATAACGTGTGCATGCGTTGTCTTTTGTGCACGATTGGAACCTGTTGACACACACGCATATAGAGGTAGTGTAGTTCCTTCAACGTAAAAAATCTACAAGTGAAGAATACAAATTATTTGCACCCTCATGTTATAGAATTATTTGGTCTTTTTAGTACTCATGACAGGGACGAGCAGCGAAAAAGTGAAAATGATTTTCTGTTGTTTTCTTAGAAGAAACTGTCGGTGTAATTTTCTTAGTTTCTTAGGAATAAAGTTTCTTAGAAGAAACTGTCATATAAAAAGATGTCTGGAAAATGTATCGAAGTGGTGGCTCCAACCAAGAAAGAAATTTCGAAATTATTCTTTAAGATCTGCAGCACCCGGTCTAAGATTGGATGCAATCATTCACGAACAACTGAAAGAAGAAGAATTTAAAAAAATACGCCCACTGTATTAGTATTAGCTTACAATGTTCAACATTATTCATGGAAATTTTACGAGATCTTGGCGGTAAAGCTGTTGTGATATTCTTAAGTCATCTGAATAATTCTATTCAAGTGATTTAATAGTACACGATCCTCAAGTTTATTCCGAAAGTAAGGAGTGTTGCTAGCAAGGTGAATTAATCAGCAAAAATTATTTCCACACATTCGGTTTAATAACAACCTGAGTTGTTATTAAACCGAACACGATCACGAGGAATAGTGAAAAGTTATCTTTTGTAGTTCAATAACTACAAAAGCTATAACCATAAAAGTAGTAAATTAGTTTAATTAACGAATAATTCTCCTTCTAAACCTGATGTGTGTAAAGCATTCTGTGAAGGATAAAGAACTATCAGTTGGTTTATCATGTAGGAAATCTACATGATACCAAAAGAGAAGTCGGAGCGTTGACTTCTCTTGGTGAACTAGACTATAATGCCGAGCAGGTAAAACATAGCTATGAACTTCGAAACTTGCTTCTTTTGGGTTCTACGTCTTATTAAAACCAACAAGGCGCCACCTTATTGCGAATTACTATAAGGTGAAGTCTTCTGGCACTGCAGGAGTTTAAAAAAAAGTGCAGTCAAAACAGCCTCTCACTCTCTCTCAAACTGGTAAGCGACAAGAATAGCTTTGTCATCGGCACAGTCTGTCTGGGATTCATCTGCTATTTTTCTCACGATTAGTCATGCGACCGAAGTCGAGTCTTCGTACTTGTTTTTCTTATGGTGAAGATTTCCTCATCTTTTTTTTTTTTTTTTGTGACACGTAACTTGATGGCATTAAACCAGTTTGAGCAATAACTACAATCGATCCCATTAATTTTCTTAGTACAAAAGAACCAAGGTTAAAACCATTTACTGAATTTCATATTTATCTGACAGCCTGGTTGGCTGAGTAAACAGCATTTCTGCTCTTCAACTTCTGGGTTCGAATCCCGAAGGCATGCGAATTACTACAAGGTGAAGTTTGTGATTGATCATTTTCAGGTGGATGAATTTAGTTCATCAGTTAAAGTGGCTTGAAAGTTCTATGCATGGTCCCTGGACAAGGGTTTCCGAACTACCCAACCGTTAGCCCAGGGATACTAATTTATGCAGTGGGATTAAAAAAAAAAAAAAAGAAACACTCAAGCTGACAGGACCGGGTGATAAATCCTAATTATGAAGTTAATGCCAAGCTGAAGCAGTTGGGAATTTTAGTTCAACGTTGATCATTACAGCACCTGCAATTTAGTAAATAATTATGTAATTATCGATGTGTACTTTTATATCCCGCTAACTAGTTAATGCCATGATTATGTCAAGGAAATGCGTCTTATCAGATGACAGAAAGTAAAGCCTTCATTCAAAAGATAAATTTTGTCTTCATGATGGTATAAACGAAGTTCAGATCTGTTTATGGTTATTGGGAATTGTGTAAGTGCTTAGAGGTGTACGGGATTCTCTTACTGAAACGGCTTATAAAACTAAACCAAATGCAAGAATGCTTTACCTTAAATGGGTGGAAGCCATTATAAGCCAGTCTAATTTCAAGAAGGTTTAGTTTAGCGTTCATATAAGAAATATTTCTTATTACTTAATGTAATACCTTTTAACACTTCTTCTGAAGTCCAAAATAAAAATTTAAAAAAAAAAGTAAAATAAAATAAAGACCGTCCACATGTTTACGAACTCAGCTGCAGCTTTCCAAGTAGTGGTAATGACAAAAAAAAAAAAAAAAATTCAGAATTGAAAAAACAAAACAAGCGATATCATACGTTTGGTTGTTTAACCCAACTTTTCGCATAAACCTTTTTATTAAAAAAAAAAAAAAAAAAGAATTGTGATATCAGCCTCTCAAAGGAGAGCCTGTTAACAATCGAGATCGAGTGCATTCCCCAGTCTGTCGTGAATAAGCATATAAATCTTTTTTGAGTGATTTGTCTAGAAACCCAGCATGGAACTTCTTCTAAGCCAGGGTTTCACATTGTGCATTGAAAATCACGCGCAGCCTGAAAACGTCTACTAATGCGCAGTGGAATTCAAACTAGTGGAAACCATTCATTGGATCAACTACCCTGGTGATCTGGTACGTTAAGTCACCTAGGTGTGTGAGCGAATTCGACTGTGGTAGCATTCTCAATGCTAGGTTATGATAAAGAACTTGAAATTTGGTGATAGTTATGGGAAAAAAAAATTCAAAACCACACCACCAAAAATTATTTCTGAATTCGCCAAAAATATCGAAGTTTATAACGCTCTGCAACTGAATACATGTGGACATTTTAAAACTAAAGCTCGTAATATGTTACAGACAGGTCATTAATAAATTCAAATCTGACTTCAGAAGGGTCAAAATACTGAAAGCTAACCCCATGTTTAGGAATCGATTACTGCTTTCTGATTGCTCGCAGCTTATGCAAATCCACAATTACTTCCACCTTTTTTGCATGCAGATAATCTAAGCCTAATAAACTAAAATAAATAACAAAAATGCAAATATTTTTAATGTCTCTAATTCTTGTTAGGTTAAAATTCTTTTGATATCAGGACAAACAGGTCAATATTCTAACGTACTTTCCTTTTCCATTGATATTTGTATTGAGTCTCGCAATTATTCCAATCTAATTCACTGCACATCAGGAAGCAAACCATTCTGTCCGTTTCCTGTTCCTTTGAAACTAAAAAATGAAGTAATATCCAAAATTTTTCGCACTACTGTGAAACTTCTCAAATAATTATTAAATCGCCAACGATTTGCTTTATTTCTTACAGGAAAGAAATTTCTTCGGTTAGTTGTACATTTGCAGCATCCGCAAATAGAAAAATAATAAAGCTAGGACATTTCTTTCACAACATCGGGGATATTTTTCTACTGGCCTCAATAGTTAACAAAAAATTAACCACTTTTTTATTTTTACTTAATTTCCCACCCTGCTATAAATTATCGTTTATATTTTTAAGAAGGTATCAAAGGCTGTGACAATTTAGATATACATCAATCAACTATTCGAGAAGAGTGTTTGATGTCTTTATTGTTGCATATTAGTCTCCGCTTTTCCCTGTTTTTATTTATTTTTATTACTGCATCATTATTTTGTTGGATATAAAAACTCAATTTTATGGGAGTGAAAACCACTTCCTTCTTGGGACTGGCTAACTCACCTCCAGTTGAAAGCTCTTATAAAATGTTAATTATGCTTCAGACGGTATTCGAACCAGGGGCACGGCCTTTGTTTTGACTGAGTTACGGAGGATGGTAAATTTTTAGAGAGTAGTTCCCACCCTCTCCACTGTCTATTAAGACAGTGGAGAAGACATTAATAAACAAGCATCCAATGCCTGACAGAGCCGTTTTATGTACGCATTTCCATGAGCATTTTTAATTTCTTCTAAACCTGTTAGAAAGCGTGCGGCAACCTACCATTATTCATTCAGTCGAACGCAAAACTCGCCGAACTAGATTTTCTTCTCTCATTCATCCTCGGCAATATCTTCATTCATATTTCTTGAAACCTTATTGGTATCCACATTGTGCTTGTGTGCATATTAGTAAATAATATCTAAGGCACTATAGTACAGCAACCAACATTTCTTGTTGCAGAAATCAAGTACTTTTACCCTTTAGCATAAATTTCTTACGTTTTTTTTTTTTTTTTTTTTTTTTGTTGGGAGGAGATTTTTTCTTAATGGAAATGTAGGACATGAAAGTAAAAAGATTGTGGTGTATTTAGCACTTATTTTACATATTCTGAATTCTAATGGTATTTTTGTCCAATGGGACAGAAAAACTACTCAATCAAAATAAGATTATGAAAACTATAACGGTTAGGCTTCATTACTTTGAACTTTTTCATTAACAGTCGAGTAAATAAGAAAAAGGGAACATTGAAGAGGAATATTTACATACGAGAGTTTTGCCGCGATTGAAGAGTTCATTTAAAGCAAACACATTTCTAAGTCTTATCACTGTTATACCAATAACAATTTCGAGATCATTTGACTCTTAAAATTAGCCACTTCTTTTTCGGTTAACATCAGAACTGTCTTAACATTGTATATTCAGATGATAACGACGCTTAGTTTAAATATTACCAACTAAGTAAAGTGCGATCAGCATAATCGTTGCTGATTTACTATTAGTTGAACATTTTAAGAGTATATTAAGAATACTGTAATGAGATGGGTTAGGTTTTTTTTTTTTTTTTTTTTTTTGTGACTAATTCCGACTGCCAGTTACTGAATTATTCTAAAGGTTCTTTTAACTCCACCAATTTTGTACATCTTAAGAGTAAACTAAATTAATATCACAATTGCCGATGAACTCACCTTTAGCTGAATATTTGTTATTTCCCCAAGAAATGGAACACCACAACTGAACGGAGCAATTCCAATTTGATCGGGTCGTTGAAGAACACGTTGCATCGATGTAGAGTCCGGAAAAAAATCATTAATATGTGTTGCTTCTTGATAAAACCCAGAGTGTCAAGATAGGAACATCCGCCAAGTGCGATGCTACCGTATATCTGTCTCACAGGACGGGGTGGGTGCACTTACAACTCCTAAAATGGCAAACACCTATTTTGCTTCCACCACTTGCTTCTTCTGGAAAACTGGCTACTCCAACGTGTGAACAAACACAGATCCAACTTGTGCCCAGCCGCCTCATTTTACGATCCCCATAACGTGCATCGAAGCGGCCTCAAGTGTAGTTTTAGTGCAACACAAACCCTTGTCCCTATCGTCATTCATATCCATAGCCTTTATCACTATCATTCATACTTAGCTTACGTAGAAGCCTCGTCTTTTTCAATGAATCACGTACGCCGGGCGTCATCCACCAGAGGCACGCGTTCGAGAAAGGAAGCTCGTGACGTAAGATGGGCACACACACACAAGCTAAAACACCCTCCCGACTCCACGCCGAAGACCAAACTGGAACGGTGCAGAACTCGACGTGTGCGTTCTAAAAACAGAAGGGGACACTTCGGGAAAGAAGGGGGGAGGGGGTGAAGCACGTGCAAGGCTGAGGGCGTGCCATTTAAGTGAGGAGGCCTAGTCGAAGGTTTGGCGTTCTTTTCGTACTTAGCCGTGTCAACCTCCGGAACGCGAGACCGCAGTTTCCGAAGGGGTTTCTTTAAACAGGATGTCCAGCGTCGGAATGCCTTCTCCGCGTCGTCGTGTGGAGAATGTATGCTGGCAGACTGGACGAACCGGTTAGGGAATAAACTCCCCTTTATCTCCCTCTCCAAAGAGCGACGAAGGAAGGGAATGCAGCATGGGAATGGTCGGCGAGGTGGTCGTAGATGTTTGTTCCAATTTAACCCGTGCGGATGGAAAATTGTTAGAAAAGCAGGGAGTAATGCACCTCCCCGACCCCTTCCCCCCTCTTTCAAACCTGATTGCCTCCTTCCACCTGGTATTTCCTGTGACTCGCATCTTCCTCCGTAAGGTGAGAACGTCCGCAACATAGTCTACCACGTATTTGGTCAGCTGTCTGGGAAGGGATGAACCGCGGGCAGAATTACTGGTTGCTACACGATGGAATGTCGAATAGGGTTTAATTTCTACCCGTCTGGTATTTCCGTTCAGAGTGACGACCTATGAAAAGGTCAAAATACTGTATGCAATACAAAAGCAGAAGGTAGTACAGTCGGTGGGAGAGTGTTGGCTTGAAGAGTGGACGGATTCCATTGTTTGCGTGTGTCGATTTGTTCCCCGATATCTAACGCAGTCCACTTAACACATCAGAAATGCTCCGCTGTTTATTATTAGTCTCCCATTTTCTCAACTGAACAAACTATTCAGGTTTGTTATCAAAAAAAAAAAAAAAAGTGTATATGATGCGATAGTATTTGAAAAGCAGCTTCCTTCAACTTCTTTCTTTGAAACTTAGTTCATTTTCTTCCTTTTCAAGTCTCTTTTTACCAGAATGTTAACCTAACAAGAAAGCTGAATTAAGCATTTTCGCTTTTCAGTTTTTTACTCACTTCATTTAACTCACTGCATCAGTCCACTTTCTTAAAATTGAAATAAACTTAACTGGACAACGCTACAGAGAATCTCTTAATGAAGAAACTTCATATTTATAAATGAAATGTTTAGACACGTAATAAATTGTATTCATGTGGCAAATGAATTTCAACCCTGTTTACTGGAGGCTTGAAAAGTCGTCTTTGGCCTCTAGAAGAGGGTTATTGAATCCGCAGTCCATCTATGATAATAAGTGTACAATATTTTTTTGTTGGGATTCACATACAAGTGTTTAAACATTTTCGCTTTTTACTAAAATTAAATAATTTATTAATGAACTAATTTGCATAGCAACACACCTCAAAGAAACTATTGTAATACGATATTCAGCTGTTTAAAATCAGCATAACTCAATGCTTGAAGCACTCTATATGCCGTTTGTTCTAGACTGGCTTTTCTGTTCTGCAGGTTGAACAATTCCCCCCCCCCCCCCCCCCACACACACCAATGTGATGAGCTTCTAACTTAATCCTGCTCATAAAGTTCCGATTGGATTTAGATTTATTTCTTAGAGTTAGAAAAATTACTACTTTCTCAAATCGCTTAAAACTGAAAAATTCAAATAAAATACAACATAAAACTCTATTTAGCAATAAAAATTCTTGTTCGAATTAAGTCCTGAGGATGGACACAAACTTATTAGATATCATAGACGAAACTAACACAACTAAGTGAGTGTTTCTTCTTGGAAGATACAAGAGTCATTGAGCCACGAGAACTGTTACGCCATGGTTGCATTCTTGTGTGCTGAGAGGTGAAGGATGATTCATCTGGAAGGATTGGTTTATGGCTCCTTATTACTCATGCGCAATCTCAGTTATTTCGGTGAGGGTCAACTTCTTGGAAACGGCGTGCAATGAATGCCGCTTACACTCCCACACCTTGGAAGAACACTAATCTCAAAGAGTTGCGAAATTACAACGAGACGGCTAGTACTCATTTGTTAACTTTAATTACCGTTGTCAACATACCTAACCTCTTAATAATTAGGTTATTAAAACCGGAAGAACATGTCTGGTCTATATACTCCTTCCTGTTCTGCCAAAGTTCACTGAATGACAGTCAACACTGAAAGACCCAATTTAGCTTCTCAGGTTCTTTCACCAAGTCTTCTACTAAATTACCAAATATATTTTAATATCTTCAAGATGCTAAAAACCACAGGTTTAAAAAAAATATATTTGCTCGAGACAATAAAGCGAAGTTTTAAATAATATTTTACAACAATGCCTTTAATGCTGTCAAACGAAGAGGGAAAACTCAACCTGGACGAGATTTAGAAGGTTGGTGTGCTCCTCACCTACCATTTTAGTTTCAAAATTAGGCAAACTATTTGAAACGATGCAACATGATGATGTTGCAAATGAACGTATCTCTAAGTAGGCCCACCAAGTCCCAAAACATCATCAGGTTCAGTTGCTGTGATCGGCGTCATACAGTACAGGGGTGCAACAATTTCAGCGTGCTATAAATAAATTGTTGGCATTGGTGGAAACCCAGATTCAAGCCTGAAACGTCCAGTTTTACATTCGCTCACACGACCATAAAATACCTCCACCCGCTTTTCCGAAATCCAAAATGCATCACAAAGTCGTTTGGTTATCCAATTATTTATTTTTCATTTTTGAGATACGAACGAACGAAGAGGAAAACCTTAACCCAGTTTGATCCTGTCAGTACAGGGAACGAATTCCAGACATAGTTTTGCAAATGAATGTCAGAACAAGTTTTATTTTCCGAAATATTTCACAGTGGAAGAACTTGTGTGGCCTTTTGCTGTTGCGATCACAAGGAATGAGAAGCGACCTCACACTGTTATTAGCGGGTTGAAAGAAACTATCTCACGCATGGTAACATCGCTACCAAACTGCGAGTAAACCCTACCACACTGCTCGACGACGAACCACATTCCAGCGGCCGTTCTCAGATCAAGGTCAATTCATCGTCCCAGCCACTGACCGCTTCACTAGCGAAGGCTCTCAAACATGACAAGTTTTTGCATCTTCGTCCCAACCCTCCCATTCCTTGACCTCTGTCGTAACACTTACGTTCCCCGTTTTCTACGCCCGAGGCAGAAATTGTCTGGTTCGGCGACCCGAGCAACAACCTTATCTCAAGTATGTGAAGAAAGCCATCCCCGGGATTCCAGAAACGACAGAACATGAGATGTTAGCAGGCGACCGTGTGTATGTGTCTGGATTTTTCTCCCCCCCCCCCTCTCGCCTCTTCCAGAGGTTAGGTGAAGTGGCGATAGTGGTAGTGACAAGGCCTAGGTCATTGGTTGCCTTTGAAAATCACGATAATTACTTCACAGATACGTTTCTGCAGGGTTCGTCGATAATGCTCGGCTTGGGCCGAGTAGCCATTCATGGAACTCTTTGCTATGTTTATGGGGTAGAAATGCCCTAAACGGTCCCTTAGCTGCCTAAAGGGTAGAAAATGCTCGAATGTAGTGGATAGCACAATTTATAGGAATATTTCTAAGAGCAGTTTGCCTCGAAAGAAACTTAAGAAAATATGCAGGATTAGCACATCCCTTATCTGAAACCAGTAACTGAAAATATTCGTTTAAATAAAAGGGGTTGTTTCTGCTTCATCAGAATTTATTGGTGTAAGAAAAGTTTTTTTTTCATAATTTCATATTCAAAATGATGCGTATCACATTTCAAAAATTGTGAATAAATAAAGTAGCGACGTTAATATTAATCAATATACAGTTAAGAATTAAAAGTTACGTAGCAAATTTGAGTTTTCTTATTCAAAACTTTATAACTGAAGAAATGCAGTTTATTTCTTAATTAAAGGTGAGTTAGCTGGTCTCATACGGAATCCCCTCCCGGAAATTCGAGTTTTTCATCCGGAAAACAAAAAGAGTACGTTGTTTTAAAAATTACGGCGGTAATTTTAAAACAACACAGAGTTATCTCTCAGTATCATAATTGCCATCACTTACTTTTCGATTGGAGTATTAGATGACAAACTTAGAGGTTTAATAAGCGAGTATACAAAATCCCCTCCTCTCTATGGAGGAGGAGGGTGAGACTCAAGTATTCTAGGAATGGTAATTCAAATGGAATGCAGTTAATGCTTAAACGACTCATAGGCTCGCTGCACCATCAAGCTGACTGATTAGTTTAACCAGTGGTTAAACAGTGGCTACAGATTTTTTTTTTTTCTGGGTCTTTTTTTATTTTTATTTTTTAAAATCAAGTTCTGAGTATGTCTGTCTGGGAAAACTGCTGTGAATATTGGAGTATCTTTCCAATTTTATTAACAACAATCGAGTGATACATTATAATATGAAAAAGGCATTTTATTGTTGTATATATGCTACACAAGTCTTTTCAATAGTGGATTATGACGTAAACAATGAATAAATCAATTGCTGTGATGCAGTAATTGCCGATTCATGAATCAAGCCATTTGTGAACAGTTTCATTTATTCAATTCTGCTGCAAGAATAAGAGGAAGGATTTTTAAGTAGAAGAAAAGGTAGTATAAAAGGTGAAGTCCTAATACTTAAATTGGAAAGAGACATAGTCCAAGATTTACTTAAGAAAACAGCGAATTTTTATTTTGTGCACGATTTTATCACTATTTGGAATAGTTTTTGCTGTGCCCTAAAAATTGATGAGAAAGAAATTTAAAAAGAAAATACTTGAAACTAAGCACTAAAAACATTCCACATACATTTAAACCATTTTTCCTCTAATACCAGCATAGAAAAAATGTGAATGTGTGCTATAGTGCATATAACATTGGTCATTCTATATTGCAACTGCTTTAATTCTCATGCTTCACCAATAATTATTCACTTCTTTTAGTAGTCTATAATTTTCGATCTTATATAAGTGCTCTTGTCTTTGTTTTTCTTCGAATTCTCTTCAAATATTTTTATATGATCTAATTCTGTACATTCTTTATAAATATATTAAAAATGTCATTTCTGCTGTCTGTATTTTTTTTTTTAAATACAAGCACTTATGGGATACAATTTAATATTCATGTGACAGAAATATTTTATTCGTCAATTTCATCAAATAAAATTCGAGAATTTTATTTGATGTATAATTTTCTGGAGCGGTCATATTCTCTTGGCATAACATCCTTGCTGTCCTGTAAGCACAAAATTTGTTTCACAAATCCTCGACTTTAAAAGTAGTAATATTATTGCTGTTGCATACATATTAAGGTAGTCCTTGTGCTTTACTACTTCCATCAACTTAAATATATCTTCTTTGACAGTCGTAATAATTACGCCTGTTACAGGCGACATTGGAAGGCTTCTAACTGTTTGCAACAAACTGCTTTTAAGCCGGTTTTCAAAGGAAGTCCACAAAAAAGCGCCATTCTTTAGATTCATAAACTTCATTTCTCTAAACAAAACATCTAAATCACGGTACATCAAATTCTGCTCTTCTTTGACTCAAAATGTTCAGCTGGGAGTTTGTTTCCATTCTTAAAAAACACATTTGCCTTCCCGAAGCTTCATGATTTCCGTTGTCGAAGGCGAAATCCCAACAATTCAAGTCGTCGTTTAGATGAATTCAGATTTCTAACAAGATCGTTAATTCCTTATTCAGTAACTTCATAAATGTTTTCATCTGACGAAAGTTAGGAAAGTAGGCAGCCCTAATCCCTCGAATGATGGTCCCCCGCTTGGCATTCCGCGTATACTAGAAGCCAACTGCTACATCTTAAATGTAACAATAATAAATAAAAGAAATCATAGATTCAAAAGAGGTCCCGGACAAACTGAGAATTCTAAGGGACCGAATGCATCTTTCAGTACTCCTTGACACAAGCTAAGACATATTCAATCTTCTGCGATCACTACATGCCTCGAAATTTACTTAATTGTACGTAGGTGTTATTTTTCCAGATGGAAAGAAAATAGGTGTTAAGGAGCAAGTGGACGAAATTAGACGAAATCAGAATTGGTAGTAGATCAATCCAATTTATAAATATTCAGTATGTTTATAAATAAACTACGACTGACTTCTTTTACTTTGCCTTAACATGTCTACTCCGTTTGAAAGGACGTTGCTAGAGTGATGAATGTACGCGCTAATAGTTACATCTTAGCTAGTGGATGCATCCTTCCCAGACATCACATGATAGAGGATGTGTGTGTATACTACACACAATAGTTCGTTACGCACTGCATGATGATCCATTGACATTTCTTAATGTAGGCCTAAGCAGAATTATTAGGAGAACGCATATCAATTCGTTCCTTTGAAATGTGAGTCAATCACTTCGTACATCTTATGTTTTGGTATTTACCCGTCCATAAGTTTGCCAGCTGTGAATAACCTTCATTACATTCCTTTTCCATGTCTGAAGTGTGGAAAAATGTACCTGAAGAGAGTGCCGGCAATGCATAACAAACCAAAAGCATTCTAAGAGTATAATCAAATTGTAACTGTTCCAAAGGGATCTGATTTTTCTCATTTAAAACAGTTCTGGATATCAAATTTTAAAGTATTTTATTTAGATGTAGGCTTTCTCTCTTTCAGCCACTAATATATTATCCCTTAGGACCCCTCAAGCAGTTAAGTCCATCAAACCATGTGTTTCTCATAATAATTAAATGTCTTGGTCAGATAATTTCCACTGGAATTCAGTGCGTTAAAATTAATATGTATTTTGCAAAACAGCTTATTAAATGAATTTTGACCCATCTTCATAATCGTAGATCATTAGGAAGCGACTGACATTAACTTTCCTCCTCTAGGTGTACTTCAGGCGAGGAAAAGGAATGTAATGAATTCACAGTTGAACAGAATGCGTAGTTAGAATCATTCATGCTCAATGTTTGCATCACAAACTGCATAATGCCATCTTCAAACCTCCCAGTAACCCGTCGGCTTTAAAGTTGTTCGGGTCTTCGAAATTGCATCTTATACTAGTTGGATATGCAATAAGAAGTTACCACTGAACAGTGCATTCGCTTATATATTCGTGTGTGGGGGGGGGGGGTGTATTATGTTGTTCGAAAGATCGGCTTAAATTCGAATTAACATTTATTCCATATGGAAGGCAGAACCGTCTTAATGATATTGCTTTCATTTATTTCTAATGAAATAAATGAAAGTCTGTTGTTGGAATCTCTGCAGAGCGAGGACAAATAACCTTTGAAGTCTAAAAGATACAATAAGTAAGCGAAGTAATGAATCGGACTATTCTGGATTTACATACGTTTCTTACGTCCTGTTTCTAATAACTTGTAAACGGAAGAAAAATCTCACTGAAAGATATCAGAAATTATTGTTATGTGGCACCTCCAGGGAGTCCAAAGATTCATCGAGGGAGAGTGTACCAACAGCATCGAACGATTGAACCTCTTTCAACTACTAACCGCGCTCAAACTTGCTTAACTTTTTGCGTGAACCATTAGTAGCCGAGGCTCTACCAATTCGCATAAACATTCGTTCCTATCTCAGAAGTTCCCATTTCTTTCTTCATAACAGGCCGACGATTGAATTTTAGAAATTATCTTGCAAGCCAGTTCACGTAAATACTTTTAAGCACTTTAAAAAAAAAAAAAAAAAAAGGGAGGAGTTATTTCTGGACAAGAGAAAAAATAAAATTTGGAGAAAATGTTATCTCAAGGAACAAGATATGACAAAATTATGTTTCTTTAGAAATTGTGTGGGAAAAGAAGCTTCACTGAAATGCCTGTACGATGATGTCAAGGAAGAAGCATTATCCACTAGGCTTGATGTCTGTCTGTCCAAAAGGGGTTTGCTAGAATGATTTCGTCATATGTACATGGAAAAAGGACATTTTGCGATTCATGGAGAGTGAAATTTTACTTGCGAATAATTTCTTAAAATACGTTCGTTTTTATTGTTATTCTTCTCGGTTAAACATGAGTTTAATTTGGAGTTCGAAAGAGTGAATTATGTTACGATAAAAAATAAATTAGCTGCTTAAAAACACGAACCTAAAGATACGGAACAGCTAAATTATATATTTTTGTGTTATTGTTTGCTCCCACAACTGATGACCTTTAAAGAAATAGGCAATCAAAAAATGCACAATATCTCCACGTATTGTGCATTTTTTGATTGCCTATTTCTTTTATTTTTTAGCATTTTTTTTTTGGGGGGGGGGAGTCATTCGGTGAAATTCAGAATATCAACAACAGTCAAGAGCACCTTTGTGAAGGTGTAGAGAAGAATGGAGTCGTCGTACTATAATGAACATTACGAAACTGAGCGCAGGTGATGTTCCTGTATCAGACGATTCTCCTCGGAATTAAAATCGGAATTTCGAAACACGAAAGGAGAATATAAAATGTGCAGAGAAGCGATCAAGCTCAACTGCTTCTCCTCCAGTTAATTTTGACACGTAAGTCGACGAAAGAACGATTGGTTCTCGGGAAGATGACAGACAGCTAGGCTATGTCAATGTTCGAATGTTCAGTGTCGGCTGACGGCATTTAAATCAATGCGGGATGCAGTCCGTACACCTACACGACACGATAGGATCATCCACCAGCACAGTATCGGGTAACAGGAGAAGAGAGGCACAAGATCATGAAGCGATACCAGTATACAGATGAAACGGAACCCACGATAACGGCTAAGGGGACTTATTGACCATACGGGCACACATATGGAGATAAAATATATCTCGATGCAGAACTGAATAGCATATTAGACAAACGATATTGTAACGAACTTGAGCATCGTTTTAAATTGGCCAATAGAGTTCGTCTGTCACGTGAATATCGTCTCTTCAGAATGCTAATCTGCATGTGAGTGAGTTACAGCTAATATGAGCAACTTCAATTTCAGTGCAAATGCCTTTTCTAAGTGCTATGCTACAGAAGGCATTCAACACATCAATGTTCACTTTTTTTCCCCCTCTAACTACTCACCGCACTCTTTCACTGCATGTTTTTCAACCTCGTCTGTAAAGGTGATGTGTAATCAAATCGAAATTTTTAAAGAGTCGGATGACTGATATCTTTCCCTAACAGATGTCGCTAGTTGTGATCGTTTCAATCTTGAATATTTTAAGTCAAACGAAGTGATGTATTAGTCAACATGAAAAGAAACAAAAATATGGACTGGAATTAAAAAAAATATAATAATTTAGTTTTCAGGTCGATCGTTCCGAGACCAAATCAGGTCGATAAGGGTCATGTACTCTTAATAACTTATTTATTTACAACGAATTAGATTTTTTTTTCTAAAAAAAAAAAAAAAATTCGTTGTAAATAAAGATTAATTATCAGATTAAAGAACTCATGAGACTTTCCATAATTAAGGAACAAAAAAAAAAAAAATCTGTGCACGAAAGTAAACAATTAACACATAGCTGTGCTATATATTTATCATAAAATCGGTTGGTCAATCAAATTTGTCTTAATATTAGCATGGCTTTAGATCTACTTCCAAACATGCTACTATACGCAATTTAAGGTGCTAACAAAGTTAAAAAAAACTGCATTACTTCTGGTATTTTTTATGAAAAATCTCTAAAAGATATCTCGTAACGTGAGAAGTGCTTTGAAGTGAATGAAAGTTTTTTTGTTTTTTTTTTCTGCCGAATTTTAGCCATAAGAAGAGTTAAAGTGCAGTGGAATATTTGCATTCAACACTACGTTGCTGCTGCCAACATGAAGATAAAAATACTTCACCACAGTGCATAATTCCAATACATAAGTCGTAAAGGGTTCGTAGCCCGAAAGGCTCAAGCTGGAACAGATTGGCAGTTAATATCTATAAATCGTTCAAAAGCGTGGTTAGTGCCATAGCACCTACTGCGATAACTGATCAATACATTACATAACAAATATGAAGCTGTAATTACAAAATAGGAGCATTTCATACTTAAATCTCATGGCTGCTTATTTAATATAATGCCCAGTTTGTTAATTAACCCACTACTGATAATTGGATTAATTTTTTTTTCTACAATGCAATAATAATGGATATTAACACAATGGTTTAAATCGAATATTCGGTATTTGATGCTATAATATTGAACAATGACCAGTACTGTAGCACATCGATACCTCTTGTAGAATTTCTATAATAAAAAAAAAAAGGTCTGATTTAAATAAAACCGGAATGTACCCGAAACATGTTATTCTCTTATAAAGAACCAGCAATGAATCATACTGCAAATATGAAGCTGAAAAGTGCATTTCCACTAAACGTTCACAGATTCAATCATAGCAAAATGGTGATTATATCAAGAAACGTTTCTCTATTCATCATACCCACAAAAATCCTTTTTTTTTTTTTTTTTTTTTTGCCGTTTTAAATGTGTTCAGAAAGTATTAATATATTCCATGATGAATGAATAAAATGTCTGCCTGTGTCCCAAATATCTTACAGTTCGTTGCCCTTAAAAGGTTGGACGGATCTGTCTTAAGGTGTCCGCCGGAAGGGAAATTCATGCCGAGTTTTTTTTTTTTCTGTATCTTCGAATCCGCTTTTTTTCATTGCATTCCTCCTGTCTCTCTCTTAAGCTATTAAACGTGCTGCATCTATGGAAGTCATTCCCGATAGACTAACTTGATTCTAAAGAAGCTTTTCGAATAATTAATGAACAGATGACATAAAAGAATTAATCCGCGAAGGGTTTATTTACAGAGGGTAACTCCGTCAAGATTAATTGCCAATGTGCTTTTAAAACAGTCATGCATGAATGGTCGGGAGAGGAATACTTAGATTCTTCTTCAAAAAGACTTTTTTTCGCAAGATTAATTTTTTTTTTTTTTTTTTTTTTTTTAACAGTTGTACTCATGCGCCCTTTAGAATTTCCTGCATCAATCAGTGAAACTGCTGATTCGGGTTTAATAAACAAATCGGTTTGTTTTTAAACGTGGCTTACATTATACCAATAGCTTACTATTTACAAAACTTCCTTCAGCACCTTATAAATCACAAATAACGGAAGCAGTAATAACAGTCAATTTTTAAGTGGCGACTAGTAATTTTTTTTTTGTAACTCACGGAAAATAAAACGGTGGAAGAGGGGGGGGGGTTGTTGTCAGGTCCCCATATCTAATTAATACACGAGTAAATTGTATTCGCTTTCCTTTTTTAAGAAATGTTTTAATCCATTCCAACGGCAATAACGGTTGCCGTAGCAACCGAGTGTCGCCTCCTCCCGATCGGTTATTTACCTGCACGCAGTATTACTAGTTATAAAACTATAAATAAATACAGATGCTTCGCTTTATATTGCACATTCTTAAAATAGTGCCGGTAGTATTTAAAAGATCGTTGACTTCATTAAAATCAGTCTTCGTGCAGAAGGAATGTATTCAAATCTGTCCAATTGCGATTCAATGTGCAAAACTGTGCGAGTTTGAAAGATAAAGGAAATGAATGCAGTGATATTATTGTTACTCATCGATATTTGAAGAAAGTGCGACTCAATCAAATCAGCAATAAGTAGGGATGACTATTCATCACTGACTGTTCTTTTTAACTCAGCTGAACAGATTTTTTTTTTCTACTTTTTACTGTTAATTTGATTGTAGAAAATTTGTCCGGAATTAAGATCGCCAAGGCCTCAGCACGATGTAAAGTCAGTCAGTCAGTTCTAGTTCCTCGTTTCGTACGATGAAAATCCAACTTGATGAATTAAAGAAAACATCTTTACATTCTCAGTTAATGATGACTTAACTTCTTGGAAACTTCCTGAGGAAAGAACTGACCTTTGATGAGATTCGAAGCCAGGGCTTTCTCTTAATGGTGTTCGTTTTGTTCAGGTCTCCCAAAGAAACGCTGCTCCAATCAACTTATGTCAACAATTATTACCCGTGTACGTTACACACACTATTTGGGGCAAGAGGGTTAATGGCTTTTATTTTACTATAAAAGTAGAACGAATCTTCCCACATATATCGGAAGCTATTCAAATAATACACCTCGAATACTTTTAAATTTGTTTAAGTGTTCTTTCGTAGGTATTACAGCAAGATTGCACAAATTAGGCATAGTTGGACAACGGACAGTTCAAATACACCAACTCATTACAAAATTTTCTTTTTAAAAAACTGAAGCTGATTTTGAATGCCCCCATTCATACCACAGTACACAATTGTGGACCAAATTATAATCTTTCTTAGTGTTTACCCGGTAAAGAACAAAGGTTAATGGGATTAAGTCAGAATCAACACTTAAATAGAGAAACACTAATGTTGAATTTTGTATTTTTCATCTGCAATTTGTTTTAATATTTGGGATTAACATCAGCTGTGTATTGCTGTAATACAGAGTAGCTTCCAACGATCCTTTATTTTTAATACAGATACGCGTATCTTTCTATCGAAATACCAGTACACTAAAATATCACTTGTATTTATTATTTTATTTTGCTGATTATTAGCGTATTAGTAGATATTAAAATATTTATTAAAGAGTCGGGCCTCCTTAAAACCAGAAACCTTGTGATATAACCCGTGTACGTTACACACACTATTTGGGGCAAGAGGGTTAATGGCTTTTATTTTACTATAAAAGTAGAAACGCTTCCCACATAGGGGAAGCCCATTCGAAGCAATATTTGTGGGTCTGGAAATAAATATTTAAAAACACACGAGTGCTCCGTTAAAGCTACTAAACAAAATTCTGGAAACTTAGATGTCTAGAATTTTCGAAAAACAGTGTGACGTAAAGATAAAGATTTGAAGAAAGTGGGCGTAAGTGATTGTTGCCTAATATCTTGAGACTATTGCTTATAAGATTGTGAAATCGTAATATTGAAGATGAACGCATTTTATCGAGCGGAGAAGCTACGCCATTTTCATGAAGATAAGCATTAACCTTTATACTTCACTAAGATTCCTCTCCCCCCACCCACTTGACTAATGAACTCTGACCCTCGAAGCCTGGTACTCGTCTTTAGCACTGTCAATTTCTGAATATCTTGATGATCCTATTAAGCTAAATTAAAAATCGAATATTACAGCGTCTGCTTGAGGGGATGAGCACTCGGGGGGTGCTACAACATTGCCCAAAATAATTTCTTTTAGCGCATTAACTTCGGCCACAAAATGTCAATATTACAAAAGAGTTTTATATCCGTACGTTAAGATCCCCTCTTCTCCTCAAAAAAGAAATCTGATCAACGTTGTTGCTTACTCACGACTTCTTCCCTTAATAAATCCTGGGGTGAAAGTGAGGGAACGACTTCTTCCCTTAATAAATCCTGGCTACGCTCCTAGCATTAGCTATCACCAAACGAAAATTTGGCTTTGCCAACCAAGTATAATGGCAGGACGCTTCCATTATTTGAGCGTTCAGGTCGATTTTCTGTGATAAAGAACATCTGCGCATACTCCTACTTGCCATGTGACTCGAAAAGGGATAAAAAAAAAAAAAAAAAAAAAGTTATAGTAGAGAACGTGGCATCGTCATCACCAATAAGATAATCGGATCGCTTTTAACTATAGAAATTCTCCGTTCCTAGAAAACTAATTTCGCGCATATTCCAAGGAACCACGTGACATTAGCTTAATCATTTTGATTGGGAAAAGCACACTGAAGTAATAATCACTTCAGCCACAGCTCATCGTCTTATATGTAACGCACATTGAGAAATATTACTGGAAATTTCTTGTACCGATTTTAAATAGCAAAATAATTTAAAATTGTTATTAAACCGAAGAATTATTAAAATGCTTCGAAGAACAAAAAAATGGTTTTTAAGATGTAAATAATGATAATTTCTTTAAAATCTAGCAATTTATTTTACTTTGCTGTTTAAATATTTGCGTAACAAAAATAAAGTATTTTAGATAGTAAATAGTCGGGCCATACTGGAAGTGCGTCATCAGTATTTTGTAATCGTCTGCTGAAAACACGGCTCGCCATGTACTTTAGATACGCATAACTACGCATGTGTTTTGAACACACTAGAAACTACGCATTTATGTGAAATCCGAGTTCCACCAGCAGTTTTATGTATTTTTGATCTCTCGCTCTTTGCTTTTGATGAACTAAAAAAAAAAAAATGAGCAGTTTAATAGTTCAGCTCTTCGACCGTAGCCTTTTCCAGTTCACTGCGGCTTCTATTTTCGAGGTGGTTTATAATGTCACATTCATTTAACGAAGATTTGATTGCGTTGGAACTGTTAACAGGATGTCCAGATTTTTTTTCTTACTCATTTTTTTAATTTCTACATTCTTTTAGCTTATTTACGTATCCTGAAAGCTATCAACAATTGAAAATCTACGTTACCGCGAGCTCATCTTTCATAATAAATCAGCATGTGCATGACGTAACAATCGGAGAGGAATAACACTTAATGACGCATGCTTCGGAAACTGCAGCTTTATTAATAGCAGGTACGTATTTAAATGATAAGCTCCTGAGATGTAAACAATCATAGAATAATACTTTATTACTCTTTCGCAGTAACTTATGACGTCACATCTCCAGCGAATCAAAATGATTGCAAACTATTTTTGCACTGGAACTTAGATAAGAGAGAAATAGTAATTAATGTATGCACACATATATCTACGCGCATATTTTATTAGTAATGCAGATGCATCAGGGGGAAAAAAAAGAAAAAATACTACGCACCCTGGCAGCACTACCGACGTAGTAGAGAGCGACGATACGGCACTGCAGCACGGCGAGAATGCAACGCTTTTGAAGCCAACAGCCTTACAGAAAAGCCTGGTTTTTAACGAATCGAGAAAAATTCAAGACAAACTAACAAGATTCCACTTACCTTAGGATATTTCCCTACAGCACGTGAGTGTCTAAAATCGATCTCCAAAAATCAGCAGCATCGACTAAAGCCGCCCCAAGAAGACTGCGCAGTTACGGCGACTCCACACCGCTGGGTTTTCGGGAAGGGACAAACACACAACAACTCAACGCACATACACACACACGTCTGCTCCGCAGACGGCAGAAGACACAACGCACGCCTGGCGCACCAGACACTGTTCCCCCTCCTCCCCCCCCAACGATCTCTCGGCGAGCTCGAGCCAGTGAGGCGTTACGTCTCGTTCGCCTGTGTACTACGAACCCTCGGCTACTTCAACTGCGGAATTTTTAACAGAGAGAACTTTCGTTGCAGGGAACCTTCTGGCCTCTCCGGCAGTGGTGGCGGTAGTGGTGGTTGGTCGTCTAGTCCCTCACTCTCATGCACCTGCAGAACCTCCTCTACCCCCAGTTTCCCCCTCCTTCTGTCGTCGGCGACTAGGTGACGTCTGGGAAGATTGCAGCCATGCTTTGTGACGTCACCAATCCATGAAGGCGTAGAATGATGACGTCACAGTGCTACAGAACGAAGAAAAAAAAGGGGGGTGGAAGGGAGGGGTGAGGGGTTGGATATCTCTGTGTCTCTTTTAACAAAGTGCACTTGCTCAGCTCGCGCGGCGTCAGCGAAGAGCAGAGGTTCACGACTGCGTGGTAACACGCGAACGCCTGACCTTTAGAAGGGCCGTGGACCAACAAACGCGAACTGTCGCATTATGGAGCCTCCGTCGTACACATTGGCGAAAAGCAGGCGGAGGCTGGCATCCACCTACGCCACAACCATCCGTAGGTCGTTGAATTGTCTCTCTCGACGTGCGCCCTCACAGACACACATACACGCACGCGCGTATTATCCATACTGGAGCGTGTGACGGGATGTTTGTTTAGATAATCGAGTTATCAGAGGAAAAGCAACCAAGCTTGTCAAGGCGATGGAAATTTTGCACCGCCGAAAACAACAGTTCGTAGCAGATCGGACAATGGCAACAACACACGCTCGCATTTTACACTGAATGTTTTCTGCAAATTGAACGATTCTCACTTCAATGCACCTTTTTTGTTCTACCAATTATTCGTACGTTAAAAAAAATGATTTGCTCCACATTTATTTGTGCACAAATAAAAATTCATATTTGTACGAAAGAAGCCTAATTAATCCCGAAATTAAAATAAATAAACTTTATTTTCAGTTCTTTATGCTATAGTTTACTCTTTCGACACCAGATGGCAGTTATAGACCACGAACGGCTCAGCGTCGCACTTTTTCTATTATTGTCTATTGCGCAGATATTTTTCTTAAACGAAAAAAGCACTATAACGGGCGAATAATTAATTGTTTTTAGCAACAAATCCTCATTAATCCTACTCGTCCTCACCAAAAAAAAAAAAAAAAGCCTTAATTACGAGGTCATGTAGACAAAGAGAGCCGTCTCCTGGAAATTCCGCCCTATGCAAGCAAGTCTTTTCAACATCATTTTGTACCCCATCCCAACATAATCATACTTTCTGACATTGCCTCTACGTATGCTATTTGGCCATATTTCAGAGAACATATAAACCCCCAAATATGAATTGAAAGAAAACAATAATACTTAATAAAACGTGAATTTATATATAAGCTTGCATAATGAAGTTCTTAATCCACAGCCACTTTGCCTTGTGAACTGAGATCCATAAACCAAGAATGGCCAAAAGAATATCACGTGAGTTCAGTGCATCTCTTTCTTGGCCTAAAATGACCATAAACAGAGAACTGAATTTTATGGCTATTTTAGGTTACAAAGTTACGAAATCCAAGACACGAAAGGTCCTCTGGATTTGAAAATGAATGATGCAATGCGATACGCTCGGATTTAATAAGAACTGAAGTCGTTCATCTGATGTAAGCTATGAGTGGCAGTTTTCTAAACTTCGATCCCACTGTACAAGTTATTTGATAACCAGTTTAACGAACTGTTGCCTATTAAAAAGGTCCTCAAGGTGACATTCGGTGGCCACCATATATAGGCACAGATTCCTACAGGACAGGAAATCCAGGTGTTAACATATCACCAAAACAAAACAGAATCGTCATAACACTAACATTGACGTCAAACATGGCAGAGTATTTGTTCAGGATGAATACATCCTCGCGTGGGCGAAAGAAGGGGGAGATTACACCTAACTTTCACTGTTACCCAATCTTCTACGAAAGCATTTTGCATTCAGAAAAGAAAATAAGGAGGAGGATGAATAATGTTAATGACACATGCGCAGTAAGAGTCACAAGACGTTTTTTAGAATGGAGTAAGTTTATCGTTGTGTGGTTGCTTTTGCACAAAATGGCTTCCCACGAATTCTCATTTGATTCTAGAGTACCCTTGAGTTTTTCACACTGAGGAATTATTAAATCGTAAACTAACAACATGGATCTCGTGATGTTAATATTGCGAATTCACCGGTGTGATCTTACTTTTGACATCCACCGAGTCTCTGTAAATAATATGAATGCGAACGCATGGTCTAGCTTAAATCTCTTCATTATCCCTAACAGACCACCAGCTAGACGTCACTAACATGCATTACCAAGCATCCCGCACTGCCATCAGTGTGATTATGTAACTTTACACTCCCCATTTCGCCATCTCATCCTTACTCCATCCAATTAAAGTCTCCAAATGTCTGCACTCCAATGCGCAGTGCGCTCTCTCCGATGGTCCAGTTAAGAAAGTGGAATCACGGACCACCATACGTGCAAGGTAATGACGCCTGCATACTTTTACAACGCCTTAAGGTGTTGGCAAGGAAGTGGAGCGTCTAAGGTTCACTGACAAGTTGCTTGTACTTATTAATATGCTTAGATGATGCGTAATTAAAAGTCACCTGCACAAAAGAAAGATGACAGCAGCCCAAAAGTGGGTTTGAAGAAATAAAGTAGGAAAAAAAAATGTAACGAAGGGTTACAAAAGAGTAGTATGGGGATGAGGAGGCACAGGAAAAGCAGCATAAGGTGGTAATTGTAGAAGTGGAATGCGGCAACTCCTTGTAAGCTACTTCGTCAAGAGAATAACACCTCTTCACTTATTGTCGGAAAAAATATAATAATAATAATAATCCAGTACATACCCATCGATGGTCTTAAAAAAATAATTTCCATGCTTTGTAGCAAGTTAATCCATCTCAATGATATAAGATTTCCTCCAGACCCTCCGGTTTTTTCCCGATAGAACATGGAATATTTATAGATAACAGAATAACTCAATAGGAACATGAAAAATCGCTTGAGCTCCTGAATCATAGTATGATATATGGGTGGGCAGCATTTCATCACTTAACTGTCAACTTAGTAGAAACCTGAGCATATTGCCGATCAGCGGGTTATCCTGCCTTACCTTCCGAAAAATGTAACCGTCTCCTGAAAAAAGAAAGATCATTAGCTTCGAAAAAAGTTTCCTAGTCTGTGTTCCTCCCACATATGATGTAAAACTCCGCCTATGGCCGCTTTATCAATACAGCCGGAACTCTCGATAAATATAATCTGCTTCAATAATCCATTAATATCCTAGTGTCCGATATTTTTGGGTACATGAGCCGTTTAGTGTGACGCCATTAGTTCATTGTGTAGCGCCTCAAAGTCGGGACTACATGAGACGCATGGGCAGGTAAATTTCACGGAGCAATAGTGATTTCATTGTGGATCTTATCTTCACTACTAGTCGTCTCAATACTAAACAATAACAGAATGAAATTCTTAGTTTTTAACAATAGTTAAAACTAATATGATACTTAACGGAAAAAAAAGAAAAAGTAAAACTTTGAAATAATTGTACATCAAGCAATGGGTTCTTGATACTACTAAGAGAAAAGTGAACTGTCTACAAATCAAGTTAATTGTTTACCAATGAAATAAAATATCTTATGATTTTTATGCTTTTTTTGTTTTACTTTTACGTAACAATACATTCAACAATCGTTCTTGTATTGATGTAGCACATGACTAGAACTAGAGTTGCACTACGGCTACAGTTTCACAGTTGTTCTAATAATTGTGACGTCATGTAACAAATATCAACTGGATACAAATATCTGCAGAACTTAATTTGCAATTCATTCATATCTTGTATTTCCTGTTGACGAAAAACATCACGAAAAACAATTCATGGAAATTTATACGTTATGAAAACTGGTAATTGTAGTAAATGTGATGTAACTTAAAATATAACAGTTAAAATGAAAGGCAGAATATTCTTCATATAAATTTTGTTGCGAAAGCTTAAAAAATATTATGATGTGAACTACAGCAAGTAAATTACTTTAGCTTTTTGAAAATAAACTTAAATAACCAAAAAGAACGAATTTTTAAAAAAAATTCTCTTAGCAACATTTATCATAAAATATCCAATAAGAGTGAAATCTATAACATTTTTAAATAACTCATGTCTTTTGCTCCAGGTTTTCGTGCTGCTTTACTGATAAAAAGGAGCCATTGTGTCATTTACAATATTTAGCGCGAAATATTCGTGTTCTTTTCCTGACAAGGAAACAACAAAACAGTCCTAACACGCAACACTCTAATTTTAATGATGAAATACACAGCCATCGTTGAAATTTTAAGCTATTACTTATCATTACCATTTTTTTATTTGTTTATTTGGAAGATGACACTTGAAATGCGCATGCCTGAGATTGTCGACTCTTCTTGTACGCGAATAACACCGCTCTCTCTCTCTCTCTCTCAAAGTGATGGCAATATTACGTTTTGAAAAATCAATAAAAGTTACATTCACCCTATCTCTGTTAAAATTATTTATCGTGTAGCCACAGCTGAGTATGGTGGAGCCAAGAGCCATGTTACATATGTAAAATAACCGAAAGATGATGGCACAAACTTTATTCCGAAGAACATGCCGTAAGATAATGGGTGCTTTTGATATCGAAGGTTTAGCAATAATATATTCTTCCTCTTCGCACACATATACAAAGCTGCTTTTGCCATTCAAAACTTTACGCTGCTGCTAAAAATTGGTCATGCCAGACGTACACTGCATTCCGCGAAGTGGTTACCAGGACATACTTTCCTAATGACGTCATAATGGAATTTCCTACAAAGTAACACATCCGAACAAGTTTTGGATGCTCAGACGGTAGACAAATAATTTATCTAAAAATCCAAGGATTGCGAAGTGCAAGGTTTTATGCGTCAGTTCCGCGTTCCTGGACCCCTGAGAAGGTAGTGGAGGAAACGGCAGTAAATATAAAGATCGCTTGAGCATATCGAGCGTCAATAACCGGTGATAATTGTTTATAAAAACTTTATAGGAATTAAATACTCATTAGAAAAATACTAAGAGTGAAAACCAACTCTTAAATGAATGTAAAAATAATATCGGGAAAGAAAAATTCTATTTTTTATGATAATGAAAAGCATAAAATTCTAATAATGCATTCAAAATCAAAACAATAACGTAACAGACGGATATGGAAATTTTTCTATTGTCAGTAATAAAATGGACTGGAAATTTCTAGAATTAATTGTTTTTGTTGTTGTTAGCGAATGGGAGTATCCAGATACCAGTACTGGAATTTCGATCCGAGATAAGGTATTGGCCGGAGGTTACTACATAGCTGGGGGCCGGTGGAAGCTACCATCATTCCCAGAAGTGCTATAAAAACCCCTACCTCCGCATGAGACTGATTAACTCACATTTAGTCGAAAAGATCTGATAGTTTCCCCGCGTCGTAAACGGGAATCGAACCCAGGTCATTCCGACTGTCCTTATCGACTGAGCTACGGAAGCTCCTTTTACGTTCGTGAAACCTTTTAATAAACTCATTTAGGAATAGGACATTTAAGACTATTTATTACTGAATTCAATTCAAACGTTATTGCTAATATTGTTTGTATTACATCGAATGAATATTTCATTGGCAAGTATGATGTATAACTATTCCAAGAAAGGGAAAAATTTAGCGTGTCATTCTAAAAAGCAAACGCTCGAACAAATTTTGATGAGTTTGTTCCAAAATTTTCATTTAAAAATAAATAATAAAAAAAGGCAACAATAATTCATATTGTTTGCAAACAATGTCTGCAGTTGTGGCAGAAGATTCTCCTTTCAATCTGCAGACGGTCCTCTGTGTGGTGGCACTATCTTCATAAGAAATAATTTTCCAACCTCGGGCAGTCTGTGGTGTTTTTTAGCGTCTGCTCTGCCATCTCTGTAAATATCAGTTCCTTATTGTTTACGAGAAGACGCTGTTGTCAGCAAGGGCACAGCTCGTCTTCCAACGTCAATTTCGCAAAGAGAGGGGCAATAGCCTCTAACATAGACACGGCACAGATAGCTACGAACGAGTACTGATGAACTATACAGTGATGTGAGCATGATACTGCTTCGTTTCACATTTGTCACAAAGCATTAAACAGATACGTCTTTTTCAATTCCCTAACCAGAGAAAGAAAGAAGAGAAGAGATATGGAAGAAAAAAAAAACTTCATAAGTGTTCATTTTTTTTTCTCTTTTAGATTTCAAGTAGTATCATGTGTTCTTTGGTAAAAAGAATATGTCGGAACTGTGTGTACAGAGTATTCCAAAAGTAATAATTAAAATTTTCTATATTAGCTTAACTAATAGGAACCAAATAGCGAATAAACATGCGCTACTGTTGAATATGAAGTTTAAGGCATAATTCAATTATCTTAAAAGACACAAAAAGTTGGCTAGACACTACTAGCTGTTGGCTTCAAAATTCAAAAACTCAAACAATTGGATATGTAATCCATTCTCCCCCACCCCCAATCATAGGAGTAAAGCAAATAAGATACTGATTAGAGCAGATGCCAACTGATCCACTATTATGAGTGTTACCAGTAATCAACTGAATTAAAAATCAAAACTATGATAACTCTCTCTAAATTAGCCAATAAAATGGAAAACAAAAGTGAAAAAAAGTCCATACAAAACAAAAGCTTATTATATGATTACTCACGACAGGATAGGATTAATTCTTGAAATAACTGATAGAGGCGTGATTTTGCTTGTTTATATTTTCCCCATCATTCTGACTTTTGTGGTATTAAAAAGTATAAAATTCTAATGATGCAATTAAAATAATAACGTAAAAGACGGATAAGTGTGGGAAATTTTTCTATTGTTGACTGACACAACAATACACAACTAATCGTAACATCAAGAACTGAGTCACGTGACCACCAAGCAATAATATGTTTATCATTGTTCAGTCATAATTGTACAATTATTAGAATTTTTTTGAAGAACGCATGACAGTCTCCTATCATTTAGGACACGAGTCACAGGATGATAGGAAACTATCATATTGGCTAATATCTAATTCTGAAGGCAATTTAATGGATTTATTTTAATAGAAATGTTGTTTTATTAATCAGTTGCATTTAATTAACAATATTTGTTCTTAGAGTTCAGTAGAGCATACTGATTAGTTTTATCTTGACGTATTACTTAACAAAGCTTTTGGCTTGACAAAGCCAAATGCATTTATTTGGTTTTCTTAAAACTTAATAAAATGTTTTTCTTTTATTTAAAAGGAAATGCAGTTTGCTAGATAAGGATTTCACAAATATATACACATATTTGCAAATTTTCTGAAAGCAATTAGCCCTCGAGAAAAGAAATATGTGGAAATCATCCAAATATCATAATGAAACCAAAATAAAGATCTTTAATAGCAAAGTTTAGGACATAAAATAATAATTATTATGTGGATCAGAGATACGAAACCTGATCAAAATAACAGAAAGCTAAATGAAATAATTTTCAAACAAAATATCTCCGTAAAATATTAAAAATATTTTGGTGTTAACGTATAACAAACAATAAATTATATAAACTGACTGACATCACAGTGAAATAATAAACAGATGGAAATGGATTGGACACGTATGCTGAGAATGGACGGCAGAGAGAATCCAAGAGTAGTTTTGACATGGATTCCAAACGGAAAGGGAAAGGCCTAAGTTAACTTGGCAGAGAATGACAGCAAAGGAAACAAGAATGGGTGGTTAGGAGAGCTCGAGAAAAGTTGAATTGGTGACACAAAGAAGTGTCTGGACAAAACGGATCTCGGCCTTACATGCCACCAAGAACGAAGTAAGTAAGTGGTATATTTGAGAATTCTCCGTAATCTTTAGGTATCAATGATAAAAAATGAAACAAAAGAAATGACTATGCGCATCCACAGTACTAGTACTGATATTGTATACTATAGGTTTACTTTTAATGTGTAGGAGTTACAAAAAAAAAAAAAAAAAAACTTAACGACCATTAAATTTATTTTTTTCTGAGAAGAAATTAACGATGGGAAAAATGAAAAATTCCTTTTAGTTTAAATTGTAAATGAATGGCGGCTTAATGAATTCTCCTACATCATAACAGATGTAGGAGGATTTATGAATTCCGATTCTGAAGAATAGTAAGCGACCTTGAAGTTAAAATACATGCAATATTAATCAATCGAATTACGCATTTCTATACTGAGTCAATAGGTTTTGAGAACAGCATTCAATGGCTGGAAGATTTGAAGGAGGTTAATAGTTGTTCAGAGTAACACTGTCATAGTGGATGGCTTCCCAACAAACGCAGGAGTTTCTCCAGAGCTCTATTTTCTCGCCTCCCTCTTTCTCCTATATGTAAATTTACTTCTCTCACTAACTAATAATCCTATTCGGAGCTATGCTAATGATAGTACACTTCGTTCCTTCTACTCATTTGATAAACATCCCAGTGCCTAAATATTCCAAGAGCTTCTACAACTTTCACGGGTGTGGGAAGATAACCTTATTTTCGACGCCATCAAAAATCAGTGCTCATGTTCCCCCCCCCCTTTTTTTTTTTCACGCAAAAATTTAACTTCCCTTACTCTGGATAGCGCATCAATCACTAAACAGAATCAGGTCTCTTTCCTCAGATTGACCTTTAGTTTTTCTTGGCACAGACACATCACATGACATTAATTGCCTCATGAGCCTTTTGTATATAAATTGTGAAATAGACGTAAAAGAATTCTTGGATTACTTTACAGATCTTTGAACGGATAATACTGGCATCAAAAATAATTACACCAGAAACGTACACCTTAAATGATATGATAACAATGAAAGAATTAAAGGACAACCTAAATAAAATAAAAAATGGCAAATCAGCAGGAGAAGATGGGATCGACTCCGAACTGTATAAATTTGCTGGAAAAAATTTTCATCAAAGATTACTAAAATTTTTAAATAAAATATATGCAAATTGACAAATACCAATAGAATGGAATACAAGCATAGTATATTTAGTATATACATAGCTATATTTAAAAAAGGGGATAAAACAAAACCTGCTAACTATTAGTTTATTGAATACATGCTACAAAATATATAGCAGAATACTTAATGAAAAACTAAAAATATACAGTGAAAAAATATCATTAGAATGTCAAAATGGATTTAGAAAAGGACGTTCTACAATGGATGCAGCTTTCTGTTTAAAACTACTTACAGAAAAAGAAGAGAATTTAATTTGGAAACTCATCTTTTGTTTATAGATTACGAAAAAGCATTTGACAAAGTAAAAAGATATATACTGTTTGATATATTACAAAGAATAAATATACCTAATATTTTACTACATGCAATATTGAATATATACAAAGATAATGAAATAAAAATAAAAATACATGAAAAGTTGTCTGAAAAACAATCTATAAACCAAGGAGTAAGACAGGGATGCTCTCTGTCTCCAACACTTTTCAATATTTACAGTACATTAATGAAATATTAATACAGTGGAACACCATAAACAATCAAGGTATAGACATTTCCCGGAATAACAAAATAAATACGCTATTATTTGAAGATGATCAGGTAATAATATCAGATAAGGAAGACAATCTACAAAGAGCAATATATAATTTAAACATTATAGTAGAACAGTTTGGAATGAAAATTTCCAGATAAAACTAAACCAATGGCATTTTGTGGACAAACTCCGGTTAGGAGCAAAATAGTTATTAATAATAAAATAACAGAACAGATAAATACTTTCAGTTATCCTGGATGTGAAATATCATATGAAGGAGAAAAAGCCATAAAATAAAAAACTTCAAAATGTTTACAGATTATAGGCTTGATAAATAGAACACTCAACCCTAATATAGTACAAAAAGATACATGCTTGAAAATATACGATGCTTTAGCAGTGCCCACATTATTATATGGCAGCGAAATTTGGACAACAAACAAACAAGATAAACAAAGAATTAAAACAAGTGAAATGAGATTTATGAGAAGAACTGCAAAATACACATTATTAGATCAAAAAAGGAAAGAAG
Source organism: Typopeltis vanoorti (assembly GCF_054136105.1). Lineage (NCBI taxonomy): Eukaryota > Metazoa > Arthropoda > Arachnida > Uropygi > Thelyphonidae > Typopeltis > Typopeltis vanoorti. The sequence continues at coordinate 76,576,863 of NC_143573.1, read as the reverse complement.
ACATTTTAAAAGAACTAAAAACAAAATCAACAGAAGAAAAACGAAACAATCATAAACAAAATCGGATTGAACATGTAAACCGAATGGCCAACACCCGACATCCTAAACAAATACTAAAATATAAGCCAATTGGAAAGAGAAGGCAGGGTCGACCTCAAAAAAAAAAAAAAAAAGGGATATTGGATGGATAATGAGACCGGAACAGACCAATCTGGCCTATACCCGTAATTAGGGTTATGATGATGATGCCTTTTGTAATGTAATTCATTTGTAATGAATACAAAATGTAGCTATTAGTAACAAAAAAATAAAACGACCGTAATATATAACTTCATTTCCATGAAAGCGCTGTAAAAAAAGTCAGAGATTGATCTGTTTGTAACACTTTTAGGATTAAAACAAAATGTGAACACTCTGTTTACCAACCTCGATTTAAAACGAAGCAAAAGCACTGGTAATAAGACTATTCTTAAACCCAATTATAATTCTCGACAACGAAACTGGACAGAAATAAATGGAGTAAGAATATTATCAAATTAATAATTATTCGATAAAAACCAATCAGTATTGTCAGAAATAGAATCAATAACAGCAAACCATGAGAGATTAACAACCAAAATCTGCTTTTTATTGTGGCCATCTAACAATGAACAATAAAATCATGGACTGCAGCATGCACAGCATTACATAAACACGTGAAATACTTCTTTATGATCGAATATTAAATCACTAATAAGAATTTGATAGCTCTAAAATTTGAAAACTATGAAATTACGAATACCGCAAAGGTTAACAACGAAAATAAGTTATTTGAGGTTATAATTTAGTCAAATAAACGTGCAAAACACAAAAAAACGCATCTGCGGATTTATGAGCTGTTACCGATGCCATAAAATTTGTGGAATGTCTAATTTTACAGTTATATTGGCACGTGGGGGTAACGTTTAATACATAGAAGGAAGCAGATACTTGAAGATGTATGCGTAGATATTTCATGGAGGTATAGGTGATAAAATATCGCTCGTATCCTCAAGTATTACTGGTTCGAATACTTTGTGTATATCAGTGTAGTAGACGAACGAAGTGGAATACTTCACCTAACACTTGACTTGCGAATTTGTCAGTAATTAGTGACGTATTTACACTGTAATTATATGCGCAGGTTATCTCCATACAAAACACTTTTATTGCAATCATTGTTACATCTTTCTTGAAACACAACTGAGCATTCTACTTAAGAATATTACACGTTCTTTCCGAATGACTCGTTACTCTATAAGAAGGATCTTTCAAAGAGGAGAAGGTGTGCTCAGGAGCGACATTTGGTCAAAGGAGTAGGAGAAAAGCTTTACAAATTTAAACGCATGTTTTTTTTTTTTTTTTTTTTTTTTTAAATTTGTTAAACGAATTTACTGCGAATCGCTATCGGGACATTTGTTACAATCCTGAAAAATGTGATCATTTTGCATTTATGCCGTATTCAAAACTGTGTTATTTTTAATGCCCTGTTTTGTTTTAAGTATGTTGAATTTTATCACCATAATTTGGAAGGTTTCAAAACCTGTAAGTGACTTTGACCTCAGTATCCTTGAGAGAAAGATAGCCTGGTTATACGTTTCGGCTCTGAACAAAAACTAACGACGTCTTCCTGACTGAATGATTTGTGGAATGTTTGCTGATAATTGGCTCAAGATATACAGGATTTTAGTAGAGATTTTAATTTAAGTGGAGAAATTCTGAACATGTTGAAGCTTTTTTTTAGCTCTGCTGGCTCTTAAAAATCTAAGATGTTTTCATTAGGTATATTAAAAACATAATGTTTTCTATTTATCGGTCTAATAAATGGACAACCTTTTGAAATCATATAAAAAATTAACTTAAGTAGACTTGGTGAAATCAAATCTTCAATATTACATTCGCTCCCCACCTCTCTCTTTTACGTAAACTCTGATCTTTCTGCTCCCGTAGAACAGATAAACCGATCGAGAATACACACGCACACAAAATTGAGAGAGACAACGCCTAGTGGACTTAGATGCCCAAGCGGAGTCCTAAACACTCTTTATTTTGCACCTCGGGACAGAATATGCACGTACGAGCATGCGCTATGCTATAAATAGATCTGCAGTAATGAAGACAGTTTGAATCCTTCAGATCAAAACTGCTTACTTGCTGATCAGCACAAGGAACGATTTTCGTTGACTCGACTCCTGTGCGATCACAATAATAATAATCAAACAGAAAGCGAGAATTTATAATGGCGAAATCAAAATGATAAAACTATTGGTGTTGGAGTAATAACTTCTGTTTCGATCTGCATATTATGAAAATATCAAGGTCATAACGTGAGCACACATACATGTGTATACACAACCGTCCATCAAAGAATAACTAATTTGATCAACTGCTAACCTGATATGATAAAAAAATATTTATTTTTATTATCATTTCAGTCTAGGATTTGTCTAGTAATAGCATACTATGTAAAGTTGTCTAAGAGCCACGCACAGGGGTATGCTTGGTTAGTTGGTTATTAATATATTGGTATTAACAAACTTGATAACTAACAAACTGTTTGTTATTAAGTTTGTTCTGGTCTGGATTTTAAGTAAACCTTGCGAAGTTTATTATTAGGATAAAGGAATACCTCCAGACGTAAAACACAACTCCTAAAACTAGCTATTTTTGATACCCCCAGTTTTATATGTATATTAGTTCTCGGTATTACCCCTTAACTTATGTAGAGCTTTGTTTGTTGTCACTTGGACCTCGCTGTTACACCAAATTACGGCAGACTGGTTGACAGGCACTCCATCAGGAAATGTATCAAGAAAGTATAGCAAAATATTCTTACATAGAAAGGAAATTCCTAGATATGCTTGCAGAAAAATTTCCAAAATCTAAAACTTAGGGAAAAAAAAATTAATTAATCACCATTGCAATTCATTACTTTCGTTGGAAGATGACCTCCGATTAAATTCCCGCAGTGGAGAAAAGAATTTTATACGCCTTTCTCAAGTAAGGCTATCTTAACTGTTCCTTGAAGAGCGATCCCCTCCTCTTTTCCTATCAATTTTTGGTTCGCCCTCAAAACTATTCTTGAGAAGCTTCTTCAATTGCATTTAAAAATCAATTATTCACACCTCCCATACTCATCTCTGTTTAAAACTATTACAACACTAACCCTCCCTTCCTCCCCAAAAAAGGATCCCCAGTGAACCATATTTCTTGAAACACAGCCGACATCATTAATAGTTCTAATTAATTATTAAATAAAATTGCCAAAATTCTTATAGTAGCAATTTACTGGAAAGGTAGCACACTCACATATTGATCACATAGCTCACTAATGCTATCAACTTCATCTCGGTGGCGCCATTCTATCATTCTCCTCGTGAGCGATAATTACCATCATTTCTCTGCTTCTTGACGTGATACGTATGCGTTTTATTTGGTTGGTTTCAGGAAAACATGTGTACTGGCTTTTAAGAAGTACACAGGCGTGTCTCGAGTATTTATTTCATATCTCTTGTTGTCAATTGTAAACATGCACAGTTTCTAAATGCATTTGACTTATCCTTCTAATTTTATAAGAATATCTCGTTTTAGACTAAGAACAACTTGCTAATTCTCGATGATTTTAAATATCACTCGGATTACGATCTGAAACGTTAATTCTGAAATGGGAAAAGTTAAACTGTAGTGAAGATTATGTGTCGCATTAAATTCTAATCAATGAATAATAAGAAATATTAAACAATGACAATTAAATAACTAATTATTAAGATTATACCTCCCTTAATCTTGGAAGCATCGTGTAATTTATGAAAGATTACTTAGTCGATGGGTGACTAAATAAATAAATATCCAGATATTATTATTTCAAAATTATTTTGTAAATTCAACAAACTGTTCGGATTGAGATTTACTCATTTTTAAATCTAAGAAAATAAAATTACATTTCAACGGCTAAGTTATCTTTGTTAGCAGACTCGTTTACTGATAAAAATATAAATCTTTTTATCAGTAAATGATAAAAAATACAAAAATGCTTCTTGGAAATTTGGAAGGGAAATACAAGCTTTCTTCTATATCTTTTTTTTTTATTATTATTATTTTTCTCGAATGTCCTTTTCTGTCCCGCGACCTTTCATAACAGTCGATATCGTGGTAGAGCTGCCATATTTTCTGAGCCCCAAAAAATCTGGTCAATCAGTCGAATGGGCATTGATCTGAATAATTTAGAGCTAACATTTCCTTAAGATCTCTAAAAAATTAAACAGCTGTATTCCATGATCGATTGATTTCTGTTATAATCCATCCATTAGCTGATATTAATGAAGGTTGAGCGACAGAAATTATGGTACTAATTCACCAGCTTCCTTAATTGTGGAGGAATGTATCTCTAGAGAAAATGGAGACGAAGTACTTATTTTTATTAATGTTTCTTCCAAAGAGAGTCACGAGTCCATCCAGAAGTCTTGGTGTAACGATCTATAGGACGAACCCATTCTTACCTCAAAAACTTCTCTTAAAACCCATTTCTGTGAATTCTTTAGAAAAATGAACAGAATATTTCTTTAAAATATAACATTCCTATTTCGTATATGCTGAAATTCAGAATTAGTAACTGTAGATTAGTCGACTTGCATCCAATCTCTAAAACTGTTTCAGTTTAAATCAAAATTTAATTATTCGAGCTCATTCGATCTCTTTAAGAAATTCATAGCGACTGATCTTTCTTATTTGCACTAAAATTTCATCATCATCAAATTCCTGCCATGTACCCTCAAGGGGTGTACAGGATATGATAGTACTACATGAAAAAATTACATCATTACTAACTTCCTATCTACAATTTTCCTCCAAATCAGTCTGTTATTTGTCAAGACTCCAACATTCTCAGATATTATATTTCTATCGTCTAAGGCACTTTGTACCGTATCAATCCACCTATATCTTGGTCTTCCTCTGGGTCGTTTAACTGCCAACCTGGCAGAGAACACTTGTTTTGCTAACTTTCTTCTCCCATTCTATTTAAGTGACCATACCACCTAAGATCAGCTCTGCTAACGCATTCCTGGATGCTGACAATGTCAAGTTCTTTCCTAATATCCTCATTTTTTATATGATATTGCCATTGATGCCATCTGTTCACGCCTTGAATCTTTCTCAGGACTCTCATATCTGCGGTCTCTAGTCTTTGGTCAAGTGTTTTACTTCTGACTCAGCTCTCAGATCCATAAGTTAAAACTGGTTTGAACACTGCCTTGTATACAGCTAATTTAGTGTTCCGACTAATTTCTCTCTTACTCCATATGAATTTATTCAATTGACTTCCCACCATACCAGCTTTGCTGATTCTGTTTCTATATTTAATTTACCATCTTCAGTAAAAATCGTGCCTAAGTAGCTGAAATGTTTTACTTGTTCCACAGGTTCCCCGTTCACAACACATTTGACATTTTCAACAATTCTACCTATTTTCATTGTCTTTGTCTTTTTAATGCTGATCTTCATACCATATCTATTACAACAGCTATTCAATTTAGTCAGAGAATCTTGCAGACATGTAGTGGATTTATTTAGAAGTATAACATCATCCGCATAAAGCAAAGAGCTTACATTAACATCTCCAATTCTGATATCATTTTTAATACCACTTTCCTTCATATTATGATCCATATAGATAATGAATAACAGAGGGGATAATGTACATCCTTGTCTCACACCAGATTTAACATTAAACCATCTTCCTGTACTTCCTTCAATTCTAACTGCTGACTTACAACTCAAATAAAGACTAAGTATTGCTTGATATAATGCCCCATTGACACCATATAACTGCAGCGTATTGAATAGCTTCTCTCTTGGCATCTTGTCATATGCCTTTTCCAAATCGACAAAACTTAAATACAGATCTTTGTTTTGTCACTAAAATTTCATATATAATTAATATTTTACAGAAAGATAATATTCTAATGATACCCCAAGGCAGAGCATATGTATCAGTCATGCTTTTAGCCGACTGTATATTCCCCCCCCCCCCTCCATCAATCTGTGATTTAAATCAAATCTTTACTAGCGAGAAATTCATTTCAATCAATATAATGTAATCAAGCTATTCCAGCTGCCAAAATACTTTAGCTGTTTTTTGCTCAATATTCTAACTGATTACTACAATAAATACACTCTTTAAATGACCATTTAAACTTGCAATGGGCTTTGTCGATATATTTTTTCCCCCGTTAAGTAGCTTCAAAAATTTAATAACTATATAATCTTCGTCAAATGGTATAATCGTGATATATATGTATATATACTAGGGGGCACCTCCCCCCTAGTATATAGGGAGGGGAGACATGAGACAACAATGTGTTTGTCTCATGAAGGCAAACACATTTTTTCAAAACAATGAAGAGACAAAAAAAGTGATATAAAAACGTGACAAAAGAAACGAAGAAATTATGAAAGAATTAAACCAAAAACCAGTAATATAAAAAAAATAATAATATAAACATAAATGGATGGAACACGTTCGAAGAATGAAAACAGAAAGATTACCAAAACAAGCCTTAAAGTACAAGCCATCAGGAAAAAGAAAACCAGGACGTCCTCTTAAACGATTCGACTATGACTTCTAAGGCCGGAATAGACCATGCTAGGCCTAAATCCTTGATACGCATGATGATGAGCTGGAGACATCATCTGAGAAGTCTGCTCAGACATTCAAACTCAGCCTTTCATAACTTCAATTTCCTTGCATTTTGGTTCTACCAAGCTTTTATATTTCTCATTCCACTGGAGAGGCGGAACGATTTCAATATCTTGCCATTAAAAGGAGTTGCTGATCAAATAAATGTTTTTTCTTCTCTGAAAATTTCGCATTATGTTTGCTGTTCTAAATCAAGGTTTTTTAAAATCACCAAACTGCATATGCAGCAATCTTTATTAGTAAATAACACTTTTTTTTTCTTATTATTATCACTATTGAAAATAAATTACTCGTAAAGAGCAATAGTTCCAATTCAACTTAGATGGTGAGATAATTTATCATGAAGGTAATTTATTTTAATATTCCTTAACTATTAGACAGTCGTTAAAACTCGACAGGAGCAATCAGCCTGCCGAGAACCAGTTAGTGGTGTCAGTGAAAATTATAACGGTAGCGTTTCAAATTTTATTTTTCATTGGACCTAAGATTAAGAATAGAATGATCTTTGACCATTATTTCTCCTCTTGGGTTGTTAGGAATAGAGTGACCTTTCACTTTTCGTTTTTCCCCCCTTGGGTTTAGAGGTCATCAGTGATAGATTGGCCTTGACCCACGAAAACTGTCAAAATAGCGCGTGTCTGATGCTCCTAATAGCTACATGAAACCCCCCCCCCCCCTTCCTTCGAAGAATCATAATCCATTGCGGGTGACGATATAATGGATATAATGATAGATACCGAGAAAAATAGAGTGATGAACATATCGGAGAAGCCTGAATTAGGTAGGTGGCCAGCAAGCATACATCTTGTGGTGGTATCACCTTTATTTGATTAGTGAAGAGAGAGATTAATAATAAATAAAGCAGTGAAAATAATAATTTATTGACTGCAGAATTCTTTGCCTTTATATAATAATCTATTGAAGTAATGAAATAAATCCAGACTACTGTATATTTTATGCATACGGAGTCGGTATTGTCATTCCTTAACCGATCTATATGCTTGCAAGGTAAGAACTGTATTTTCCTGTGCAGCTTTTCGCCTCTTATGTGTCATTTCATTGGTAAAGTTGTCTTACAAGGTGAATAACAAGGAAGCCAATGTAATGCAATTTAAAGAATAGATCCGGACTGCCCAGTGGTAGTGTTATATGTTTTTAGAACTCGACTCTTTACAGGTAGCCATTTGTTGCGAAAACATTACCGAGGGTCTGATTTGTGAGCGCTACAAAAGGATATCTACTGGGCTTGGAAGAAACTTCGGTTTAAATGGCTTCCGAACTGATAATGCCTTGGGGAAATTCGAAGAAAGACTAATTTTGTCGAAAATGTGGGTGAGTAACACGTGGAAATAATTCGTTTGAGCACGACAGAATGAAGAAATATTTGAGAAAAAGATGAGATTGGCTCAAAGGTGTCGGTTAAATTTGGTAACCAGTCATGTAGATGGCGCTTTGGTCCGGAACAGGTCGGGTGTGGAACGTGCGAGTATTATTGTAATCACATATCTGAGTGTTTATGCACTGGAGACAATCATCCATTACGGTCACCTTGTTCCAGCATATAACAATATCTTGACAATTTTGAAAAAATTTGGAATAGGCACGTACCGCTAAGCCTAAATCGTAGTCTATAAAAACGCAATCTTACGTTCTTTTGAATTACGGCCTAATCAACTAAGACTATGAGACCAGTGTATCGTAGTAAGTGCTTGCGTTCTCGAACTGGTTGCCTGTTTTGCTGTTCTGTGAAAACCCTACCACTTGCGAACTGGACGAGATTCAAACTGTGGACTTCCAACGTCTAAGCTATCGCCAGAAAGACTTGGGACGAAGAATTTTTATAAGGTCTTTTCGACTGGATCTGAATTGCTGCTCTCATATGAAGGACGAAGGATTTTTCAGACCCCAAAACAAGAAAACCAACTCGATAAACACAAGCAGTTAAAAGAAGCCAGTATTTTAGTTTCTTCGTCTTAATTCTAAACATCTTACTGAGTTACGTTATAAAATTAAAAGCAGCTGGTCAAGATGCATTCACTTTCCACCTTCAAGTTTATCAAATCAACTTCTATCCTTTACTCTTTCGTTTCATCTACTCTGTCTTCTGTAATAATTTCCTTCTACTGTTTTCCTCAAGAGATACATCATTAGACTCGAATATGTGATTATCGAGCCGGTTCGAAAGGTTCTGATTAAAATCGGATAGGCTTCGACAGCGAGTTAAAGAAGGCTATTGATGGAGAGATTCGCAGTTAAGATCAAAATGCACCTTTTAATATAGAACTCTTGCATTTTTTAATATTTGATTTCAACTTTGTTATTAATTAATATTTTCGGTATAATTTTCACAGCTTTTGTTAAATGGCTTTTTTATTTTTTAATACATTAAACCTGAGCAGTATCGCATCTCTTGCTGCGCTGAGGCCATAAATAAGGACGTGGAACTCTTCTAGAATCTATGACCATTGTGGATATGAAGTATGAATATATTTTCTCCCATAAATCTGTTTCTATGAAACCAGCAGAAGCTTTGTATACTATGTTACTTTGTAGGAAGTTTCGCTGGACTACAAAGTATGTTATACTTGACAAGATTTCTATTTCTTTTTCCCAGGACCACATGGTCTGGGAGAAAGAAAATATAAGAGGAGAGAGATTAGTATAATATATCACCTTATCTTCGCAAATAATTGCTGCAATCCTTTTTAATTTAATTAATTTAATAATAATAAATTATTTCCATTCTCCTGCACTGCAGAGCTAATGGATCGCGTTTTATTCCCCTTGCTTTTATTATTAAACTACACGGAGTCCAAGACTTAGCAGAGGAGAATTACACTGACCATTTCACAATATACTAGCATACCTTTTTTTATCCTCTCCCCACTATTCCCGCAATGCGTCAAAAGACTCCTGCGAGAGGCTTAAACTTTACACAATACCTATCATATCCCTTCCTGAACTGATTCGTCGAAAAGCGTTGATAACAAGAACCTCAGAGAGATTTATGGCACTCATTCACCACCTTCGTAGCAAAAAATCTAAATCTTAAATCCCTACTAACAACATTTTTACTCAATATCCAATTATGTCCTATTGTTCTTTCCTTCTCTTGCCTATATTCAAAAATTTCCCCTACACCCATACCATAGAACCTTTTCGCAGCTTATATATATTTTTTTAATCATATCTCCTCTCTACAAAGTCCAACTCTACCTCCCCGTGGTGCACAATGGGGTGTTGGGAATCCTAACCATTATCGGACTTGGACCCAACACCACTAACAGAGCTCTGGCGAACACTTCAGAACCCTGGTGAGGAGAAGTGTACATGCGACATATACACTTCTCCTGAGGACCACAGAAAAGATGCCACTACTGTAACAACAGAAACGGCCCCGAGTCCTGTGCGGCCCACTCTCACCTTTATACAGCAGCGGTAAGGCACCGAGTGAGGACAGGGGTGCTAAGAATCTCGCAGCTGAAAACAGGCCGCCTCTTAAATCTATGAAAATGGCAATCGGTACTCTCAATACTCGAACTTTGGCAAGAGACTACAGAATAGATTTATTAATCAAAGAACTAACCAACATCAACTTGGATATCCTGATAGTTAATAAAACAAGGAGATTGAAAGAACCGACAGCAGGATGGTACGATGGCTCAGAGATACTCCTCGGAGCATTCTCAAACAATGGCAAACAAGGCGGAGTGGGCTTCATTGTTAAATTTAAGCTCACCAAGTCGATCCTTTCTTGTAACATCATATCTGAAAGAACAGGTGTACTCTTAATTGGAATAGAGAACAATATAACAATAAAATTAATATCCTGCTATGCTCCAACATCTGTAGCTGATAATCAAGAAATAGAAAAATTTTTACATGAATCTTGAACGGGCATTAAATTACAAGTGAACATACACATTCGTTGGTATGACTTTAATGCCAAAATAGGATGTGGAAAAGAAAACGAAAAGTTTATAGGTCCACATGTCCTGGGAGAAAGAAATAGAAGAGTGCAGAGATTAGTTGAATTTGCTGCAGTTGAACAACCCTTTATCATGAACACTTTGTTCAACAAACGACCAGGAAGAAGATGGACTTGGCAATCACCGAATGGAGACACAAAAATTGACTATATTGTAACAGACTGTAAAAGATTGATACAAAATGTTGGTACAATAGGCGAAACATACTTCAACATAGATTCTGCCCACAGATTCCTCAGAGCCATTATAAGAATAGACCACAAAAAAGAACAACATATCAGGACAACATCAGACCACAAAACAAATAGACTACCACAAGTTCAGGAAGTACTTAGAAGAGACCGAATGGACTATTAAGAACTGTTACATAAATGATGACTACATTGACTTTATTAATAAATTCAACGAGTGCAAGAAAAAATCAGAAATTCCTGTGAAACAAAAAAAAAGAAAAAGAGAATGACTCTCACCTCAAACTCTAGAACTACTGAAAAAGAGAAAAGAACTGAAGAAATCTGAAGAAAATTTTATAGAATACAAAATTATCTGTAAGTTACTAAGGAAAAGAATTCCAGAAGACTACAAAGCTTTCAGGATACAAAAATTAAGAGAAGCAGTGTAGGCAAAAACCAGCCTGAAAAAAACAGAGAAAGACTTAAATTTTAAACAGTCAATTCCATCTGCTTTACAGGATCAAAATGGAGAAAAACATACTAATAGAAAAAGGATATAAGAAATTTAGCAGAATTTTTATAATGATCTCTATGCAACTAAGTGCCAAGTTTCAGAACCTATCATTCCAAAACCAAGCAATATACCAGATGAACTTCCAGAAGAAATAGAACATGCCCTCAAGAAAATGAGTCAAGGAAAAGCCTCACGACTTGATCATGTTAAGGCTGAAGAAATCCAACAAGGTGGACCAATTATTATTATCAAAGCCTTGGCTGCCAGATTCACGTGGTACTTCAAAGAAAGAAAGATTCCAGAGGAATGGAAAACCTCAAAACCAATACTTCTATTCAAAAAAGGGAACAAAGAAGACATAAAAAACTATCGTCCAATCTGTCTGCTCTCTCACATATATAAGATCATGAACAGAGTAATACTGAACAGAATCCAAACACTCTAGAAGAAAACTCCAGCAGAGAGCAGGCAGGATTCAGAAGAGGCTTCTCCACAATAGATCATATCCAGGTCATTTCACAACTAACAGAAAAATGCAGAGAATACCGAATCCCTCTATGTTTGCTCTTTATTGATTTTAAAAAAGCATTTGATACCATAGAACTCAATGCAGTCATCAGTGCCTTCTTCTTCTTCTTCTTCTTTGGTGCTTCAATCCGAAGATTGGTAGTTATAGCAGCATATCACAACATCCTGTTCTGTTATCTCCTTATAACTCCTAGCGCCAGTTACAATCATTATATTATTTATATATGAAATTCTTGATCTGCCTCGTGGCTTCTTTCCTTCTACAGTCCCCTCCATTATTTCTGTAATCAGTTCCCCATGCCTCAAATGGTGTCCAATTAGGATTTTTCTTCTCTTATTGATGTGTTTCATTAATGACCGCTCTTCATGAACTATATTTAGAACTTCTTCATTACTTTTCCTTTTTGTCCAACTAATTTTCATCATTTTCCTCCAGCACACCAAAGTTCAAATGCCTCCAACTTTTTGATGTCTTGTTTTGTTACAGTTCAAGCCTCACAAATATAATGCAATGCTCCATATGTATGTTTTCACTAGCCTTTTTTTGAGCTGGATGCTAAGCCCTTTACTGGTAAAAATGTTTTACCAGTAAAGGTAAATGCTTTTTTTGGCTAGGATTATTCATGCTTTAATATCCGATGAGTTTCTTCCATCTTCTGTGATAAGACTGCCAAGATCATCAGTGCCTTACTGGAAATAAATGTGGACCCTACTTACATCCACATGATAAAAGAAATTAATAAAAATTAGAGCACAAAAATAATCCTATTTGATCAACCTATAAATATAGATATAAAAAGAGGGGTCTGCCAAGGCGATGTGATCTCCCCAAATCTATTTATCAGCACTTTAGAATACATTCTGAAAAAAAAAAAAAAAAAAAAAAAAAAAAAAAAAGACCTAAACGAAGGAATAAACGTGAAAAACTACAAATCCTTATGTTTGCCGGTGATCTAGTACTGATATCCCACAACCCAAAAGACCCAGAAGAAATGAGTGAAAAAATATACACAAACAGCAGTAAGATAGGCTTAGAAATGAATCTAGAAAAAAAAAAATGGATCAAAAACATCTACACAAGTGACAGGTGAGTGTCACTTGTGTAGATGTTTTTGATCTCTTGTTTGATCTACAATTACCTAGGACAAACAATAAAAATGAATAACGATTTTTCTGAAGAACTAGCAAAAAGAAAGACAGCTGCATGGCTATCATTCAACAGACTAAAAGAAACCTTACTGATCCAAATCTTGACATCTCTCCGAAGGCAAAACTATTTAATAGTGACATTCTTCCATCACTCACATATGGATCAGAAACAGGGAACACGACAAGAAAAGAAGAAGAGACTTTCAGAATAACTCAGCTTGCAATAGGACGCAGGATTTGTAACATCAGCAAAATGGAACATGTTAGAAACACGGAACTAAGAAAGAGATCAGGCATAAAAGATGTGGTAACTGCAGTATACGAAAGCAAGATGAGATGGGCAGGTCACATAGCCAGACTCAGGGATAACAGGTGGACATATAGAATACTCAACTGCAACCAAGAATAAAGAGAAAAGCAGGAAGACCACCTACAAGATGGGAAGATCCACTAGTGAAATCTATGGGTATAATGGAAGGGAGAGGCTCAAGATCGAGATCGTTGAAGGCATCTTTGTGACCTGCACGCATGGAGAAATCCTGAGTGAAACACAGGTCCATCAAGGTAATCTCCTCTCTTCCGCCTATCAACCAATTTTTGTAACCCACAAATATTCAATCTATCCTCATGCGATGCATTCCACAGACCAGAAACCTTTATGGTCTTTGAATCATTTGTACCACGTCCACATCCCCAAGAAACCGAGGAGACCAAATCTGAGCACAGTAGTCAAGATGCGGACGTATCAAAGCTTTATCGAGAGGAATAAGTGGTTTTTTTGTCCCTACTTATGGTGGTTTTAAATATTTACTTATCTGCTCGCTGTACTGTTTTTTTTTTTCTATTATTGCAATGCGGCCTCTGAATTTCAGTTCCCTCTCAACAACGTCCTCCAAATCCATCACTTCATCATTTTCCAGTAGTGAAGCTCTATCAATATAATAGAGAGATTGAGATATTTTCAATCTCAAGTGCATAACTCCACATTTTGCACAATGAAAGCTAAATCATCATCCTTTGTCCACAATGTCAGTTTATTCATGTCAACCCGATGGATTTCTATATCTCTGATTTACAGTCGCCTTCTCCAACTTAGCATCATCAGTAAACAAATGAATCCCACTCTTTAACAACCATTCTGTCCATCTCACCAATCCCATATCCATCTCCAATCGCACCACTTAACAGATTATCATGTGGTATCCTGTCAAATGATTTGTCCAAGTCCAAGAATAGCACAGAGTGCGCAATGCCTTTGTCCAACACTACAGTCACTCTATTATGAATAAATTACTAAGTCAACAAAGCAATGCTGCCTTCTATAACGTTATATTATCATCCATCAATTATTGAATAATTCTGACTTGAACCAACTTTTCAAAAAACCATCACTTAACCATCACTCCTGAGATAGTAATAATTCTGCAATTTTCAACCTATATTTTGAATCCACCTTTAAGCAGTGACACTATCTTACCCTCCTTCTACTATTGTGGGACTCTCCCAGGAGGAGACTTAAATAGCATGGTCAAGGGTAAAGCTGTTCCATTGCAAATTCACCAAAACACACGCTGATATCATCTCTAATCTGATGGCAAAATTCACATTGAGATTTTGCAATATCTCAAGCATCTCCAGTTCGTCCACCTAAAAGCTCATGCATGTCACATGAGCCACTTATTTACTTACATCCTGATGACAAACCTTTGTAAGATAATCAATAATTCAACTGTTTCTTCGCGTTCTTTTAAAGCAATATTATTTGCATATCGTAAGACCAGTAGAATTACCAAATCCTCAATGGGCCGACTTTCCCGTCTTGCTGATGACATTCAAAAGATTCTGAACCAATAATCAGTGATCGAGAAAGACGCGAGAAAGTCCTTTAGTTGACATAAACTTGACACACTGGGCTAACTGGCCGAGTGATTAACGTATCTGCTCTAATCAAAACGTTGCATGTCCAAATCCCGTCGTGGGCATGATGTTTGTGATTGTCTTTAAGTAGGAGATGAATTTCATCGCCCGCTGTGAGACCATTTTCCGCTTTATTGGAGGCCTGAAGTGGCTTGTCAAGTTCCATGTTTGGCCTCTAGAGCAGGGTTTCAGGGCTATGTAAAAATACCAATAATAATAATAATAATAATAGGAACGGGAAAAAAAAAATCTTAGCACACTCCGGTACGAATTACTATAGGTCTACAAGAAAAAATTTCGCAGGTGGGAGCCTCATAAAAACTATCCCTAATATTAAATATTTAGGTGTTTAAAACAATATAAAAAT
Organism: Typopeltis vanoorti; assembly: GCF_054136105.1. Classification (NCBI taxonomy): domain Eukaryota; kingdom Metazoa; phylum Arthropoda; class Arachnida; order Uropygi; family Thelyphonidae; genus Typopeltis; species Typopeltis vanoorti. Next base: position 76,561,511 of record NC_143573.1, on the reverse strand, counting down.
TTAACAAGTGTAGGGTTTACATCCCTATGGAACAAATAGACGATGAAATTATTTGAAAGAAGATTCAGGACAGTTTACTTCACATGGGTATTACATTGCTAGCAAATTTCAAACCAAACTGAGATTCAATTTGGAACACTGAGACTCACGAAGTGCATTTTTCTTTTATCTAACTCGGTATAAAAAAAAAAAAAAATCGTTGTGTACGAAAAAAACAATTCGGATCTTTTCGCACGTAACGATTGATGAAAAAAAACACGTGACCTCCATAATTTTATAAACAAGGGGTAAATACAGTTTTAAGAGATTAGTCATTTCATTTTTAGACCCGTGAAAGAGAATTTTTGGAAGATTTCGTTTATGAATCCCAAAACCTTTGATCAACACTCACACTTCAAATCCTTAAATTTACTCACACCCCGAACAATAAAGTTTAGTATTCAAGCAATCCCAAATGTTGACATGCCCTCCAACCCCATAGTTCCTGTGCGCGATTTCTGCCACCGGAAATTATGATATTGGATTCGTTTTACCTCGTTAACCCAAGGTTAACCTATTATTGCTTGCGATGAGTGTTACAGACACTTGCCATCTCCAAGACCAACCGCTACATTGTTCGCAGTAAATTCAACAGTCATAACCCGATATACAGAGTAACTAAGAAAAAGAAGATATAAAAAAAGAAAGAGAGAAAAAACATTTGACCCTTACCTCGTATTGCGCCGAGCGTCAGTGACATGCAGGTGGTTGTTTGCAGCACTTCTGACAAAGCGACATCCCCTTTCAGAACATCCGTCAGATGTCTCTGTGTGCCATCTCCCCCAACTTTTTTTTTTTGCCCTTCCCTAAGGGTCAAGACGCTTAGTGAAAGGTCAAATTTCAAGGCCACTTCCTCAGCGCATTTCCGTTCCTTGTACCGCGAAGAGGCGACTGCTGACATCCTTCCTATACGTACGCCCCCTTGTTTGCGAAGTAACCTGGAAAAGAAAATAATTTCATTCATAAATAGGCCAAAATCTTAGTGAAAAAATAAACAAACAAATATTAATGTGCTTAGTATTGACTTCGACAATTTCTCTCAATTGTTACAGATTATTGAAATTGTATTGTTTGTAAACTGAAAACTGTATCTGAAAGAGCGACTCGTGATACCTTGATTTTACTGAAAATTTTGAATGCTAGTTTTTATGAATGCAACACGTGTTTGTAGTGACTTCTGGTATTACTTTGATTGTTGTTAACAATATGTTCATGTTGAACACTTTTATAGCTTACGTTACGTTTATCTTCTAAATTTAGTCACGTGAGTCTAAATGGATCACGAAATTTCCAGGATTATAAATTTATATAATTGTTATGTATTGATTTGGTTTACAGTGTTTTTATTAATCGTTTTCTTTTTACCTATTGTGAAATAAATATTTTCTGTTTTTTTTTTGATGGACTATCATCATCATCATCATCTAATGCCTTTTTTTTTTCCCGTATAGGGAGAAGGCGAAATTTAAATTAATAGTAATGATGAAGTGACAAACTGCAATCATCTAAACAACGATTTCTAGGATAAAAACCACTTTTATTTTTATGTATTACATTTTATTTTTAAATGTATTTCAACCAAGTAAGGTTGTAATACATTTAAAAAAAATTACATAATCGGAAACTCTGTTCTAGAGACCAAGTATGTAAATTTTTGAAGCCATTCCAACCTCCAATAAGCGGGAAGGTGGTCTCGCATTGGGCAAGAAACTCGTCTCCCATCCATTTTTATTCTTCTCTCCCGTAGTCCTTAAATGGACCGTTGGGTCACTCATGGCTGGTGGGTGATATTCTTTGTTAGCCTCCTCCAATCATCTCGGTCTCTTGTTCTTGATGTCAGTTGAGAAAGGGAGGAATTTGTCCATTTTTTGATGTTATCAGTCCATTTTAATCGAGGTCGGCCCCTAACCCTTGATCCCGGAACGATTAGTGCTTGCTTTGGAATGCCATTAGCCCTCTCCACATGTCCGAACCATTTTTATTAATCAGTGAATATTTTGTTGTAATCTGACTAAGAGTAGAATGACAATTCATACTGGTTGCACGTTTACTTCCTTTAGCCAATAGGAATGCGAAAGCTGCTTAAAACCTTCGTAATTAATAATGTGTAATAATAGCAAGATTTTTAAACTCTTTTTGCGCAAGGAAGCTTGTTATAGCGAATTCATTTTCGGTGCGACACTTGAGAGAAATGCAATTAGTTTTATGTTTTCTAAGGTGGGGTGCGGTTTAGTACGAGTACAAGATGAAGATAACTTTATTTATTTGAGGTCAAAACGATTTATTTTTCGAAGAGAAAGGAATATTTGCATACTGAACCAACGTAGGGAAAAGCGTGTGGTAACTAACAGGAGAGGGGACACGTTCTTCAGAGCCACGTGATGAAATATGGAATGACAATTAAAAAAAATAATAATAATAATAAAGCAACTCGAATCGTATATCTTCTAAAGTGATTGCCTTTTCATCTGAATTTGCTTCCAGTGTCTTTCAAAATAAAGTGAAAAAGATCTCACGCTTTAGTCGCAGACATTTAAGACGGCTTTGTTTTATTAGTTTTTATTTCGCAGAGAAATAAAATTATGTCATACTTTGTGATATCAGAAATTCAAATATCCTGACATTCATGATTCTAAATATAGCACTGACGGACAACTTTTCTGATTTCAAGTTCTGATATAGTTTTACGAGCTTTTATCATTATTATTTTCAAAATATCTGCCTCGAACATAAACATAAGCCTGATACTTTAAAAATAAATAAATATACAACCTTAAGCTAATACTTTTCTGTTTGTGTGGGCATTAACTGTTCCCAGGTGCTCAAGGTTGTATATTCATTGTAATTAGAGGTAAGGGTGGGATAATTATTAAGCACAAAATATTTTAAATAAAGTCACTCTAAACACACACTTCATGAATTATAATACCAATTTAGAAATAAATATTATTAGTGAAAATGGAAGCCAATTATACAATTCAAAACCTTAAGTTTTTCAATTCTAATAAGTATTAGTGAATGTAGAGTAAATCGGAATCAGCCACGTATTAAAATTACAATTACATTTCCGTCCTTTATGGAAGAAATTAGTATAAGCGAATGTTGAAAGAGGGTTTAGGTCACTCAAATTTTCTTCAAGGCTGACGCCTCAAAAGAAAGTGGCTTGCATCACGTACGCAGCGGGCTTTGACTGCTTTCTGTTCAAGCCAAAGTCCTTGTAGGGCTGTCAAGGTCAACGTCCAAACTGATAGTGGAAGAAAAATGCCAGTTTTGAGTAGAACCATTCTGTGATAATGGCCTACCTTTTCGGTTCCTGGAATCGGACCACAGAGGAGCATGGGTGGACACTGGAATGTATGTTATCCTATAAGGGAGAGGAGAATAAGGGGAGGACGAGCGTATTAGTAAATGCCCTTCATTCATGTGTGAGAGGGAAGGTGTTTCTTGTCATGCTGGTGGGTGATGGGCAAAGACGATTTTGGTGTACGCACATGAAGTAGTAAATGACAGAGGAATTTACGAAGGACTGATTCAATCTTAAGCAAGTCAGGATGTTAAAAAAATAAAATAAAAATTGAAATAAAATCGAATTCACTGAAATCAAATGCACTGGTAATTCGGTCACCAACTGATATCACAGGAAAACAAAGCAAGAAATTTATCATGATGTTTGCTTCTTACCGCCCCCCCCCTGTCCATTCTGAGTTCTTATTCTCTCTCTCTCTCTCTCATATATATATATATATATATATCACAGCGTTCAAACGTCTATGTGAACTGTTGTCATTATTATTATTTTGATTGAACTAACAATAGAATATGCTGAAATGATCAGTAAAAAATGATTTCGGGGGGGGGGAAGACTCATACTGGTATAATAAATACCAGTATGAGTCTTAACGCATAAGATTATATTATCTGGAAGAAGAAGAAACCCATTCTTTACAAAATAAAATAAAAGTAATCATAACTTTCATTCATCAGCGAATCACTCTAGCAGATTTATCATTTGTCTTTTAATAGTTCAAAGGTGCTTGGTCGATATGGTTAAGATCAAAGAAATCGCCTTTCATCATCAATAAATCATCAGAACCTCAAATCTTCTAACGGATAAGTACAGGCCGAAGAATCAGAGAAAAAAAATGCCCAATGTTTTAGACAAAACTTTTGCATGACGTCGGAGAAGTGGTATTTCATGAATCGAAGTATGCAAATAACTGCAGAGGATACACCAAGATTTCTTTTTCGACACATATTTCACTCAACGAGATGTGATATGTAAGGGGGGAGGGTATTAGTTTCAAATTCTGTATTTAAACTGTCTGCGAAACATTATTCACCAGTGTAGCAAGCGTAGTTGTAACTTCGGAGCAGCAAGCAATTGGAAGAGGCGAGAATGAAGATGTTTTATTAGTCCTTCCCTCTCACCGCTTTAATAGCAGTGCTGCTGTTTGATCTGCTTTCCAACTATAAAGGTTGTGAAGTCGAGCAATGCGATCTTTCGAAAATTCACACCTCGACCAAAACGTGCTGCCCTGACATCAATTAAACTGTAATGGTGGAGAGAGTGGCGATAATGGCATAATCTTATTCAATAACACTACCTAGCTGTTAAGAAATGGTTAGCATTTCGTCAACCACTCCTTCCTAATGATAAGTCAAATGGCAGGGTATAATTCAGAATAGCTTAAAAAGAAACTGGGGGGACAATATGGCAACATCTGTATCAAGGTGAAATAGGTTTGCGACTATATGCTTCCGTTTATCACGCCGAACAATCCCGGTCGGATATAACGCCCATATCCACGCGAATATCTCATAAACGCACAGCGATAAGGTTCTAATATATGGTTGGTCATCGTAGCCCAGGTATGCGTGTTTATAACTCATCCCGTTTAAAACTTCTAGTCTAGTGATTTTGTGGCTCCAGAGTAATGTTTCTTGAGACATTAATCGTGTACCTGAAATTTCTTAGAGAACCGACATCAGAATTTATTGTGACGGTGACAGATGTCCAGATGGGGTTTTCTATGGCAAATTGCAAATATTATCTCAATCACCATTCTCAAGATATCGTTTTGGATACATATACGGTACGATATGCACAAAATCACATAGAAATTGACCTTTTTGCAAAACAAGGATTGCAAAAAAAAAAAAAAGAAAGAAAGAAAGAAAGCTATTAGCTATCTTTAATGAGATGCATAAGTGAAGAAGCAATTACATCTTTGGTTAAACACGCTTAACTCGATCTCATTAATGGGATGGTCGTATGTCTTGACGCTGAAAGACTACAGCCTGGATTTTATGTCGATTTTAACATGATTCACCCCATAAATAAACTACAGAATGCCATTGATGGGTGAAAAATTAAGAATTGAAAGAATTTTTGGGAGAGAGAAGGGTTAGATCCCGAAACTTGCAAGTATACTTTTGATAAAATGCAGAAGGGTGTTGGTTTCTAGAAGAAATGAATGGACAAGGAGAAAATTTGTTCCATGAGGCTGAATTTGAACTAAAAAGAGCTTACAGTTGGGGATGAATTATTGGTGATAACGCCGATAAACAAACGACAAGCAAAAGGTTTCTAAAATGCATGCAATGTGTGAAAGAGAATGGGATGAGTTGAAGACAGAAGCTCATCGATGAACTTAACTCTCTTCTGCACTGAGTCAAGAACATTTTGGGAATCCCATACAATAAAGTGTGAGAATGGGTTCCAACAGAAAAATTTCTGGATTCGTGACAAGGTTATTACTGGTTCAGAGAAAAAGTAATCCCTCGAACAAAATAGAAAACCTATTTCTTGAATGCTGAGGAGATTTCAGGAGTACGTGCAATACGATTTATGCAAAAAAGATTGAATGTTTAACGTTATCTCAAAGAGAGAAATTTGTTCATTTATGTAGTTTGCAAAATGATAAAAAGGAGTGCAACATCAGCAAAACTATGGGCTAGATATGAAGCAAACTGAAGAAATTCATTGGTAGATCGAAGGTAGAGAAAAAAGGGGTCTACGAAAGAAGCAACTTTAACATTAATTGCATTCATTAAAACCTTGTGTCACATTCGCTTAAAAGCCTTGGAAATATCAAGGAGCAATTAGTTGCCAAGTTCCAAGTTGTGAAATGCTAATTTTCAAGAATTTTTCTATTATTCGAGAATAAACCGAAGTGGAATTAACAGGCCTGCAATTTGATGATAAAAAAATTTTTTTTTCTCATTTTAGCAATAGGTTGGATGCCGGCTAATTTGAAGGTGATGAATGCCAGTGAAGAACCAATGTATATTTCAAAAGAAAAGAGAAAGTCTGTGGCCCATAGAGCCAAATCACTGCGGATCACTAAATATCACCAGGATTGGTAGAAGTTTTGATATCAAAGTACAAATCTCACCACTTAAGTAACCTTTAATCGTTATAATTAAGGAATACGATCATGAGTCGTTAGGAATGTGGCACGAGAAAGAAGAAACAACACCCGATAATATTGATGAAGCAAGTGTTGTTAATGAAGAATTACTTGGTGGCAATAACGCAAATAAGCCTTGTGAAGGGTTCGCGCACTAAACTGAAAGAATTGAATGTGACAGGAAAAAGGCAGTTTTGGTTTGAAATCTGATTTGGTTATTTAGGAAAAATGAAAACTAAAATGTAGAACGTGAAAAAGTATGACGGACATATGGAACCTTAGAACCTTTCATTTAAGGGTATATTTCGAAGAGTTCCATAGGTTGGCTCTCAGATAACACATGGGATATTTGACCTTATAAAAATGTCCGTAACTAGGTTTGTCCAGTCAATAGCATAATCGCTCTCTCATCTACTCGGCAATAACTTCTCTAAAAGAAAAAAAAAGCGATGTGTGTGTGTGTGTGTGTGTGTGTGTGTGTGTGTGTGTGTGTGTGTGTGTGTGTTGGGGGGGGGGTGATATCAGAACAGTGGAGTCGTCGTCGCGGTCAGTAAATTCGTGTTTTTTTCTGTATGCGTATTATACCTAAGTTTCCTTAATCCATATTCCAAAAACTATGAATAATAAGAAAAATTTAAGAAAGCAAGCCTTAAACAAGCGCCTGGACAGAATCAGTTTTCTTTATTGTATCTCGACTTTTAATATTATTGGTGATTTCGTGTTCACGATCCAAACCTTTCTCCATTTTCAAAATCCCAACTATATTTTTCCAAACTCCACCCTGGAGAAATTCCATAGCAGTTACAATAACAAATTATATAATCCAAAGTATTTATTAACATTTTCCATTGCCTGCAATCCTCATAATTTTTCTAACACGATCCTCGGAATAATTCTTAATAGATCCTGCAACCAATGTTACCTCTCTTCTAGCAGGAAACGTGGGATGGAGAGGTTGGGAGCAACTCAAGCTACCAACATCTGTAAATCATAGATCGAGTCTACCGTGGCGATCTCTCAATCTAAACGTCGATCTTCAGTTATTGTTTTATGCAGATTTCCTCTCTTATTACCTGAGCCAGGGAGTAAATCTGTAGTCATGGGTACGGAGTTTTACTTTACATTTTCACTCTATCCGCTTTCTTTCTCCTACTATTTCCTCAGTCATCGGTGATCTCCGTTTACTAATAACGGTGCATACGGAGTGTTATGTAGTAGCATATTCGGATTTCTGTTCGTCTTCTTGTCCATCAAACTTCGCAGCGTCATAAAAATAATTATTTCTACATAGTGGTACAACTACTAATTCATCATCATTATTTTAAATGCTGATGTTCTAATGAATATGCTGTTTTTATAGCTGAGATTTCACTTATCTTCCAAATCTAATATTTCTCCAAGGCATCATCTCGTGACAGCTAATAATAAAAAAATAAAAATAAAAACTAAGTTGAAAAAGGATTTGCAACAAGGATCAAAACAAGAGGATTGTATATATTTTAGGGCGTAAATTTAAAAACAGAACTGGATTTTTCCCATCACATCAGGATTTTACAAATATACCAAACATAAGCTTTTCTAAGCATTGTTCAATGATAAAAGTCAATTAGAAATTTAAAAAAAAAAAGCATATATTGTAAAATGAATATAAATAGCCAAAATTCAAAGTACTTGCATTTTTTACTATATTTACATCAATCTTTTAAGGTTAGGAACACATGGGGTGGTTGCCCATCATACTCATTTTCGCCATTAAGTCATGGTTAGTTTAGCCACTCTTCAACAACATGCTGTGGGTTCGAATTCCGCGGTGGGCAGGGATGTTTGCGATTGTCTTAAGGTGGGAGATGAATTTCATCGCCCGGTGTGAGACCACCGACCAGCTTATTGGAGGCCTGAAGTGGCTTGGAAAAGTTCCATATTTTGTCTCTAGAGCTGGAGTATGTAAAAAAAAATAAATAAATAAAAAATACAAAAATATATATAAACGATAAAAATAAATTTTAAGAAAATTAGCCCATCCATAGCAGAAATGTACTAGAGGTTTACTTACAACCGTTCGTGGAGGGGAGCTAACTAAAAAAAAAAAGTTTAGGAACCGTTATGAGCCATGAACTCAAGTACCACCAACGACAACTAAGGATGAAAAGACTGGCCGCCTACTATATTTACAATAAGAAATGATGCTTACAAGTACCTTCCTCTTCCCCCCTCCCTCTCTATCTGTTCAAAGAAACTAGCAGCAGTCTCCCATAATTTTATCATTCTTTTTTTTCCTCCAGTGCACGATGTCTTGATGGAAACTTTGGGTTCGTTGGCATTGCGGCCAGCGAAGGCCAAGACCCCACTGCTTAATGTTTCTTATTCAATCGGCAGGTTTTTCTGTTCGGGCGAGATTTAAAAATCTGAGACACCCCTGCATGGAAACGGTAAACCCACATTAAGTTAAAAACATCCGAGGGAACCGTACATTCCCACTGCTTGTCACTCACTGCACTGAGGTATTCAGGAAGAAAGTTCAGATGAGAATGAAGATAGTGAATCTGTGACGTCCTGTCCCACGTGGTGGCATCTGATTATGGGATGATGAATTAGTTCTTTATCGTTTCCACATTTATTGCTGCCACAAACCCTGACGAATATCTGAGAATTTCCAAGTTCTATTTCCTGACTGTTCAGTTTTTAATGCGTCCACATTCTGGAAGTCCAATAAGTTGGGCTTTCCAGTTAAGTACTGGGACATAAAACATTTTGACTAACAATATTTCTCATGAGCCCCAGATTGATAAGTAATATGCGAGAAGGGGAATATTTTCGGGCTACATGACCTTCACACTCTTCAAATCATTGGGCGACTGGCCTTTTTCATTATTACATCGAGTCAACATGCGATGTTTCTTTAATACTGATCGCTTGTAAAGAGATCGCGTGCATAACAAAAGCAGTCCACGCTTATTTTACAGCCTTTAATTTTTCTACGTGAATTTATTACAATAATCATAAATTATAGAAACGAAAGATATTCGATTTTTGAATTCATCTCCTCGAAATAAATGAGATTCAATTAATTTCCACTCCAAAAAAAGAAAAGCTTTCCACCATTATATTTTATGTGGTCTAATACTAAATTTGGATTATTTAAGTATTTTCAAATTCTTCCCGGTAACAATTTGAATTTGAAACTCAACAACAAACAGAAGCGCTTTCCGTAAACTACTTACAAAAGTTAGAAAAAGGGAAAAAACGTGAAATGTATTGTTGTTAACAATACGTAGTAACAATGGAAAGATCGGGCCTTAGTAACAAACAAAAACTACAGCGATTATTGCTTGTCACGTGTTGTATTAATCTGCGATAAAACACTTCTCGGTGAAATAAATTTAAACAGCAGGAAATATTGCTCAGGTGTATAAATACGGGAGAGCAAAAGGAGAAACAGACGGTACCAGGAGTGATGTCTAGCGAACAACAAAATATTTGACGTTCAAAGTTAAGAAAGTAGACCATTAAAGTAAAAGTTTGTCCGCGTTTGGGAGTAAGTCATGCTTGCAGACCACACTTGTGACCGAGAGTACTTATGCAGGGACAGTTTATGCTCGAAGACAGCTATAAATAGAAGTTATCTTGGACTTGTCTCGTTAAACATGATTAATGACTGCGTTCAAAATGTTCTGAATATTTCCATCTTGGGTCTTCCGAACCAGGAACCCCAATAAACGCAAGACAAGTATTAATCGCTTTGATATAATTATGTTTGCTGCTACTTTACGTTATGAAGAGAAGTGGATGGCGCGCTCATCATAATGACAGCTCCGTAAGGCGTTTCTACTAAGTACAAACAACAATAATAAGGGATTAAAAAAAACAAGAAAAAGAAATAAAAACCTCCTTTTTGCGAGTTAACAGTTCCTATTTAGATCTGTCACCGCGGTGGATGGATGGAGTTCTGTTTCCATCTGAGACTTAAGTGGCTTCTTCGAAGAAACTTGAAAACGGATAAACTTTTTAATTAGCCTCGTTTACATTAACTGACAGAACACGATTTCTCCGGATTTGCTCTCACGTGCAGTTAAACTGTCTATTTCTTAATAGGCATCACGAATTTGTTGAATCATTTTTAACGCAAGAAGTCCGGAAAATGAATGACACGAAACGTCCCATGTTTGTAATTTGTCTTCCAGTGTACGTTGCTACGGAAATGTCTTAAACTCTTTCGCATTTTAAGTTTTATATCGCCAGTTCTTTCGGTTCCAATTCTTTCTTCACAGTTTGTTGCGATCCGCCTGCGTTCTATATGGAATTGGTGAGCGAACAGGCCTAATTCAATCTCGTCCAGGACGGAAAGAAACGTTATTAGGGATTTTTGAATGAAACTGAGTTAGCAAGTCTCGTTTTGATACCGAAACTCGGGTTTTTCATTGCAAAGACCCGCAACACATGCAGTTAACAGACATATTGGTCACATAGCCTAAAAACATTTCTATTTTATTTTATTTTTTTTTAGTACGTATAAAATAATAGCAGTTTTTCCGATTCATTCTTGAGACAGGTGTATGTAGCCGTAATGAGGTTTACAAGAGAAATCCCAGTTTTATACGAGAAACGATGTATAGAATAAGTTAATAGTTGGTAACTACGTTGACAGCACGATTGCATCATTATTTGCCCAAATATTATTCTATCAACAGAGAGAGAGAGAGAGAAGATGAGGCATTTTCCGCCCTGATATTGGCCTCATTGTATTGATTACAGGAGTAAACAAGGAAAAATAAAGAAACATCGGTTTATTTCTTGTAAACATTGTTCAAAGGACTTTAGGTAGTGGTATAATATTTAATTTCTTAAATACGCAGAACACTGCACTTGGTAGAATGCCAAGTTAATGAATGCTATTTGCGTACGAGGAGGCGGTCCTCGTAATATCTCTAATGACGGTAAATTATAAAATATTGAAATATTTCATTATACTGGAGTTTTGCGTTATTAAATTGTCTGCTGAACATTTAAATGTGGGGCGCATACAGCAATAAAAGAGCTCACGGAAGAGAAATAAAAACAGGCATAAGCCTAATAACTGCGTGTAAATAATACATATTATTATCCACCATTAGAATCATTCATGCCGATGCTTGATACAATAGGAAAATGTGAACTGGGTTTACTAGAAACGGCTGCGTAATTAGCAACGCGGGATTGTCATCTAAATGTATGACGTGTGGGGTTAGTTTAGGGAATATTTTTATTAAATCCAAACTAGCGAGGTTGGTTTTCCCGTTTCATATTTTAGGTGCAGTGCGGTTAACAGAAAATCCGGATTTCTCCGGGTTTTCTGTTCACGGAAGAATAATAATAATAAAGATATTTATTCTATATTTTCCTCTCTTTTTTTTTTTATTTTTTTTTTATTCTTTTTAATTTCAAGTAGTTGCATCAATGTCTGAAAATCCAAAAGGTGTTCGCTCTCTGACCGGTTTCCCAATTCAAATTGTGGTATCAAACAAGTGGGTTTATTTTGTGTGCTTTAATTTTAGCCATTTATAATCTCTAACGTATCTTGATTTTTAAAAGTCATATATTATAAGTAATCCGAACACTTCAATGAACTCTATATTAAATCTTATCCCAGAATAAATCCGCATTTCCATCTTATTTTCCGATTAACAAAAAAAAAAAAAAAGTTGGGTTAGAAAAAGGGAGAATCTCTGATACTTATTTCTAATGACCTTGATTTATTTATACACTAGACCTTGATATCTTTTTCACTGACAAAATCAATGCCGACCAGATGGCTGCAATCAACCACACAGCTACATTAAATAGCGCTAAGATCTCATACGCCAAAAAAGCTAAGCAACTATGAAATAAATATAAAATTTATTTTCACTATCATTCTAAAAATTACTCTGTGAAATTGTATTATTAATACCAAGACGGAGATTATCTAAATTGTTAGATTTAAAAGAAAAAGAGAGAAAAATCCCAAATTAGCTTTCTCGAAAAACGACAAAAATTATATCAACTAGTTCAAATCTTTTTCACAGCTGTGCGTACGGAGTCGACTAGTGACGAGCCTTCGGGGAAGTTACATTTGGGGTTAATACAGGTGAAGAAGAGATCTCATGTTTAAGGTCACCTTCATGATTTTTTTTTTTTTTTTTTATGTCGATGAAAAATGTCACGATGTAGGTAGATGCGTATAGCGAGATAATCCACGCGTTTGGCAACCGAGGTCATATTCGCGACCTCCGATGAGCTAGTTCGAGTATCTCTTTCGTTTTTTTTTTGGATTCAGTTCACAAATTGGAGATGGGTTACGAGATGTGGCTTCTGGCCATTGCAGGTGCGAAATGCCGTGAGAGTAAGTGATTCGGAATTAAAGCAGATCAGTCCTTTGACAGCCTGCGCAGTATTGTAATTCAATAATTTTAGTCTCATAGCAAACAAATTAATTTCCATATACGACGTTAAAGATAACGTTATCTTTTATCAATGCCGCATTTTTAAGTAATAGTTAATTAATTTTATTAGATCCCAAGTGGTACTCAGAATAAGTAATAATTATTTTTTAGTAAAAAAACTACGTTTCAATAATTTTAAATTGCTCAAACGAGTGAGGTTATAATGTTGATCTAGTATGTCTCTTATTTTATTCACTTGCCGATTTGTCTGTTTTGCAGCATGAAAGCTTAGAAATGGAAATAAAGTGACCGTAATTACTTTCATCGCGTGAAAAATATTTTTGAACTGAAAGCACGTTAAGCGATCTCATAAATTTTTTTTCGTATTTGCTACTTTTTAACGAGACTAAGTTATTTTTTTTTCTCTAGAAATAAACCGGCCAGAGAACACATGATTGGATAGGCATACTATGCTAAATTTATTGCCTCCGCTGCAGTCACTCTTTTAAAATCGTGACATTCCTAACATTGTTTTGTCGTTATTTATACATATTAAAGAGCATACTTGAATCAGACCAGAATAATAATAATATCGTGCACTGAGTTGTTAAACAATAATGGGAAATGCAATAACAAACAGCAAGTGGTTTCTAAATAATTCACTATTAACTCTTGTATTAATTTATTCTTTGTCTAATTTATCTTTCAAATCAATGTTAACAATGCCATATGCACACTGTTAATATATCACCATTGTTAGATAACTGTTCGTTTTATTTATTGATTTTGCTTTCCAAACGATTCTTGCATAAAGTCGTTACCTGGTTCTTAGATTCAATACTGTGCATGGACTTGACAAGCATCTCATATTTAATAAGTACTTTACCCACTTGGAGGTGTTGATATACTTTCTTTTTTTTTTTTACCTCAGCACAACTATTTTTATTACAACATAATTATTAACATTAATTATTCGACTTTCGGAACGTTAGGCATTATGATTTTCTTCTAGAATACCTTCTTGTGTTCTAGGTGCATGGTTTTCTTGAGCATCATTGTAGGAACATAAGACTGACTCTTCCGAATAGGCCATTATCATGTACTCAGCATGTCTTCGTAAAACAAAACTGCTTGGCACAGAATGGAGGATTCTTTTACGAACAAGGTGACGTGCAATTTGAAGAGTTTGCTTTTAGTGCAATGGTTAACAGTTCTGACTTAATTGTTTTCCTAATGAAATAATCGCTTCAACTCATTCTTTTTTGGCCTTCGCGCCGTCTCATTTGCTAAAGAAGTACGCCACATACATACAAAGCGGTGAGTGTTCAAGTTTTCTTAAAGCCGTGCTGATCATCGTTTATTGCCGGGCTTGTGTCTTCATCACTCCAATTCTTCCGGCCAATTACACGCTAGCACCGAAATAGCTTTAAGGGAGGAATTACTGAGAAACTGAGAAGGGAAAAAATGGTATTACCGACAGGAAAAAAACTTTTTTTGGGGAGGGAAGAGGGTAAAACAACTTGAACTCACGTTAAACACTGCTCAAAAAAAGGAGTAAACAATGATTAGAAAAACAGCATTAATTTAACAAATCTCCATTGTTACGTTGCGTGGTGACATTATCAAGTCATTGTTAACTGGCTCTTCATTCTCATTATTAACTTGTTTGTCAATTGTTTCAGATTTATTTCATTATTAGTCTTCTACCATGTACACGAAAAAACAGATTCAGATTAAAATCTAACCTGCTTCGGCCTTTTGGCGTAGAACTGCCATATTTGTTTGCAGCTCCAACCCTTCAACAATTTGTTTATTTTCTATACACATTACAGGCAGACGACCTAAGAAAAGAACCACTTTTTCTTTCTTTTCGGTTACGTCTGTGGCCAGCTGTTTTTCATCACACAGGAGGGATTTAAGAACAAATCCGACAGTTAATCCTTCTCGCGACTGAAAACATACGTATGCCATCGTTAAAACATAACCTAAACAGCATGACAAGAAACAGCAGGAAACAGTTTTACTACTACAATTTCTCTTATCTCAATCACTAAGCGTTCACCCCTTTGTCTTATCTCTGTTTCTTCTCCTGCATTCTGCCTTGTACTCCAAAGAGTTCCAAGCTTAAATGCTGACAGACCACACATTCGAAGTTCTAACTGGCTATATTCAACGACTGGCGGAGCTTGGGGGTGGGGGTGGGGGTGGAAGAGGTGGAGAACCATCGCCCTTTTACCGAGAAATCACGATGACAACAACGTATTGCTGATTTTGAGTTAAATAATCGACGCTTCCGTATGAATGTTTAAATTATTTGAAGTAATCTTAATCAGGGAAGCGTTACAATATCTAATAAATATTTCCCGGTTTGCTCCCTCCCCCTCAAAAAAAAAAAAAAAAAAAAAAAAAAAAAAAAAAAAAAAAAACGTTTCGCCTCGATTCCATTATAACATTAAAGCAATGGCTTCTGTAACGTTTACTACAGCGCCATCTTCTTCGCTGTCATTCTTGCGCATTACGTAACCAATCTTTTAAGAAAGATCCAACAGCAAGTAATGGGATAAAAGGAAGGTTTAAGTTCCGTCCGAAATATTAATCTAAATAAAATCCGGAAAGTAGTTATTCTGCACGCGTACTTATATACCAAAGGCTTGATTAGCGTGTTCTGCGCATTAGTACAGTCACGGAACTGAAGCTATTCGTGATGCAAATCGAATTTTTAAAAAGTAACATTTTAGCTTGCGCATCGAAATTTGTTTTTTCTAAACTCGGGGCTTTGGATGCATAACTCGGCGATTTTGGACTCAAAATGCAAACTCGGGTCTTCTCCTCCTTCAACTCAAGGACACCTGCTTCAGAGAGATGATAATCACTTGTTCCAGCCCGTCTAGCATACTGTCAACTAGGGTTGAAGTGTTCCTCGTGACCTCTGCGAACACGCCAATAGTTACAGGTGCTGTCAGGGATACTGCGAGGGACGCAATGCAGCTATTTTTTTTTTTTTTTTTTTTTTAATACTCCTGCAGGGTTATTGTTATTCATTCTGCCATGTCTGAAATGCTGGCTCAATAAGCCTGGCACAACACACGCACACACATCATACAGCAAAATTGATTTTATATGTAACCAGGCGAAAAATAAAACAAACACTATACTGCGGACAGCCCAAAGAATGCTAATGTGGAGAATTTAGGTTATCCATAAGCCCAATTCAGTAGGCAGATAAATCAGAAAAAAATTATAGTCGTTCATTTAACAAGATATATTCAAGGGGGGAAAAATGAAAACCATACATGGTTTTCATTTTTCAATCATGCATTTAAGGAATTGTTAATTCATTATTGTTGGTTCACCGATGCTCTGTAATAGATAAATAAATACATTCGATTATCATGTTAATATTAAGTTGTTTATTGTTAGTTGCCCGATCGTTTTGTCATTGTTGTTAAACAATATTTTATCCACTTCAAAAACCTTGTAGCATAAATTATTTGTTGAATAGTATTTTCAGCAGAAAGAAGTAGAGAAGATTGGCTTAAAAAACAATGTGAAGAAATGGAAAATTATGAGAGAGTGGGAAGGTATGAAAAAAAGCAAGAAGCACGAATCACAAGAAAAATGGAATTCGAGCTAGAGACATAGAAAATAAGAATGTAGAAATCATAACTGAAGAAGATAAAATCCTAATGAGATGTAAGGAATACACTGAAGATCTATATGACAAGGAAAATAGACCAAATTGAGTTGCCATTAGAAGATATAAAGATGGTAAATGAAGATGATCTAGGCCCAGAGATTTTGAAGACAGAAGTAGAAATGGTCATTAAAGAACTAAAATGTGGAAAAGCAGAAGGAATAGATGAAATACCTGCAGAATTATTGAAACAACTTCAGAAGAAAGGAACTGAAGAAATAACCAAAATAATAAATTTAATTTATAACAAAGGAGAAATACCAAAAGATTTTATGACCTTAATATTTATACCAAAGAAAAGTAATGCAGTGAACCGCAAGGATTTCAGACCAATAAGCCTCGTTTCCCATACATCAAAAGTACTTATGAGAATCTTAACACACGAAGAATTGCATCTAAGGTGGAATAATTTCTTGGAGAAGATCAGTTTGGTTTCAGGAAGGGTAGGGGAACAAGAGATGCGATTGGACTGTTAAGAATAGTAAGTGAAAGAAGTCTGGAAGTGAATAAAGAAGTTAATATCTGTTATATAGATTTTGACTTTGTAAAATGGGATAAGATGGTGGAAGTAATGGAAAAGATTGGAAAGCAGAAGGCTAATTATTTCACTATATATGGGACAAACTGCCATTGTGAGAGACGTATATGGTACAATAGAACCAGGTATCATTAGACGAGTAAGACAAGGCTGTTCTCTGTCACCAATTTTGTGACAGAGAACATCCCTGAAAATAGCAAGGAAAGAGGCAAATATCAGAATTAATGGGGAAAAATTGAATCAAGTAAATCAAATGGACAGATAAAATAACTAATGAAGAGGTCTTAAAAAGAGTAGAAGAAGAAAGAAGTCTGTTGAGGAGGATAAAAAGGAGAAAGGGAAACTGGATCGGACATATTCTGAGAGGAAATGGAATCATCAGAGATCCCATCGAAGGAAAAATAGACGGAAAAAGACGCAGAGGAAGAGTAAGGAAAACAATGCCAGATGACAAGCTCAATGGAGACAACTTTGAAAGAAACGTTTTTTGCTACTAAGAGAAGAACCTGCTCAACTGCAAAATACTCAAGAAGAAGAAGGCGAAAGAACTATTAAATGAGATGTTTCTTCACCTATTAAAAGGAATTTCTTCATTGACAAAACTGACTTGTGGGATGATTTCTGTTGGGCAGAAGTAAGCGTTGTTAATGTGTCTACAGCACTACTTTAAAAGAAAAATAATGACATTGGGTTATCAATAAAATTATCCAATAAGAAAGAAATCACGAAAAAATAGTCTTAAGAGAAATCTGTTTAATCCTTGTGACAGGAGCACCGTAGTCGATATGTTTTACATATATTTATGCCATTCACGTCTACGAAACGTTTGCAACCTTACGTGGATGGGAATTATTTAAACTAAGGATTGTTTACTATCTTTAAATTATATTTTGTTTATTTTTACATAGTTTGGAAATAAATCCCTCTCCACACATGGAATACTTCCAAATAAACTTCTCAGTCGCCTCACACGGCGACCGAATTCATCTCCCACCTAAAGACAATCGCAAACATTCATCCCATAGGAGTCGAACCCGCAACGTTTTGTTTAGAGAGTGGTTACGTTCATCACTCGAGGAATCAGGCTGGTGGATATTCATTGTCAGTACTGAAAACACGATTTGCAGTACGGATTGCAAAGTGGATGTAAATTTGCAGATAGATTGAACTTTTCAAAACTGCAGCCACATTTGGGTTAGCAAATTAATATTCTTATTAACAACATATTATTACGATACTACCATTACCTAAACTATAAGTTAAATTAATAAGTAGTATAGAAATGATTTGAGAATCATAAAAAAAGGTAGAACTCGCAGTTGCATTCTTGTATATTTTCATTATTATAATAGCTGAACCCAACGCTGCTTACTGTTACAGATACACAACCAGCCGACACGCTCCTGTGCGGCGTGTTCGCTGGTTGTAATTTGTGTTATATATATATAATATGAATGGATTTATACAATGTGAACTGTTCATATGGCGAGTAAAACTAACAGTAAGGAGATTATTGAGAAGTTACAGTTATGACGCGTTGGCATCTGGAAAGGCTCGACGTAAGACTGATGTTATCTGAGGATAAAGATATTATCAAAGGTGGGGGGAAGCGTAGGGGAAGATTAGAAACAGATCAGACAGGGCTCTACTTTACGTATTGAAACTGATGAATAGGTTGTCTTTTCCACACTGAAGAAAGGCATGCAGAACTACATCGAACCCCCTTCCTACCACCCGTTTGCACAAACAGAAGTTTATGATGGAGGAAAGAAAGCAACGTTCAGCGGTACTCTGCATTAATGGGGGAGTCGGAAGAGAGAAAACCATCCACCAGCCAACTCGGAGGTTAGATTAAATACCAAAGAGAGTTGGACTTAGTGATATACAGCATTCGATGATTTGGGAATATCGAGAGCTGTTGATTCTTTAGCACTTTCTTGATTCCATATACAGAAAACATTATTTGATTAAATAAAAATTCATTTCTTTATATTAAATATAGTTAAATGATATATAATGACAATATATTCTTGTTAAAAATAACTTTGCGGTAGTTGAATTTTCTCTTTCCAAATTTCAGAAGTATTAGTGTCACTTCTGCACTGTTAATCAGCCCCCATTGTTTTCTTCACACGAGAAATCTGATTTTCTAAGACCTTCAACTGAAGGACAGCTTAAAGATATTATATTCCAAACCGAAACTGTTTTATAGTGTTAGTTATCTACTGGTTATCGCCCCCACTTCTAATTTACAGTTTTCGCAACATTTCTTCATCCCGACATATTATTTTTTAAGCATAAAAGATCAGAAACAATGACTTGTTATTCAGTTTAAGGTGATGACCACCTTCTATATAAACGATAAATTTGTTCAGTATTATCACCAGATGGAAGATCTCTCCTTATGTTAGATTTCTCACTGCCAACACAGTAGGAAACACAGGACGGTCTTAGATAAAAACTCAGACTGATTTATCGCAGTACCGTCATCTAATCTCTCTGATGTAAGTCGTAACACCGAAACTTGGGTGGGGATAGTTCTCATATTGAAAATTTGCACGAACTTAAATTTTTCCATTTACATTACACATCGGCTTGTAGACAATCCACGAATGAATCCAACACAATCTATTTTTTATAAAAAGGAAAACTGCAGGCGGTTCATCAATAATCCAATCTTTATTGACGATCTTCGTTGATTTCTAATTCTTCATCAGAATTAGATAGAAAACAAGATCAGGTCAGTCAAGTTTTCTTGTCCATTTTGACTTAAAATAATTAAGAAATTTTTATAATTAACTAGTCCGCGGTTCGTTTGGCATTTATTTTAACGGACCTTATTCTTTTATTATGGCTGTCATATTTGTATAACAAACTCACCGTACAATACTATTTTTTTGTTGTTTTTTTTCGCCTTTATTCACTTTCGTAATGTTAATAAGCTTTCGTAAGCTTCATAATCACTTTCTTAACACCAGACAGGAGCATGTCTAAAACTTAAATTATTTTTCAGATTTTTTGATAATCTCGTCTATAGTTGATTAATATCGGTGCCTCAGAAATAATATTTTATTCTAAGATAATATTTTTAACATTTACATACCGAAGGTCTTCGTTATCCCTTTTGACAAACAGTTCACCTCAAGATCGTCCATAACCAGTGTCTAATGCACTGATTTCCGTGCTATTCTTAACAGGAGTGAGCAACTTAAATACCAACAGAATATTTTTTCCCTTTTTCTTGCAAAGTAAACAGTTTCGCTTCTCGCAGAAAAAAAAAAAATCCCAGTTTACTTCCCTTACTTCACAATCTTCTTCACATTTTTTTCTTAAAGCATTCAATGGCATAACCACATCAACACTGCACATCTTCGTCACCCTCCAAAACAGGCCAGAAGGAAACTCGCAATAGCCTTAGTTGATTCGGAAGTAACTCAACATAACCAGAATCTGCCCTGACAATGATACCCGGATAATTGCGGACCCTACACAAATCCTTAATGCACTGCACGTCAATTGCCTTGGTGTCTCATAATGCAAAAACATTATGGGGAGGACTTATGGGTAGTGGTCCTTTCCATAATTTTTTTATTTTTTATTTTGCATTATGGGATACTGAGGCAACTGATGTGAAATCAACAGCCTCTATGTACAAGTAGAATAGTCGTGAACGTCACGTAAACTTTGTTTGCTTACAAACTAAAGGGATTAAAGCTAAGCTAAAGGGATTAAACACAAAATATAAATACTTGACAAATATATATAATTGAATTCGTCAACAGGTTCTTTCTTTCTTATTAACCACTTACCCGCACCCAATTCTTTTGTGATATAGGTTTTGCGACTTCTCGTGTGAAGGCGATTAAAGAAACTACGAGAAGGGGGGTAAGAGTTGAATAAATACGAAAAGATCGACTTCAGAAGTCCACTTCTGAAAAACACTAACGCAAGATGATGGAATGGAATTAATTGTGTGAAATAGAAAGATCAGTTAGTGGTTGGAAGTGAATAATGAATTAACAGTGACTAGCTTCTCTTAATTGCGGATGAGAAGAATATGCTTCTTTCAAGAAATAAAGGAGTTGGAACGTATCAGTATAAATATTTATATCCGCAGACCACTATTCATATCACTGTGCTGTCAAGCTCAAGTAGAAAATGAAGTTCGCCAAAGACAATGAACGAGACAGCAAGGGAATTGTAATGTGGTCTTTAACTCTAGTAAATAAGGATGTTGTGTGAGAGAGAGAAAGCGGAGGCTCTCAATTCTTTTTCCCCTTCATTATGAACATTTATTTACTTAAACAAGTTCGGATTACAATATTTTCAAATAATAATAATAATAATAGTTAATTATAATTTAGAAAGATTAATGTTGCATTTTTGTTACAATGTGAGCAGAGAGAAGCTTGGGTTTTGGTCCAGAAATTTAGGAAATACACGAGTTGCGGTAACAGAAAAAAAAAAAAAAAGTCCTCTACAACATGAAAAATTAAACATACACATTAACATTAAATTAACAAGTGAAAAAGCATGGAAAGAAGTAAACTACGAGAATGCATGCAACAGTAAATGATTTTGTGTCCAAGTACTGTCAATCTCAAGTAGAAAATAATAAGTCTGCCGAAGATAATGAACGAGATGGTAATATGGTCTTTGACTCCAGTAAATAAGGATGTTGTGTGTGTGTGTGTGTGTGTGTGTGTGAGGGGGGATTTCATGCATTTTAATGCGTAGAAATTAAAAATGGAATGTTCCCCACCCCAAGGAACATCAGGAGGATGTTACAAAATACCAAACATAACCTTGCCGAAGTATTGTAAAAATATCCATTAGAAAAAAACTGCATTTCAAAAAAATGAATAGAAATACTTAAAGCTGAAGTACTTATCGCTCTATTTCACTGCATTTAATAATAATAACAACAAATAAACAGCATCTTCCGTCATTTTCCTCTTGTATCGTTGCCCCATAACCATGATGTCCTCGTGCAACAACCATTCACCATGCTCGCCACATAGCACAAGGTTTCAGGTCAGAAGTTCAGGTGAGAATGAATGTCACTGAAGTAAGTTTTAGTGCCATTCTGCCCTTCCCCACGGTCTTGTGGTTCTTTGTTATCAGATGATCAAATTCTTCGTTTAAACTTTTATATTCGCGCTTAAAACATTCAGCAATATCTCCTAGCCATTTCCAAGATATTGGTCCTGTTTTATTGAGCCACTTCGAATTATTCATCTTTTCACACTTAAATCTTCGTAGTTTAGTTGGTATCCATGATGTTAAATAAATTCAAATTAAGCTTTGATGGAACCAAGTGCAGTCCTGCTCAAATAGCAGTCGATCTGTCCATCCATCCATGTTTCCATTTCTCTTACATCTACGTGGCTCTACTGGAACATTATCCAAAGACAAGGAGATCCCTTGGCATCACTTCTATACCTTCTTCAATTCTTGCAGTGATAATTAACGCAAAGAATCTTCCCTTCTTTCCCCACAACTTTACTGAGCACTGCTCGCTGCAGACCTCGTATCGATGTCCATCAGGAAGAAGAATCCTGAACAGCTTGGATAGAATTTGTGCTCCAGAATTAGCGTCCGTCCTGTACGTCTCTACAATCTTTCATACCCATCTGGTATCTACACTACAGCATGGAAGCAAACCTATATTCAGCTAATCCCAAAGAAAGAAAATAAAAGCCAGGCCTCAAGCTATTGTCCCACTGTACGTACTTCATTTCTACAGAAAACAGTGGAGAATCATCAACTGCCAACTCGCTTATTATAGAGAAACCACTTATTCGGAGACCACCAATATGGATATGCAACTCTCGATCCATAGCAGGTCTCCTTGCCAACATTACCAATATACGGATATTAAGCTATGGAAACGTTGAGTCAAAGCATATGTGGGCTCTAGATATTGCCAATGCTTCTTTTATCTGGAGTGGCAATAAAGTCCTCAAATCACTATCCTTTCGTTTATCTTTCACTCTTTGCAATTAGTTTGTCAATCTCCCTCCAGTCGTTCATAGGAAGGCTTCCTTTCCTACCAGTGAATAGTCAAAAGGGCTCTTTTTTAATTCATATGCTCTTTCTTTTATTCGTAAACGACTCTCTCTCTCTCTCTCTAACCAACCTGAAATCTTATCCGGTTGTAATGATTATTTTATTCCTCTGTTTCATTTGACAAACACTGCATATCACATTCTACACGGTATTTAGTAATCAATGTTTTAAACACTGATCTCCTTGCTATTCGAGTATTTCAGTGGGCTAAGAGCAAACTAGTTAGTTTTACACAGTCTTACTGCATGCAAAAAAGTTCGCATTTAACTTCCTCACCTTTGATAACATCTTCACGCAAAATAAGAGTTCTCTTCTTGGACTGGCTTACTACTTTAGGTTCTCCTGGCATAAGATCCACAGTCTCTTCATCCACAAAACTGTGGTGTGCGCCTTTCTGTTCAAGACATAACTTCTCGCCTGCACAACTCTTTCTCACAAGATGAGGTGATGCGCCAATATCTTCTCTAAAAATGCTTGATTCCATAAAATAAAAGCCCCCCCCCCCTGTTTAACTGGTGACCTTCTCTCACAAGGTCACGCTCCATCACTATCTCGCAGGCATACTGGGTCTGTCTTTATGCGTCTTCCACTGGAATTTTTGTGGACGCTGTCCTATTGAACTGGCAAACACAGTTCCTCCACTTTCCCATAAACACACGAGTAGCTTCCAGTCAGCACCCCTTCTCAAAACATCGAAAAAACTTCTGTTAGACCTCTTTCATTCTGTTTGCCTTTATGCTTTGGAAACACCATTGCTCTATTTAATTTTTAAAATAACTGATTTTCTATTTCTTCTGGACCACTTGTCCACACGATTATATATAACTGATGTGCTTCTGCGATCTCACGTGTGTGTGATGGATATAAAGAAAAATAAATAGCTGTATAAAAATTCCTTACATGATTGAAATATCTTGCATCGAACATTTGAATTCAGCACGTTTACCAAAAACTGGGTTAGTTTATTGACCGTTATTATTCGACTGAAGTAATTTAATAAGTCAAAAACGTTGGCGTTCTTCTTCTTATTATTAACTGTTAGGTGATAATGCACTGGTTTTTTTAGTTCTCGATCAAAAAACAAAAAAAAAACAATTCGACTGTTTACATGTAGGATCATAAAACATCATAAACATTATTATTATTTTTACTGATCATTCTCGGTTGATATATCTAAGATATCCTCGATTATCTTTCTTCGTTACTAATTAAATTAAAAGAAAGATCAATTCATAAAAAGAGTATTTTTTTAAGAAAAATCGAATGATTGTAGAAAACGGACTACTAAATATGCAACAGCACAGGACTGAACTTCGTAAAAGAAAAAATACTGGAATGTTACTCGAGATGAAATGAAATTTATTATTATTATTATAAAAATATTTAAAACCCTGGCTGGGCGTCCTGCATGCGCCCATGCAATGAATCAAATAAAGCAATTGATCGAAACGTTAATTCTCCAGAAACTCACAATCGAAACAGCGATTAAGTTCGTATGAAAAAAAAAAAAAAACGCTAGTCACAAAAGAAAGAAAGAAAGGGGGAAAATAAGCCATGTGTAAAATGGACAATACGAGAGGGTAAGGAAAGTTCTGATAATCACCTAGAACAAAAATTAATTAACTTGATGTCTTCTTATATATCCTAAAAGAACAAATTGTTACAATTTGATGGAAACATGGGAGTTAAAGGGTTTTAAGAACGAGGATGTTCTTTCTTGTGGTTGTATCAGTTGCTTTAACATCATTTTCGTTCTAGGTGTTTATCAGAACTTTCCAGCCCCCCCTTCGTAAATTGAACAGAATGAGCATTGCCATATAAGGATTACAAATGTCCAATTACACAGACAATCACTCGTGTTTTTATTATTATTATATACGAGTATACATTCTGTATACATTTTAAGAAAAAGCAAATTCCATTTTGTCCAGTTTGCAGCTACTCGCCACGGGAGAGTGGTAATATACATATTTTCCTGAAGGGGGGGATAGCAGAGGAGCATTATTCCCACCCAGTTACCCTAATGAGACTGTACACTAAAGGCTGCAAATAAATATTAGAAATATGCTTTCTTTTTTAAGCTAAACTGGAAATGAGTCTGAAGTAACTAAGCAATCCTAAAAACTTTAGTAAAAAAGCATTATAGGTCTTTTTCTTTCTTTCATTTTTTGATAACGAGAGTAAATAATAACCTTTTTAATAAAAATTTAACAATGACTATGGGTAAGTTTGATTAGTAGCTATAACGACTCGAGGAGTTTTGCTAGAAAATAAAATCTAGCGAAAGCGTTGTTAATTGTTTTTGAAAAGCAATTCAAAAATTATTAATGAATTTTTTTTTCGATAAAGTGCACGTATATTAATCAGTTCCATACCAGATGAACTATTCTACGTCTTGTTTCAGCTGGTTCACAAGTTCGTCGATCTTTGGACCATGCAAAATAAGTGTTTCCTTCCGGAAACTCGGATTTTTAACCTTTTACCCCAAGAAAATCGACTGTAAAACTGACTTTCTCAGAATATATAATGTTAGGATAAGGCCGCGAGATGGCGACAGCAGCAGTCTGCCATAGTTTTCTTCCCCGGATGCTTGTGAAAATCATTGATGGGCTTGAGCCTGCTGTCAGTGATGTTAAGGGTGGTAGAGGATGGTCTCCCAAGTCTTCGAAAGTTATTTTTGGCTAAATTGCCTCGCGTGCACTTTTTGAGGAATAAAAATGCGTTAAGGAATTTATTTACTGTTTTAAGGATGAACTACAAATTGCTTTTTTTATTGAACTATTTTTCAACTAATTTTCATGGAATCCTTTTTTTTTTTTAAGCAAAACTGATTTTGTAAAAATTTCATCGAGTTCCACCCCTATTCTGAATGTGTATACTGTAACCTCGGGAGGAAATTGGGACATTTCAGGCTAATAAAAGTCGTGTGCAGATTATGGAACAAATACGATAGTGGAAAAAAGAACTCAAATTTTAGAAATCATCACCACAAACGAATAAAAAAAATCAGATATCGACATCCGAAAACAGGCTCGTTTTTTTATTATTAATGTTAAATTCAATGATATTTATATAGCGCCTGCACCAGAAATAGAAACATATACAAAGCTATAAGGCGTATAATTTTAAAGTCGTTTGGTACGAGGAAGAAGAAAGACCATTAAAAGTAAGAATGATAGCATAACATTCTGCTATGCTATCAAGCATTTTTGACGTTATGAGCATGCGCAGTATTTTTTTTTTTTTTGTGCATCTGCAAAACGGCCCTTCTTGTAAAACTTGTTCCGAGTGGAAATAATAAAGTGGATTATCATCACCTTCACTGATAAATGTAACAGTCCAGCTGAAAAAATGATACTTGTACATGTGAAACATGTTTTCAGCTTCTTTATACAGAAGAGGGTATTGATGTTTTATTGTTAACGAGAGAATATTTTAGGGTCCACAGTATTCCTCGATTTCCTCATAATCCCTATAGCATCCTACACTTCTTGTGTTGCTTGGTAATTCACCTTTCCAGGTTTCAGTGCTTTCAGTGCTAAAACTGAATTTATGGGGATCCAGCAAAAAAAAAAACGAAGCGGCCTGAGAATGCAGCTAAACAAAAACCAGGAGGATTTTCCGAAGGGGAGAATCTACCACTTCCTTACAATACTGGTTGACTCGCATTTGTTCATAAAAATGCTTATAAATGTTTAGTTCGAATTCCGTCTAAAATGCAAGATTTTCTTTCAACCAAAGAGTCCATACATACTGTTCTGACTACGATACTGATATTCGTAACCTTCGGCATTGATTTTTTCCACTCTTCTCTTGACCTTTACTACCCCCCCCCCCTTTAAACATGCTACTTTTTTAATTTTGTAAAAAAGTAGCATAAAAGAGTATATCTTCTAAACCAATTTTCTTTGAATGCCTTGGTAGGAGAACTCACACACTTAGTCCTCGAAAAAATCGACATCCTTCGGTCAGCGAAGGCTTCGATGCGACTTTTGTCACAAAGATTCAAGAGATTTGATATGATTTCAAGAAAATTCTGAAACCAATCTGTCCTGAATAACACTACAGAAAAATTAGTTTCTTGAAATCATCTACCCATAGTTTAATCCATTCTGCTAATTATAAGTTTTTGAAGTTTTTTGGGTGGAATTATTAATAATATTTGTGTGTGGAGGAGAAACAGATGAAGAATGCAGATTGAATATCCTGTGTGAAGTCCTTTATTCTTCTTTCACTCATTTCAAATAAAACCGTCATCAGCATCAAATGCATTTAAATAAGAAGGATATAAGAAAATGAGCGGAAAAGGATAAAGATAAGGAAGAGACAGTTAGCATACATCTGAGATAAATCCGAAATAAAGAACGATTATGAAAAGCTCGTGGAAAGATGGAGGGAAAGACATATAAAGAAGACGCGATCGTTGATAAATTTTGATCATTTTTATTCAAAAAAAAAAAAAACACTAAAAACTGACGATTCACACTTGGCTGAATTTCTAAATTCAACAACAAACATTGCTTCTATCTTAGCAAAAAGTTCGCTCTTCATAGTCCGAAACCTCGAGTGGCTACATTAATAACGGCCGCACCCACCGGCTGTAATGGGGATCGCGTATTGCTGACTGGAATCTAGTGTGTGTGTGTGTGTGTGTGTAACTCACCTTCACTAGGAGGCTAGAGAAAATGGAAAAGAACATAAAAAGCATGAAAAATGGAAAGACGGAAAAGACCATCAGGAATGGTGAGAAGAAGATAAAAGCACTTGGTAAAGAGGGAGTGGGAAAGATATGGGGGTTGTGTAACAAAATATGAGAACACCAAATGAATGGCCAACCACGCGATGAGCAAAACCGTAACGTCTTAATTGCAAATATAGCGGTATAAAATCAACAAAGGATTGATAAAGGATACGGAAAGAGTAGCAGATAAGAAATTGTATCAGATAATAACTAACCAAAAAATATTCACCTGTGGATTAAAGACGTCGTTTGTATTAAGTAAAATATCCATTGAAATTTAGAAGACAAATTTTATGCTTTGATTTGTTTAATTTTAGTGTGTGAAATAATAACAAAAATCTTTTTTTTTTTTTTTACTTGCAGAATTCACAGACGTGAACAAGGATGAGTAACCCCGACATCTGCGCTCTCCAACCAATAGGTGACAGGTTTGAATCCCACTGCACGCATGGAAATTTGTGAATGCTTTTAAGAGGGAAAGAGAAAGATCAATTTCATTGCTTAGTGCGTGTGAAAGCCTGCTTACTGGAGGCCTGAAGTGGCCATGTTTGGTCTCTGGGACAGCCTTTCTCGAAGTGTGGTCCGCGGTCGAATGGTAGTTTTACTGGTTGGCCTCGAGAGAATTTTATTAAGAATTTTTTTTAAAAAAATCCTAGTTCTAAAATTTTCAGGTATAGTTTAGAATAAGATATTAAAAAATCCTATTAATTAAAAAAACTTTTATGTAATTTTTGTAATTTCAATATAACAATATTTTATGTTACACACTTGCTGTATGTGTCAACCTCTGGTAGAAAAATATGGCTCATCGATAAACATTGGGATATGAGGATTAGTGGGTTGCTGAGTTATACGTTTTGTCTAAGCGGGCCCCTGCCTACTGACGTTTGAGAAACACTGCTCTAGGGAACGTGATTATCTAACCCTGAGTGAATCCCCGGCAATAATGTACGACAGGTTTACAATCTGTCTTGGTGTGGGATTCATTCACACGAACCGGGAAGTATAATAGCGTTAGTGGACATCAAGAATTGTCACTGATGTCCACATTATTCTTTGTTACAACTTATCTACACAGCGAAGGAAAGAAAAACAAAAAAAGAAAAGAAAACTGCAGAAAAGCGATCATTATAGAAGACTCACTATTCTCAGCGAATTATCAAATTAAAAGCAATATTAGACGGCGTAAATATTTTTAAATTTACGCCGTATGATATCTAGAAACTTGAGAATTAAAAACTACGCGAGTCATTTTCTTGAAAAATGCACGGAGGATTAATATTTTTCAAAATCATACAATGCGCAGATTAAAAAAATAAATAAAACTTCAGCAAAAAGAAGGAGTATGAGGTTGCTTGTTAACACTCAAAAGCAAAGTTTAAGAGCAAGCAACCGCACATTCGCCTATTTATTTCTTAGGCCAGTACAACATTGGGAATCTAGAACCAGTGATTTCTTTGTTGGATTACAATATCGAACACTTAATATACTCTTTCCAAATGCTGGAGAACTGGATGCTTTTCTATATCAGTGAAAATAACTTCGCACACATCACGTCAATTCTTTTAATCGAGTGTTCACTTCTTTTCTGTATTTTTCGTCATTTCTTCATTGGTCGTGTGGGAATTTCTTAGCAATTGAAAACATGAAGTGTTATCTTCTATGACCATTCGGAGAAAACAGTGGTATCATTTTCTTATCATAGCACTTACCAATTCGTGACTGCACAATATTTGACTGATTAAAATAAAAGTGACCGAAGTAGTCGCTCGATTGTTTTTGGCTATAAAACAACAGCCAGAAGGGAAATGGAAAAGACTGAAGAATGCTGCTTGGCGGACGGATTTTGAAATTTATTTGAGAACTGTAATGAATATACAGACATTTATATTCTGGAATGATTTATTATTATACTGCTAAATTATAACAGTAACTATTACAAGAGTTAGAGACCAGGTATTCTTGGGAATGTAGAGCTTTCGATGAAGGGAAGTTCTATCTCTGTCTAAAATGCATTGGTTAAGAGACCTACCTGAAAATGGTTTTACGACCGTTAGCGTCCCCCTGTGGCGTGTTTTACTATCATCCAGGTGATTTTTGAATTTCCGTGTTTAACTTGATTCCAGGATTAGAATAACGATTCCATTTTTATCCGTAAATTCTCGATTGGAAACTAATAACACTTCACTTTAAATAAAAGTTCGAGTCTGTGAACTGGAAACACACACACGCACATATGCATACGAAATACTGTGTCATAAGCAATACTGCATATCCTCACATATATTCCCAAATCGACACGCATCTAGATATGTCGCAAAAACATATATCAAGCTAGTTTGGGATGATATCGCATAAACACCAAGCTCGGTAATATTCTTGAGCACCAACCGGTATTGCATGATTGTAAATGGGGCTCATCTGGGAGCGATGCAATGTCTGGAATGCATTTCAACGGAGATGTTTCGCGGACGTCGGATATTCAGTGCGCAGCAGACGTCTGTTAAGTCCTCTTTCAGAAGTCTCAGTGTGCGCGCGGATGCTATAACATCCATCATGTGTCCATTTGACGGCGTGTTTTCTGCTTTTTTACCACCTGTATCGCCAAGTAATAGCTTTTAGGAACAGAGCGCACTAATGCTTAAAAAAGTGTGTTCTCCACAAGATAACTTCCTCGAATAAAATATTTTAATATAAATTTAAAACTGATTTTATTACTTGACGATGCTTTTTCTTTTGTTTTAATAAGGAAATGGTGCAACTTTTTTTTTTTGTGCCGTACTATATATACAAAGATTGTTTCCTTGCAGTATTTACAGAAGCTCTGTTCCACCAGGGTTCTTGAACAACAACAGCTTGGATACTTGAAATTCTGCCTAATAACAGATCTCGGAGAATGTCAAGCAATCCTTCCACACGCCTACTTGAGGACTCAACTGTTTAAGAGTGCACCACACTAGAATACGGCAGAAAGGAACGCATTGATCGATTCCGATTTTTGTATGCGACTGCAGAAATTAATCTGAAGCTCAGCACTACACCCTCCTCCTATGAAGCTATTTTTATAAAGTTAAGTCGTGCGTGTTGTAACAGCCTCGAAATAAATGCAAGAATAGTATTTAGATAAATAGAATGTGAGAGGTATTTTGATCCTGTTAAGGTATTAACACTGGGGAACAAAAGGAGTACAGAAAAAATATATTTGTATGTTTTCTTTATTTGTTGTATATTTATCTTGGAAAATTGCAGGTAGTAGTAATTGTTTTCAAAAAAAAAAAAAAAAGACACCGATAAGGAAAATCATAGGAAAGAGTTAGCAGCAAGAAATAAAAAAAAAGTTTTCTGGCTATTTTCATTAAAGAAAATATATGAGTATTCTGCCTGTCAATTATGCGCTTTTTACAGCCGTTGTGGCTATTTTTCAAATAAAAAATATATGAAAGAAAATAAAAAATAACTTTCATCCTCCTCCACATGAGACCAGCAAACTCACCTTCAGTTGAAAAGTCCTGCTTTTCTTGGACTGAAAACAGCAGCGACAATTATCCACCGCCCAGAAAGGGCACAAAGTTAATTAGTGCTTCCTGGACAAGATTCGCACTCAGGTCCTAATTAAACAAAGGTGACACACACACATACTACATTCCTATAAGTTCTGAAAATTGCTATTAGAAAAATAAATAAAAGTAGAATGGACGGATGTGTATGTAGCACGAGATGTGAAGTAAAAGCGAGAGGAATCCCACTGATTAATTTGATTTTTTCTTTGTTTAATAACGTAAAGGATTTTACATGTGTTTTGGGGAAAGGAAGTCTTCATAAACGTGGTAATACCATGAGGCATTGAGGTCAACTAGGTTATCTATTCTGAAATATAAGAACTGCGATAACGATTCGCGTTTAAGAAAATAGTTTTGGATGCTACTGTAGTCTGCTTGGCTTCAAATTGCATGATTCACAAAACTAGAAAAATTTTTTCAGTGTATTTTCATCAACAAAACTACGAATGGAACATGCAGGCAAAGAAAATTTGCTTTACAGGATAAAGTGAATGACAGAGCAACAAAGTGAATTTCAGAATAATGACAAAATTCGAGATGCCGGCTCAGGTAAATGAGACTTTGGAAGTTTCTCATTATACTGAATGTGAGATAAAGGAGGACACGATGGTAGGTTTTATTAGGTTTTTATACCAAACATGGATAAATACCGAGGCGATGCGACTCGCTGAAAATTTCTATAACACTTATCCTAAGGTGACAGAATCTAGAAGATTCTTAATGGATCGAATGTCATGGAATCCATATTCTCAATTGCTAATTAGATGAGAATCTTCAAGACAGTTCCGTAGTTGACTGTTATTGGATTCATTCAATATTTTAAGTAGGACTGATGCAAAAGTGCTGTGGCCATAATTTGATAAATGAGGTTGTCTTTGTGTGTGTGGGGGGGAGTTATTATAGCGAAATATGGTCTAATTTCGAAAAAACAGTGAGACCAACAGCTGTAGCATGTTTTGCCTGTCCAGATAGTTGTGATGTGCTTTATGTGATCTTCGTTGGCATATTTAATAGAAATATCCACCCTTGTAAAATGAACGATAATTTAATGTGAAGGAGTACAGCAGAACTGATGGTCGTGCTGAAGAGACGGATTTTGTAATGGGTTCAACCACCACTTGAATTTGAAGACGAATTCATACCAGACAAAAAAATAATTTATCATTCTTTATTATCATTATCATAATTTACCATATGAGTTGCCAAAAAAGGTGTCACATCACAGAAGGCACCAAGAATGACTGAAAATGGTAAAGTATAAGTTCTGCATCACTTCAACCTGAGTATTTACGGGTCTGGCTCCCACTGACGAGACCTCAACAAGGGTCGAAACCGGTCTGGGTAGTGACCCCCCCCATAATGTTTAACATCATACATGTCCGCTAGGAGATGTGTTTTACATTATGGGAAATACTAAGGATAGTGATCAGATCTTACTCCACCTTTACCGCGAGTTGCCCCTGTCATGAAAGGTTTGTTTACGCTTAGATCCGCCGAAACTTTTATAGTTTCTCTATTCTGCTTTGAAATAATGTTGGATTCAATATCCACTTAATTTGAATAATTTTGCATCGCCGAAATGAGGGCTCTCTTTTTTTTCAGTAAAAAAAAAAGTTATATAATTTTATAAAATTTCTGACAGTGCGATTCAAGGATTTGCTAGAGAATTTTCGCATTCTCCAGTTTGAACTTTATGAATGAGGATTATATCTTACTATGATTGCAAACTACAAAATTTTGGACAATTAATTCCACTGGGCATGAAATTGCTAAACTGAAGGAAATTCGTATATTCCAAGCAGTAGCTAATTCAGAAATCTCCTTAGAGAAATAATATATTCACTTTATAGATACGAACAAACGTAATAGATTCAGTAATGTCTTTCCTTTATTATAGTTAAGAGACAAAACCCACCTTGTAAAACCTTCCTTGTAGTTATGAGACAAAACCCACAGTGATTATTTTCAGCAGTTTAATTTATCCTCAAAATAATAAGATCGCTAATTGGATTACGTGGTCATGAAAGAGCAGATTTCAAACAAGCATTTCTGTGTGTGCTTCCATCAAAGGAATCGAATTCACCTGACAGAACGAAGAAATAAATTAATACACCGAGTATAAGTGTTAAGGGCGGCAAATAAATCAAAACCAGTATGGATTTCTTTCTTATAGTCAGATATCAGAACCAAAATAAATTACTATGCATAATATTGCTTACAGTTATTGACAAAGGTATTAACTTAACAAAATTTAAGTAGATTAAATAAATTTGAAACTATTGACTCACACTGTTTTATATTCTTACATACACTCTATTTTCTCATTCTCAGCGGATTACCCTCTCATGATACACGAGACCATGTAATTTGCAATGAACATTGAAATACTTATTTAAATTAAGGGGCTATTAAATCCCACATTGTTTTAAAACCGAATAAGAAACTCAAAGATCGGAATCAAAAAGTTTCATGCCGAATATAGTAACTATAAAGTATTGGCGACTACTAGCGTAAGCTAAAGCACGTAGTTCAAGTACGTGGTACAAACTAGGGCAACTTGTAGCAAAGGTGGGTAAAGTTCTGATCGCTATTCTTAGTATTTTCAATAATGTTAAACCTATCTCCTAGGAGATGTAATGTTATACATTATGATGGGAGGTCACTACCCTGACCAACATCATACATCTCCTAGGAGATGGGTTTTACATTATTGAAAATACTAAGAATAGCGATCAGAACTTTCTCCACCTTTCCTACGAGTTGCCCTGGTTTGTACTACGTACTTGAACTACGTGCTTTAGCTTACGCTAGTAGTCGCCGATACTTCATAGTTACTGTATTCGGCATGAAACTTTTTGATTCCGATCTTTGAGTTTCTTATTCGGTTTTAAAACAATGTGGGATTTAATATCCCCCTAATTTAAATAATGTTTACATCGCCGAAATGAAGCCTATTGGCTCTTTATATTTTAAATAATTGAAATAATTATTCTAATCACAAATTAATGATTTCACATTCCACAGAAGTGTTCTGTCCAAATTTATCAAAAGTTCTAAGTTTACCACATTTGGCATTAAACTTTTCTTCATAATTTCAGATGTTCAGAGTTAAGCCGAATTCATTCTTCGCATACTCAGGTATGTTCGTATGGAAAGAGCTTTCTGGCTTCATCCATAAAACACACATTTGCGAAGTATTTGTAGTGAATTGGTTTCACCATAGAAGTCAGAGAAAATATTTCGGTTCCCTCATTGGACTTTTAGTGGTGAAATGGCTCCTCCTTTTAATGCAATTTCGTGGTACTTTGTGGTTTCCTTTGCGTGCAAATAGAAGGAAATCATCTGCTACCACCGCCAAGCAAACAGCTTAGTTTTATCCTTCGGCTTTCAACGTAATCGAAGATAACCCAAAGATCGCAACTCTTCAGCTCCAATTTTTTCATCGTGTTTTTAATCCCTACTCCCACGGCCATTTTATATTAGATGCTTTATAGCGCGCGCGCGCACGCACGCACGCACACACACACACACACACACACACACACACAAAAAACCCTAGTGTGAGGAGTTCCTACAGCTGTTCTTCTTAAAACAACTAGAATGGTTCTGTGAAGTTTAAACTCCATCTAAACAGAACTTAAACCGAAAGGATAAAGATATATCTGCCGATGATTGAAAATTATCTTAATATGCAAACTATAAGATCTCGTAGAGGAATTGTTTCATTACAATGTTCAAGTTAAAGCGGGTTTTTTTTTTGTTTTTTTTTAGCTCGTAATCATCTGTGTAAAATTTGTTCTAACTGCCTCTTCAACTCAGCATATCGAATTCGTCGTTATCATAATGAAGCCAAGATTCCATTGTTGAAATGGTGTTTATTTTTTATGGAAGGCAATTTATCAAAAGCGCATTAAAATTGTCACATTTTATGAAACACTGATCCACTGACGTTTATACAGCTCGCAAAATAGTACGAACAATAAAGGAAAATTACCAACCAAAATTCCACTTACTGTGGTCGAGATAATTTCTACAGAACGGTTGCCCCCCCCCCCCCCCCCCAAAAAAAAAACCGACAAGGAAGGGATGCCGAGTTTGAATCTGACCCTAACAGAGTTCGGAAAAATGAACGGATGCAGATTTATAAAATTTTGTTTCTTGCTCGACAGGGATGTACTTTTTAACACGACTATAATGTAGTGCATTTTATCATGCAATATTTCACGTATAATTAAACATTTCAATAGTTTTAAATATTTTCCAGAATTCAAAAACATCGACATTCCATCTCTTGGTTCATTCAGTTCCACATATGCAGGTGAAAAGGTGACGACGATGCAAAATTTATTTTTTTGAATACTGGAGACATCGCACACTTTCTTCAGTAGCTTATATAAATTCGGATTTAAGCTTGTTGGTTTTACGTTTTGCTATTCAAATGATAAAACAGATATCAAAAGATCTAGAAGTTTAGGTTTTTGTAGTATTTAAGCGGCAATATCTGATCAGTAAGTGTCAGTTAGTGTCACCTGCCACTTATCAAATACATTACTGTTCGTTGCCCCTTGTTTTGTTTTGAGTCACAGTGAAGAACGTGACATGCGCAGTATCTTGCATTTGATAATACGGAATAGCACGATCTGTTTTACAGATTGTGCTATTCTGCACTACAAGTTTATTTTTATACAATTTTATTTTATAATTAATTAATTAATTTTATTAGCAGCATGCCTGTGTAACTTGTGGCAATAATTTCTGGTTCCCTAATGTTCTTGAGTTTGCCACCCCTCTCAATACACACCAAAAATATTACAAAAAATCAAAACGACGTATAGGGAAATAAATTTAAACACTATGTTTATTTTAGTTTTAAGTATAGTTTAACAAAACTAATTATTAATTAAGTAATAAAAATTACTAAGTTAGCATAAATAAAAGAATCGTCGGAAAAAAAAAATTGTGCCTCACGTGAAAAGTGCCACCAGGGACGGACCGCCCCCTCCCTAACTACGCCACTGCCGAGTGGGATGGAGAACCTTTGTTCCCAAGATCATCAAGAATCGAAAACGACTGGATAGCACATAACAACAATACTAGACAGGCAAAAGAAAGAATTAGAGGTTTCGCTGAGTCGTCTGATGGAAAATTTTCTATTCTTTTTTTTTTTTTTTCCCTAGCAGGTTCACGAGTAATTTGATCCATGTAAATAGGATTTTCATTCCAGAATGTGATTTTTAACACAATTCAATAAGAATCAACTATAAAACTCTCAATATTTCAGACAATTACACGATAGGGCTCAGAATCACAAGATGGCCGCAGTTGTCTGCTGTATTCTCATTCCGAGGTCTAAAATCATCAGTAACATGAACTGAACTAACGTGATGCCCAAGGATAAAGACCGATTTGAAATAAAATAAATAAATAAAATTTGATTAATAAAACTCTTTAAATGATTTAGCCATTTTTTTTAAACAAAACTAGCATAGTATTTTGAAGACACAGGAATATTTTTGCAGAGAACCCGTTCGTATCTGCAAAAGTAATCACGTGTCCCTTTCAGAATCTCCATTCGAAGAAGAGGGAAGAGCCTTAATGAACATCACGGGGAGGGGGAGCTTAATTTCCAGATCCCCGATTGCTGATAATTTTTTTTTTCTCCCGAAGACAGTGTCCTACCTGTCTAACCGTACCCTCTATGCTAAGGCATTTATGAGAAGACAGATACTAAGTATTAAAAGATTACTTCGTACTCTATAAAAGATTGTTATAACCAAAATGGGCACTCTACACTGTATCTACTAGCGTTTCCCAACTTTTTTTTTTTATCTATCTGATTATATGTTTACTTCATCAGGGTACAATTCAAGTTTTATTTCAACGTTTTTATTTTATAATGGAATAATAAAATACATTTTCACGTAACCGTTTTATTATTCTTCCATTTTAGTATATTTAAAGGGAACTGAGTTAGCCATGCAGACTGAACATGTGAGAGTGACGTCAATTTTGCAAGTGGCGAAAAAATATAATATTTTCACTGCTCTCATGCAGCTGCATATATTTAACTTGCGGAAAATTGAAGTTCAAATAACACTATAGGATATTTAGGGTGAAATATTTTATTATCAGCATAGAGCATGTAGAGTGGCGATAGCACGAACTCGACGAGTTACGGGCATGAGGTTTATTTTTTATCTGCTTGAGAAAAACAAGAAAATTTCAGTGCACAAAAATCTATCAGACTAAATACTGCGAAATCAGACTAATGTAATAAAGAATCAATTTTTTTACCGATTTTACTTCATTTTTTACGTCATTTATATGTATTTTTAAACATATCTATATATATACATGGTATGGTATATCTAAACAACATTAACTCGTTCAACTTCTATTTATATATAATCATGCATCATTTAATATTAATTAACCTAAATATAAAGATTACTCGGTTATTTCTTAAAGCTATCTAAACTTTTTGCTTTTATAAAGTAAAAAAAGAACTTCCAAAGAATAAAAAAATGAACTTCTTATATTAGTAAGAACTTTTCTTGTCTTCTTTGCTAAATTTCTGTTATGTCTTGTATGGCTTGACTCAATAAAGTGCCACGAATGAACCAACACAACGAATTTTCTCTGCTTGCCATTCTTTCGCTATCTGTTACGGGGTGCTTTCACAGCACAGACTCGAGGACGATGCGAAGTCCATTTATGACTCGTGGACATTTTACAAGGCTTGTCAACTGAAGATGAGTTAACTGGTTGCACAACGAGGCGGTAAGATTCTTTGGTTCTCCCTTGAGAAACTTCTGTTTTCCATGCCGAAAAAAAAAAAACCTGCTCGAGAACACACCAATAACAGAAATAATACACTGGCGCGTTGCTTTAGATCCCAAAAGCCATAATTTCTAACTGCTAATCATCTGTAGAACATTTTGGTCATCAAAGTGTTCTCTGTCATAATCCAATAGAACTAATCATACTGAATAAATGTTTGCCAAACTAGAACTCGTAGATTAATATTAGTTGGGAAGGGCTGCTGCGCTGTTAAATATGCGTATTTGTACTTATATGTATTGGTGCTTATCCAAAGGGAACTGAACAAACGACAGGCAAGTCATTAATCCCCCCCCCCCCTCTACCGCTGCTGAAAATCTCGCAGGTAAAAGGGGTTTTTAATGTATAATAGGAAAATTATTCACAAGATGGTAGACCTATAGCACATTGACAAACATAGGTAGGAATCCTGTTCTAGAAACTGATGAAAATTCAAACACGATTTTCATGTTTTGGTACGATTGCCAAATAAACAGAAAAAAAATTCAATTTGCTTATTGGTCTGGCTTTCAATAAACAGGGTTAGACATCACAACCAGCGTCTGACCATTAAATGACACAGTTGATACAGTGGGATTGTGAACCCATAAATTGTTGGCGGTAAAGTAGAGACTTAAAATGTTCATAAGACATTTAAGAAATGAGTTTGGCACAGCTAAGGTAAGTCGGCTTGTTTGCATTCTATTTCAATATCAAGCTAAGTTCCACTCCTTGGAATCTCATGCTTTCTGTGATATTTTGTTAAAAAAATTAAACTCAGTCTACCCCGAACTATGGATAGGAAAACAGCATTATGTTGCATGTTTGAAAAAGGAAATTCTAATGGCATCGCAAAATATCGTGCTCGAAAACTATTGTAGTTTATCTTCCGAATTTATTCGTTTGTTGACTCATAGATAAACCAGAAATTCATTTTCGAGTGCCACCTGGAATATTTCATATCGTGTACTCGTATCACTTTCCGTAAATAGCTATAATTACCCAAGTAACATTATCTGGGATAATCAGGATAATCCTGTAAGGATTAAGACTGTAAAGCAATATACTGACTCGCGCGCATATAAATAAACACGATTTGAATCGCAGCCGAATTGAAGAGAAGCCAAGGGGGGTCTCTACCCCAAAATTTTAAACCGTTTCTTTTTTGAACACTAGAGTACACCAAAATTCTTAAGTGTTCCAGAATTACTTGAGTCGGTGCTACCAGAATAAACGCTTTCTGTCTTTTCTGGCTTATTTTTAGAACGGTGACTCCTCTTGAACTGCTACTGGGGGTTACAAGAAGTAGACATGGTCATGTCATGTGGCATTGTCTGGTGAATTACCAGATATTATCGTGTCTGGTACTCAAAAATACCGGAATAAGAAAGAAAAAAGTTTCCGTGATTTAATATTATTTGGAGAATTGAAATACAAGAATTAACTGTCGTGAAATTAAATTGGAGTCTGTTGGCTGATTAGGCTAAGTAATATCTAAAACAGGGCACTGGGGATTTAATATTCATGGACATTCTTCCCCAAATAGCGAGTATCGTTCCTAATATTACTATGCTCTCGCTTCATAGCTGAGATTAAAAAAAAATTAAAAAAAAACAATAATAATAATAATCGAATTCTTCTGGTGAATCAAATTTTATATTTAAACGGAATAAAATAAATTCTTTATTGTCTAAAAGCTAGTTTTTTATTTATGCGATCAACTAAATTGATCTTTTGATTATGCATAGATCTCATAAATGTATTTCACATCCTAGACATATTTTGAATCCATTTATTTCAAGTCTAAGGGAAAGATATTCTCTACTGTGCTAAAGAGGCGCTTCGATTCTTTATTGATAATACAAGTGGCGTTTTCTTGCTTGTTTTAATAGTTTGTGTTTTAATTGGTATCTTACAAAAAATTAATTGACTACAGTAGTTACCAAATTTAATAGTCAGTCTTGAGAAATTTACAACGGGTTTAATTTTTATTAGCAAATGTTAAACTTCCGTTTAATTCTCAAAAACAGTAGTAAAAATAATGCATCCTCTCTCTCCTCTGGTTCAAAAAAAAAAAAAAAAAAGAAAAAAAAAAACTACATTCGACCTTCCAAGGACACAAAAGTATGCATGTACGACTTTTCACGTGAAGGTGAATTAATCGGTTTCATACACTTGTAGAGATTTTTTCTTCCATCCAAACAGACAAACCGCACAAAGGAATACACCGGTCTCATCACCATATTTGCTTCGAGATAATTTCGGTCCGGTCTTCCCTTTCGTGTCAGACTCGATGGCATGTTACAGCCAACTAACCTGGCTTTTTTTTAGAAACCAGATATTAAAATGATTGGGCAATTACTCCTGGGTGCATCGTGTGTAATGGCTATAATGTAATGTGTAATGTGTTCTTAATACCTGCGCCACTGCATGAGACTGACTAACTCACTTTCATCCCTGATAAATGTTCTTGGAATCCTAGACGGGAAGGTTACGCTTTTAACATTATGTCATTGCATTTTAAAGTTAAATGAAATGTTATTTATTTTTAAATAACGGTCCCAGTCATTAAAGATTGGGTACATTATTACAATAATGGTCCAGAGGAAAGTAAAGCTGAATCTTGCATGTTTTTTTTTTGTTTTTTTTTTAATTCAAGATCTCAAACCAGTAAATCGTTTGATGGTTATTTACTTATCTGAAATTTCTAACTTCCCACACTTCTACATCTTTCACATTCAGAGGGAACAATCTGGATACGAGAGAGACGGCGACCCTTTGAGTGATGATACTCAATGATAAGGGAACGTTCTCCTCAGCTCATTGGATGCTTTCTCTAGTCTTCTTCTGGAACAAGATCGGAGTAATCCTTAATAACATGGAAAGAAAGACGTTCTATATCGTGATAGTAGAATACGGAGTATGATCCAAATTTATAATTTTTGATTTTTTAGCTAGAAACTCGTGGACAGCATCATGCGCATTGTTACGGCGGATGATCGAATTGTTCTGCCGAAGTTCAAGTCTATTCTTACGAAACTTCACATAATCTTGCCAGAGTACTCCTAAATAATGTTCATTTAGCATTGATTCAATAGGACAATTAGAAATTGTCTTATTGAAAGCACAAAGTTTCATTAGTATTAATACCTGCACCATAAATATCCAATTAAGAAGGAAGATCAGAACAAACCTCGACCACTATTGCCTTTGATCTTCCCTCAAAATTCGTGGAACCATCATTGCAGAAATGTTTTCATCCCCAAGTCGTCTGCCAAAACCTTCTTCGTTCTTTTCTTTGTCTCATTTTAATTCTTCTGCCATTAACTGTTTTTTTCCCATCGTAAACAACAAATGCTCACGAGCAAACTCTATCACAGCTTGTCATCTACTGGCCGGATTGTTTTAATACGACTCAAGCGAATAATTTGGTCAGACATGTCCAAATAAACACAGTCGCATGGTTCTGCCTGTCTCTGCATATGCGCGATACTGCGAAGCTATTCCGAGAATTTAATTGTCACATCTTGTATATATGAATGAATATAAGAATTAATAAGTTATGTAGGAGAGATAGAGAGACGGAAAGAAATCGTTAAAAATAAAGATGGTAAGACAAGACACCATCATGATAACTGATAAGGTGAGCAGAGTATTTTGCTCACCTTATAGTCTTTTGACCCATTTATTTTTAGTGAACAGACTCGTTCCTTTGCACTTTCCGAAGTTATACTGGCTATATATAAATTAAAACTTTCCAAATTGCCAGGATGCGATGATATTGTCTATTCCAGGTAAGATCCTATGCACTGTTATAATCAACAGGATAAAGGACCTGGTCGACAAGCAATTTAGATATGAGTAAGGTGGATTCAAAACGAGGGCAATGGGAAGAAGAAGCTGCTATCCATGCGAGAGGTTTAGAATTTCAGAAACTTGGGATCAAGTGTTTTGTTGACTTTGAAAAATCCTTTTCATTCGGCTGATAAACCAAATTTATTGATGACTATAAGAGATTATGGAATATCTGACAAACTTATTAGCATTATCATTTCTTTATATGATAAGGTTTAAATAACAACTGGAGTAACATAGAAGTGTGTCCTGTCTCATTTCTATTTGGTTAGTTTGCAATGAACAATTCACTGCAAGGGAAAGATTGAGAACCCAAGGGATCTAAACAGGCTTAGGATATTTGATCTGGATTGACCGATTATTTGGCAGTATTCACACATAATGTGGGAAAAATGAACTCCAATACTGCTAAAGTTGATGATGTTAGGAGTCAACTAGGTTTGCTTATCAATATTGAGAAAAGAAATTAATGAATTCAAGTGATAAAGATCCCTCTGTCTTTCGCAAAGGAAGTGAACAAGTTGCTCCCTTCAATGATCTTAGTAGGGGTGTAACTGAAATTGTTGAGGTGAGGAATAGAAGATTGGGAATGGCTTCCGAAGTCTTTAAAAACTTATGGAAAGTTTGGACGTTAGCAAAATAGCAGTAAGACAAAACCTTAAAATTGTTTGGATTTCTCTGTTATGGGGCTAAGACTTGAACACTATGCAAGAGTGAAAAGTGGAAACTCGATGCTTTTGATCAACGGTGTTTTAGGAAGTTTTTCAGGAGTCTTCACTCGACTTCATAAATAATAATGAAGTATGTCAGAGAAGTGATCAGCCTCTTCGTACTATCCTTTGTAAAGAAAAGCTACCATGTTTAGCCCATACCATGTTGTAAGAAAGTGACATTCGATTGATCAAACGGAATATATCAATCAATTCAGTAGGTGTCAAAAATAGGTTGGCTCGAGAGAGATGGATTGACAATATCTAACGAGACCTTAACGAAATAATTTACGGTGGTATAAACAGAAATGGACGCTCAATAGGTGCGAATTTAATATGGATTCTTCTCCCTTACATCACAGCAGATCTCATAACCAACATTATGCAGTTTTGGAAGTCATAGAAAGGTTTGAAGAAATGCATGGGATCTCTCTCTCCCCCAAGACATTTAATCAAGTATACTTACAGGCCGAATTAAGCCACCATTTTTATTTGTTTCTCGACCTTTTAGAATTGCAGTTTTTTTTCCTCTGCTTTCAATACGTGTCATGTTGGCAGTGTCCTGTCTTCAAATTTGCCACCAATGCTAAATAATCCCAATGATCTTTATTTTACCCGCTTTCACTGATCTCCAATTCTACCAAGAGTTTTGTTGCGGAAAATATGCTCCTTTCTTATTTTCATTGGGCAAAGTCAAGTGTTCAAAACTTTACGATATTCCCTACCCACTGCCTTAAACACTGTCCTCCTTAATATATTCGATTGGGAATGAGGACTTCCCAGAGCCCGCCTTATTTTTCGTAAGAAAAATCTCACTTCACTTCCTTTTGATAATACCAAGATCTCCAGTCAAAATTAGTTTCGATTTCTCATCATCGGTTGGCTTATGAGTGGGATCTTTAGCTGGCAACACAAAGATATCACCTTATCTATCAGCCTCCAATTTTTTGTGTCCTCTTCCTTTCATGACTTTAATTCTCACCTGCAAGTTCAAACGCTACAT
Organism: Typopeltis vanoorti; assembly: GCF_054136105.1. NCBI lineage: Eukaryota > Metazoa > Arthropoda > Arachnida > Uropygi > Thelyphonidae > Typopeltis > Typopeltis vanoorti. The sequence continues at coordinate 76,517,675 of NC_143573.1, read as the reverse complement.
AAATCAAATTAGTTAAACTTTAGAATAATTTCTCACATTTGTTGTCGGACAGGCAACGGAATTTTCCTCAAAATGTTTGGTAACGAGAAGGATCCATTTTAATGGATCTTTCACCAAACCTGGAGACCAACCACCCGTTACTTTTTTTATAGCACACTATTTCCCCAGTGACTGTCCAGCTGTTCAAGGCGCACATCGAGAGGTTCCATCTTTCTTCTTCATCGCTTGCTCGACGATGTGTTATGTTTTATGTACACATCTGCTGTAAAACTTTGATATCTCTGCAGCTGTCATGTACTCCACTTGTCTTTTCGTTTGAATTGAAAATTTCTATGCCTATTAACGCATCACTCGGCCCATCTCTGAAGTCCGTATTCCTGAGATATTTAGCATTGCTAATACTGGTTATTCCATCTAATAAAGTGACTAAATAAATGCTTCATATTTAAAGTTTTTGTTAGTAGACTTTAGAACATTCTTCAACCTTCATGATATTCTTCTAGATGGACATGAAGATCGCATTCTGTTTTAAAGCTGAAACCTGGTTCGAAGTTGAGAGATATCACCCCTTAACAATAACGTAATCAAAACCTTGTTTCTGGAATATTCCGCTCGTGTTAATTTATGCGCAGCTGCAACTCTGCTGTAATGTAGTGCTAGCAATTGCTTGGTAGGTGTGCAAGAGTAGAAAACAAACAACCGAACCGGAATTATCGCCGCCTACCCTACCGATGTTACACTGTTGAAAAGAGACACACATTTAAAAAAAAAAAAAAAAAAAAAAAAAATTATATAACTCACTCTGTCGAAAGATCCTTAAAATCACAATAGTGCAGGGATGTCTCATTCCTTTTCTATATATTCCATCTTTGCCTTCATTTTTTTTTAAGCAGTAGATATCGTATTAAAATAAAATAAAACGTTTATAATACGGTTTTGAAATATTGCCGTTTTATAATAAAAACGGCAATATTTACCGTTTTATAAACCATTTTAAGATTGTTTATATATGGTTTCTTAAATTTAAGAAACCATCATAGCACACCGGCAATATTTTCACATATTTATTCTCAATAATTGCTTTCTCGTGCTATTTCCCTCTAAATTTATTCACCTCTGAAATGACACTGAAACAGATATTTTGATTTTAATCTATTTTTTTTATATTTTAAAGAGCTAAAATATATCTTTAAATTCCAAAATCATATCGTATGCGGTTCAGAACAGAATTATCTAGAAAAATCACACGCCGATCATGTTTTTTTTCTTTCACATTTACTCTCCTTACACTAAGAGTAAATCAAAATTAAAAGAAGAAAAACGAACAGGAAATTCCTCAACACTTGAAAGGAAAAACTGCTTCACTTCTTCTGTGGTGCAGCAGACACACCTGCCAACCCTAATTCTGTACCTGTCGGCAGAGTTTGTTCACGAACTGACATACTAGTACGTCATATTCTACGGAATAATACTGAAATGCGTTGTTCGATTACTCAATAAAGAACGGAACAAGAGAGAACCATATTTATTCGGATTATGGGTCTGCATTTCAGTAATTAGTCTCCTGTCAGAGAATTTATGAAAAAATCTAAATAATGGAGGATTTTTAAGTGTATTCATAGAAATCAAACCCTTGCTGGATCACAGAAAAAGGCAGCATGTAAGAGGGATAAAAGGGAGGGACAGAGAAATGTCTATTAACCTAGGGGAGAAAAAAAGAAAGAAAAAAAAATCGGGTACATACTGCATACCGAATATTAGTAAAAAAAAAAAAATATATAACCTTACGGGGTGTAAAACATATATATTAAAGAAAGATTTCTAAGACTAACGTTTACCTCAAATATTCCTGCATCGTTTCGAGAAACACAGCACTGAGGCAACCCGCATTCCATAGAGCTAACGAACTTCAAGCAGGCAGCGTTCTTCCCCGCGAGTCACGCTGTTCGACCGACAGAGGCCGACGTACGTAATGCTAAGGGTGTGTGTGTGTGTGTGTGTGTATGCGCGCGCGCGGAGGCTCCAAAAGAACAATGTTACTATTTTCGTCAAATAGGGTGCGCCTATTTTCGCGCCATGCCGATACACTGAACGATTTTTGAGCTTTCACGGGTGCAGCACACATACATACACAGGATGTCGTCTGGTCCGTGACGCAGCGTCTGTTCAAGCCGATTGGCAGGGCAAGAGTTAAATGTGGCAAGCGGGTGTGTTGCTCAGCGCATTCTTGGACGTCTGCATAGCGTTTGGTTTAGCTGGTTACCTACAGAAAAAGAAAGAAAGAAAAAAAAAAGTCTTCTTTTGGAGGCTTAGACTCTATTAAGGGGAAAAAATAAGGATAAGCGGAAATATTATTCTTCCTCTTGACTGTTATTTCCTTGTTGTGAATTTTGTGTGGGAGCGGAAGTTCATTTCTTTTCTTTAAAAAAAACAAAAAAAGTTTAATTAACTTTCGTATGAAGTCACGGTGACGTCATCCAAGACCTTCGATGTACATAAGTGCTCAGATGCACTGAAAGCAAAAATTAAAATAACAAAAGAATATGAACATTACTCAAATACCAACATATTTCGTCCAGGTGAGCTTCCGTCCTTTAAGTTCCCAACCCATTTGGGTCTCTTGACTACAGCGGTCGTAATCATACCAAAATAATATGCACCGTCTACCGGATGATTGATGGGAAGGTAATTTTCGTGTCCTTAATTGTGGTTTGGGATTGATAGACAGACTGATAGAAAGCAGGCAGGTAAAATAAGGAAGTTATATTGGAGATATTGAGAGGAATTAAGGCTCTACATTTTGCATGCCCCCATCTTTTGCGTAGTTGATTTAAGATTGATGATCTGCAATACAGCACTGAATCAGGGTGTGGTGCACCATTACGGGGGGAGGGGGGGGTGCTATGAGTCAATGGCCCCAAACTACAATGAAGGTAATGGTCCAGTTGGCCACAATAAATCTGCTTACGATCACACCAGAATTCAATGTAAAATCCTAATCTTCGAGAAAGCAATGCGTTAAAATAGCAACTCGGAAAGAAATTGAATATCAGACACATGAAAACAGGTAGAATGAACCAACCATTAACAATACCATTCCTGACTTACCTTCTCAAAGATTTTGTGTTACCTTGCCATACTTGAGGGAATAAAGATTACTTAAACATGTTCTTTATTCACTAAAGAACAATACATTTAATTCTAGAGCATACTGTCATCAACGTGATAATTTCTCTACACAATAACCTACGCAAATTAAGAATGAACACTTTTAAATGCAGACATTTTGCGAGTGCATCTTCGAGATTTTTTTTTTTTTTTTTTTTGAAGTAAAAAGTGTATTCCTTAATGTTTGGGAAGAGAATGTTTTATCCCTCCATACTCTTCTCCAGAATATATTCCAAATCCTATTTTAGACAAGGATGTTCATAAGATTGCAATGTCAAACATGGAATCCTTTAATCTACTTCATTTAGGAGTTCCAATTTTTTTTTTGGGGGGGGGATGGTCAAGTATTGCATTGATCACTTGGTTTTTGTAATGATTTTTAAAGAACAAAAAAATATATATTACTGAAGAGATGAGAGACTTTCTGGAAAGAATTACTAATAAGCTATGATTAGCATACAGAAAGTTTTTGTATTTCCGAATGATTTAGACAATCGACATCAGAAAGAGATACTTCGAATTATCACCTAACCAGTGAAAAGTAACCTCAATTCATAAAATTCAAACAGTTTTTTCATACAACTGACCGGAATTTTGTTAAAAATTTTTAAAAAGGATGAAACGATATCATGCTTTTTTGCTTGGAAATGACTCAGGGGTAGGTTCTCATTGCTGACGCGAAGAAAATATTTGTGAAATAAATATATATATATTTTTCTCAACTGAAAGGCACTTAACTAATGATTTTTGGTGCCTCCAGAATAAGGTTCTTCATTCCGAACGTAGACAAACTAGCCTGAGAATACAGTCAATTGTGACTGTAGTTCAAAGGTAGAGTAATAATGGACCTTTCCGAGTGTTGATTAGAAGTAGGGAGATGCGTAATTAGGAGCTAGTAATAAATACCGGAAACATGATTCAGTGGTGGTAAAATGTAAAAACTTAAAGGAGATCATAATTAAGAAAGTCGACGTGGGAAAGTGAGTAGGCAGCAGAGCTGGGGATAAATCCGAGGACTACAGCTGGAGACCAGCATTCTTTCGGACAGTCAACCAATCCACCTGATATGACGTCATAAATCAATCATCATTGAGCCGATACGAAAAGATTAGTTAGGATTACCAAAAAAAAAAAACTACTTTCACCAAAAGGTAAGTGTTATGTCTGTTAATTGTGCTTTCTCCTAGTGGTGCGTGTGTTTAGTTGAGGAGAAAAATCCTGTCACTTCCATCTAGTTACGCTGGTGGAGAAAAAGTTCATATAAATGTTCATCGCATCCTAGAAGGAATAAAACTTAGATCACTATCGTTCTTTTGAGTACACTACAGAGCTTTTTCCCACTAGAAGAAAAAGCAAATACAGGCCATCGCTACAAAATTTCATTCTTATTTGTATACCCATGAAAATTTTCATACTGGAATAATTTCTTTTGGAGGGACATCTCTAATTACAGAAATCACGAAAACGCTGATGACTAAGCTCAAACCTAGTTTGTTGACTGGTGAGCAACTAGACAGCCTTTACATCACCAGATTGAAAATTGATATTCTCGGTAAAATAGTTTGCTTATGCAGTTCGATATCTATTGTAACATAGTTTACATATCAATGTATTTTTAAGATATATTTCCTGTATCAAAATAGTACTTTATTTTCTGTATTAACCCTAAAATTCGACATGTAACTTTTTTTCCTTAAAAATTTAAATCTGAAACTTACCTGGCTAGTGTGAATCAACAGTTCCAAACAGATCTGTAAAGACAGGGTTAGAAAATCATTTGTTTTGTATTTCAATATGCATCTAATTAAAAATGAAAGAAATTAGCTAAACACAATTCATTTTGTAACGAACTAGAAAATAAACATGCTAACAATTATGATGATCAGTTTGATCAGATAAATCATGATCAGTTCTTTCCACAAATGAAATTAGTGGGGAAAAAAGCGGGCTGCATATGATTGTGGGGGATTTTTCATCGGTGGGTGAATGAGATTTTCTTATTCCCATCGCAGTCCTGGGCATTGTTTTTGGATTGCTTCAGAGCTGAGCGTGCGGATTACGAGCGACGACGCTCATTATTTTTGTTGCTACAGTATTTGGAATGGAAATCAAGTTGCCCGCGGAACGGCATGTAACTAGCTCCAATTCATTGATATGAAAATCCAAATGATAAACACGGCTGATATATTCCCAGTGGTGACAAAGCTGAAATCTTCTATAACTGGTTTCCATAGCAGCTAAGTAACAAATGATGTTCCAATACCGCGGAAAACTTATCAATGTGGAATATAACAGAATAGTCGAACCCCTAATGATATATCCCTTACTCTCATTAAGCAGGGTTTTTTCTCATTTTAATAATGTGTACGCATAAAAGTAATAAACAACGATCTCAGTGCAAGCTAAACATGAACTAGTAATCCTGTGCTTAGCCTATGCACCGCTTTCCAAATGGATATATATATATATATATATATATATATATATATATATATATATATATGCTGGCTTTTATCATCTGAATTCGGGGTCCTTTTTTTTTTTTCATTTTTTAATGCCCATCTCCCCCACGAAAGATGGAAACCCCATAGCACATATCAGCGTTATGGTTGGTCTAAGGAATAGATAATCCGGAAACCTTGTTCTTGAACACGAGTATGCAACCACATCAAGCCACTTAAACTCTAGTAATGGTGGTCTGACGCTGGATAATGAAAATCGTCTACCACTTAAAAGACTCGCAAATATCCTTGGTAGGCTTCGAATCCACAGCTTGTAAGGAATGCACTCGACTGTCGGTAACCTGCTAATTATATTTATCAGAATACAATTACATTAATAATGGAAATACAGAATATTAGGAATCTTCAATGAATTCTACACTAAGAATCATTTCACCTTCTTAAGAAATCATCCAGAATGGTTGTGAAATGGTCAGTTATATCATTTAGCGGAAATTTTAAAAAGATATTTCTAAGTTTTCATGACATTCCCAAAGAGTTCCGTGACTCACCTCCTTGTACGTGAGTCCTAGATTCTAATATGGCATTATAAACAGAAAATATTTGTCCTTTTAAAGCAATGGAACTAATTAACAGTTGTCAGTTAGTTCCACATATACTTTGCAAAATTTGAATTAAATCAGCAAAGACTGTTCACAAAGGTTATGTGACCTGAAAGAATCAAAGAGAAATCAATGGTAGGCTTCTGTTCCGACTGTACAAACTAGAACCACTGACATTCAGTCGATATTTCTATAATCTGTAAGTGGTAGTTGCGTGAATACTGAGAAATTCAACATCCCGCTTAAATAGGTTCATTCTGACGGAACTGCTGCTCGCAGACACTTTCAACAAAGTGGTCGTGAGAATCTCTGTATTCGTACTTTTCCATAATGATGGTAGGGCATGCGCGGTGATAAACACAACCCTATGAAACCTGTACTCCACGTTCATTGTTTGAACCATACAAGTCCAGGTGGCTGAAGAAGTAATGATTTGGGGACTTTATACTGGAAATAATGTCTTGAAGCACACTTTATAAGCTGGTGCAAGGTCGTATAATATGCTTGTTCACTGACAACGTATATTCCATGATGATCATACTGTTATTACAGATGAAGTACGCAGAACAGCAATGGCATTTCTTATGACTCACACCGTGGGCTTCAAAACAATCTTTTCAATTTTAATAATTTAATCGTATAGTAGTGTTGAGGTTAATATCGAGATATTTTCCTATTAAGATGATCGCGTTATTTAATTGGGAGAGAAACATTGTTGTAAAGCTCTATGAGACAAGTTAGCTTCTATACAGGACAGTTGCAGTTATCCAAGCAATCGTATTAATAATGAGACAACTAAGGTCATCAAGCCTTCATGTACCTTCAGCTTTTCAGAAGATTGCTTGTGTTTAGAGAAGAAATCCAGCCATATCTCACACAGAATGCTAAAATTTCTGTAGGATATTCACCAACTTCCAGTTTAAATGCTAGAGTTCTGAGATTTCATATAACGCTTTCTTAATTCTTATCAAAACATAGTGCCAACCGAATCATCCTTATATGCAATAACAAAATTGTAGTGTAGTGTCTACATATGTGAAGCTCCAGGTGTTAGTTTACCAGCGTATATCTTTCTAGCATTTTGGTTAGTTATGGGACACCAATGGACAAAGGACACGCATTACATAGCTTTTTCCTTGTCATTTGTTAGCCTCGCCTTCTCGTGGTGTGGCCTGTTTTCAAAAAAGGAGCTCTAATGTATCCAGCGAGCATTCCCATTTCAAAAGGATATTTTCCTAAATTGGGAGGAAATGAAAACTAAACTACTATGTGATAGTGACCTTTGCCCTGTGAACCACCACCACCACCAAAAGTACCAAGGAGGATAACCTCAGGAACCTGCTTTTCCTCTCCCTGTCAGACTACTGCTTTCATTCTTCTTATCCAAACACTTGCTTTGAGCTAGTCATATCCTCATCGGTATGAAGGCCTGCGCATTAACTATTCCTTCCCACTTTCCAAGCCATGGTTCCAACAAAAGGAGTACCAAAAGAGGTGAAGGGAAAAACGTAGGTGGCATAAACATAGGTGGCTTGCAAAGAACTCAGCTTCATACTCAGTCCAGACTAAAGTACGAAGTGAATTCCAAACCATCATCAGCGAATCCAAATCTGATTTTGTAATTGCCAATGGCAGAAAACTCGGCTCCTGTCCAAATGAAAATCATTTCTTCTGGTCGCTTACAAAGGCCATCGAACTATCTTCAGCTCACAACTCCGTCTCTCTCATCCCGTTGTCACTTCTGTTATAGCAGCTGACCTCCTGGCATTACTCTTCTCCTCTGGTTCCTGCACAGATGACCAAGGCAACTCATCCTGCCATATATCAGAACAACCATATGCCTCTTGCGGTTTTTCAGCATCGAAGACACCAGAAAACAGAAGAATACTAAATATCTTATACAAGAAACAGTCTTCCACTCCCGAGCATCTCTCCAGTTGTACTCAAATGTTGTATGCCAGAACTAACAACTGTCCTTAATCGTTTTTACACTACTCAGCTGACTTCTGTCCAAAATTCAAAAGTGTGTCATATATCCAGCCTATTGCGAGAGAGAGAGAGAGAGAGAGAAGGTCTCTCGTCAAACTACCGATCGAGCATCATCATTTCAATGCTCAAACTAGTCAACCACACCAATACCGAGATGTCTATGAACTACAAGCCTGGAATCCACCATTATAAATCCAGTTCTGACTTCATGGTCTACATCACCGATCACTGGGAAATCGCCATGAAAAGATTTGGAGAAACAAGTGCCGTTGCTGTTGACATTTCTAAAACACTTGATCACGTCTAATATCAAGGCCTGCTTACTACTTTTCGGTCTACCTGACACCCTCTGAAATTGGCTAGCAAGCTTCCTTTCTGATTGTTCACTGTATGTAATGGCGGATGTTCCCCCCCCACCTCTTGGAGCTTCTCCACCAATGCAGGAGTGACTCAAGGGTCTGTTCTATCACTGATACATAAAGGACCTACTCTCGATCGCTACTAATTCTACCCACATTTTGCAGACAGTAATATACACTTCATTCACTCTACTTCTTCAACAAACCATGAAGCTCGATATGGTCAAGCAAATCGAGCTTCAAGATCGTCCACGAAAGCCTGGAAAACCAGGTATTGAAGGTAACCTGGAAAACTTGATTACCTTCAATTCTACCAAAAACTAGTCTAGCTTCTTTTTTTCCCCTCGCAAAAGGATTTCAGCTTACCCTCATTAATACACAAATCACCAGACTGGATCTGATCTCTCAAATTGGACTGGCATTTACCGCAGGCCTCTTCTGACATAAACACGTCACATCAATGGCTCTCTCATACACTAATAAACCAGGCATCCATTTCCTTTCAAGGCGCTACTTTTTAGCTACCCGACTACTAACTACACATACCGGCCACCGAATTAGAAACTTCGCAGCAATCAGTGGTTTCCGTACAGGAATGCGACTGCCCATACGATCCTCTTCAATTTCTTGTTTGGTGAGATATGGGTCGACAGCCTTCTTTAAATGCGTCGGTCAACTGCTGCACTCAGCAAGTTCTGTTTGTCCGTACAAGCCTTCTCAGACGACGCAATCTTAGAGTAACAGTTATGCCTCTTAGACAACCAATTTAGGTTATTTTTCTACTGATTAAACATTCAGGATATCTCATCTTTTGAGAAACCATTCAGCCCTACTGTTTTCAAAATCGTGGTTCCAGCCAGACGAGTACCCACACTAAGCCCTTTATCGAACTCGGAAAGATTTTTTTTCTTCTCTCCATTGTGATCAAAATTACTGACGATTACTGACCAGAAGCATTCTTAAATAGTTGTTTAGAACACCTAGCGACGCACATGACCAAGTATTTTGAAACCTTTATGCAGATGTACCTAAACGTCACGTATATCTGCATGAAGGTTTCTAACTCAATAGCCGTATGTGTATAAACATATCTAAAATTCACCGATCCTTAGAATATCCTTAGCCGGCCTGGTTGGTCGAGTGGATAGCGTATCCACTCTCCAGCTAAAAGGCTGCGGGTTCGAATCCCGCTGTGGGCATGGTTGTTTGTGATTGTCTGTGGAAATACCAGTGGTGGTCGGCAGTAGATGGCGTTGGTGTAGTTGCGGTCAGTTGGTGATTGATGAGTCCTCCCTCGACGAGTCTTTGGACTCTCTGGAAGTGTCAAATAATAATAATAAATACTGTTCACATGTTTGGGACAGTGTAGTGTAGTGCAACAAAAACCGACTAAAGCGATTCAGTTAACAGATGATTCCCTTAACCAGTTGACTCCCTCCAATCCCTATGTCACAAACTCACTGTTTGTGTTAGCTCTGTCTTTTCTACATGTATTACCATGGACACTTCCCACCGAACTGGCAACCATCATGCCTCTGCTTTCTGTAGGGCTTGTTAAACCTGCTTCTTCTCTACACTCAAAAACTACAACCAGAACTCTTAAAAAAAAGTATATCAGAGGAAAGAGATAGAACTTGAGTGCCATTTCTGTCTTAGTTATAACCATGCAAATTCTTTTCTTTTCCGTTTCTTATTAATTTTAGATCTACAGTATAAAGAAAGACAAAGAAAAAGCGGACGCTTATAAGACAATAGCTGCAAGCTTTGCAAAAACAGGATATTTTATACTCAATAGAGTTGGTTCCTGTTTATGTTGTTGTCTTAACAAAAACAATGCCCTGAATAAAAACTACTATCTTTAAAAACGGGTTCGCTTAAGGGTCAAAAGGCTAGACAACTGAGAGGTTACTCCATGTAACCTTTCAAGAAATGCAGAGAACCGATCTGAACTTCTGACTTGTTGTCCAATCCCCACTTTCTCGTGGAGCACTCGGTAAGCAAATATCCACCTGAATAGTGAATGAACGAGGTTGGGCTGGGAATTTGGAGTCGACCAAATTTTATTCTGTATTGGCTTAAACCAAAACCAAAAGTCATGTCTGGTTGAGGTGTCGCTCTGTTAAACAAGGCTCAAAAACAAAGATTTCACTGTTTGCCATGGTTTTCGTGGCAAGCAGTGAAAAGTTATGGACTGGAACAAACTCAAATTCGACATTAGCAAAATTCAAGATAGGTTCTATAAACATAAGTATCAACGGAAAAGAAGTGGAACTAGCAGAAGAATTATAAAAGTACTGCATGGACATAATTGGTGTTACTGAAACAAAGAACAAAAACAGACGACATTCTTTTGAATAGCAACTATACACAACGAAAATCTTGAATGGCTGGCAATATCAGGTGTAATGTACAGTAATGTAGGCAAACATGAAAATAGGGAATTGGACAATGAGACTTATATACGCACATTTCATTAGAATCATCAGAGACGGCAGTGGATCTAAAGAAACTGGTCCTTGTTGGAAATCTAAACAGCAAAGTAGTAAATTAATACGAGATATATAGAAATGCTGTGGGAAAATTACGAAAAAAGGGCGCAGTTAATAATATTGGAAAGTACTGGTTACCTGTTCAAAACGCGTATTAATCATCACAAAAAAAAACATGTTCAACATAACGATGGACACGCATTTGAATGTGTCCATCGTTAGAGAAGCACAAAGAATAAGAAAGGTGTTGTTGTAGACAGCGATATCTTAACGGAAGTTCAGTACACAAACATATATAGGAGATTTAAAAATAGGAGGTGATCATCATTTAGTTATGAGCAGAAACTATTATAATATTGCAAAAAGAACGATGTAAGAAAGTTTTTAAAAGTTAAGAATCAAAGTTGAGCAGCTCTCAGAGGTGAACTGCACTATACACATATTACTGAAGAAAAAATGAAGTTTGAAAACAATAATAAAATATTGGAGAGCCACTGGTAGAATCTGTAGGAAACATTGGTAATTTCGGCCAAAGAAGCATGCGGTGGAATTGTCTGCAAGAACAGAAACTCAGAACTCTGTGGTGGGCTCGTATCGAAAGTTCTTAGTGAGTAGGTGCTCTGACAGAACACAGAGAAAAATGAAATATAGAAGATAATGCGAAAAAAGCATGTAAAAGCAGGTGAACAAAGAGTCTTGGTAAGAATATACAAGATAAATATTGGGAAGGTAGCAAAATGCTCTAGAGGCCATTGACAAAGCGTAGAAATGGGGAAACAGTACTATACAAGGAATCGGATAGATGATAAAAAACAATATGATAACTGAAGACATTTTCGTTGTTTGGAGTGTTATTTTAAGAATGTTAACATGAAATAGGTGACAGAATGGTGGTAGAAAATATTCAAGAGGAATGCAATGAATGAGGAGTACATATCAACATCTGGGGAAGAAAAAGCCATCAATAACTAGAAATGGGAAAAACCGGCTGGAGTAAGTGATGTTTGACCAGTAATGTTCAAATATAAAAGTTTTACAGTGAATGCACTGAATAATTCAGAAGTCAAGGTCCAAAGGTCGAATTCGATGAATGGAGAAGAGCTCTCATTGCATCCATCTGTAAAAATGGAAATCAAACCGAATGTTAGTATTACAGAGGAATTTCCTTGGTGAGTGTTCCAGCTAAGATTTATGCGAGCTTATATGAGAAAATGTTAGGAAAAATCGTCGAAGACAAACTGGACAGGAACAAGATGGATCAGGCCAAACAGGATTTGTCGAGATCAGATTTACACTACAGATAGTTGAGAAAACATTGGGAATATAATAAAAGATCTGTATTTTAGTTTTGTGGATTTGAAAAAGGCACATGAGGAGAAAAGGTGCGAGGAGAAAACCTTTCCCTTATATGGAGTAGTTGGGACACTGTATATCGAACAATACAGAGCCTTTATATGAGTTGTAAGTCAGGAGTTAAAATTAAAGGAGTTACAGGAAGATGCTTTGATGCAAAGTAAGATGTTAGACAAGGGTGCATGCTATCTTTGCTGTTATTCATCACCTATATGAATCTCATTACGAAGGAAAGTGGAATTAAGCCTAATATTAAAATTGGAGATGTTAATATGAATATGAGTTCTTTACTTTAAGCAGATAATGTTATATAAATTTAGTATAAATATGCCAGATTCATCAACTAAATTTAACTTTTAACATATATTGCATGAAAATTAGCGATATTTAGACCAGATCTGTGAAACAGGCAGGAAAGGTATAAAGCTTCAACTACATTCAGATGGAGAACCTACAGAACAAGTAAAACATTAACTTTTTAGACACAATTTTAGTGAAGATGGAAATGAAATATAAATATAGATAACAATAAGCAAAGCTGGAATCATGGGGAATCAGCTGAATACATTTATATGGAATAAACAAAAAATTAGTCAAAACACTAAGCTAGCAATATACAAAGCAGTGTTCGAACCAACTTTTATTTAAGGATTTGAGAACTAGGTTAGAAGTAAAACGGTTGATCTAAGACTAGAGATCACAGACATGAAGGTTCTGAGAAAAATTTGTGGAGTGAACACACGGCATAAGCGGCAGAGTCATAAAAAACTAAGGATATTAGGAAAGAACTTGACATTGTTAGCATCCAAGAATGTGTTAGCAGAGCTAATCTCAGGTGGTCACTTAAACAGAATGGGAGAGGAAAGAGTATGAAAGCTGGTTTATGCCGGGGTGTCAGGGAATAGAAAGGCAGATCTCACAAGAAATATAAGATCTAACAATATTGAGTCCTGGAAGATAATAGACTCATTTTGGAGAAAGTTGTCGATAGGGAATTAATAATTACGAAACCCTTTCACATAGTGCTAATCACTGTATCTTGTACATCCCTTAAGGGCACATATCAGGAATTTAATGATGGCGATGAAGGTTTTAAAAATAATTCTAAATACTGTTTTAGAATAAAATGATTGTTCGTTTTATGCTATACTTCGAATATCCCCAGGTTAACAAATATCACGAGATGCTGTGTTTGTCTTTTCAAACATGGAATTTCTCATAGAAAAAAAAAAATGGTTTGCCTAAGAGTGTCGTGAATGTTCTCTCTTATTTCATTTAGAAAACACCCAAAAACTTTGTGGCATGCAATTAATAAAATATTCGATGCCACTGCGAATTGTGTTCACCATTTAGAGACAAATATCAAAGAAAAATCATCTTAACCTTTTGAATCACTTGAATTGCTTAAGAAATCTCAACACCTCTACCAAAGTAGTGATGTACCTTCGTCTTAAACGTATAATGTCATATCTCATAGCATTGACAGCAACCGTTAAAATGTTTGTCACTTGTCGTTTGTCAAATTCTCGTTCTACTGCGGACTTAGCCGCCAACGTTGGCCACTGTGAACTCAGGCCATGGAAAGATTTAGACAAACTCCTGTGGTCTGATCTGGCATCGAGTTCTTCTGCAATATTATAGTCTTCCTCCTGTCTCCTTTCGATTGGATTGCCACTTTTGTTGTTGGTCGTTCTTTGCGAGCCATGGTGGTGTTTCCTCACATTAGATTTCTTCATCAGTGCCGGAGTACTCTCGGATTTGGTACTAATCATCCACACTCTTTCTCCTGTTTATCAGTTATCTTCTTCTCTAGCTCAAATCTTAATTTAGTTTACTGATGATATTACTCTAATTCCTCGCCTTTATTCAAGAAACCTTCTCCTACTTAAATGATTTGGGTTTCAAGATCTTCTATAATCAATGTTTCAAACACTGGTCCGACCCAAGTGGGGTTGAAGATAATCTAGTGAATTTCAATGTCATTAAAACATAGTCCTGTCTTATTACGCAGAAAAAAAAGATTCCACTTAACTCCATGCGTTTGACGATGTTCCGATTTCCACTCAAGATCAATATTCCCTATTTCCTGGCATAAACCCATCACATCCACAGCTTCCTTAGCCTTAAAAAGTATTCATTTTTTATTTGAAACTACTTCTCTCCTGCTCAATCCTAAAACACCTTTTCCCAAATGCGACCGACCTTAGAATACTGTTGTCACATTTAGAGGGATGCATCTTTGCTATGAATGCTTGATTGAAAATGGCAACTTGCTAATAGCGCACTAATCAAGGCATTTTTTCATGGGTGTTCTGTTTCTGTATTATTGGTTAATTATAATTTCATGGGGGTGATTCATCGAACTGCCCACTGCCACAGCTCTGCGTCTCTCTCTCTCTACCTACCTACTTATATGAGAACACGACCAGTCACTAGTAAATATCCATAGATAGTTCAATTCCAAACCTCATGCTATTTTTTTTTAATGAATACAATCCGCTGCATTCAAGAAACTCGCTTATGGATTCCTTCTTTCTCCTTAATCCCTTACGCTCACACGGCACTATGTTATAGGTTTTGTGACCTCTCGCGTGTGTGTTTAATACATAAAAAAAATCCAAACACCATCCTACCATCCTTCGATTGCCTTTTTGATAGTGAAATATTTTTATTGAGATTGTAATAACAGAATTCATAGTGCAACGCATGGCAGCTGTTTTATTTGATTGCCGCAAATGATATGAGCGATTGCTTACAGTTGCTGCATGACTCAAGAAACAAGTTATTTGACCACCGGACGAACATTCATGATGCAGACTAATTATTGAGAGTCACAGACTATCTTCATATACTTTCTTTGACTTCTTTACTGGACTTACCATTGCGAACGCTGCTTTAATGTCTTGTCACTCTGATGAATATATTTTAAAGAAGCAGGATCAGTACAAGACACTGGCCATGTTTTGATACGCGGAACAGAACTACAGTGATTTTTTTTTTTTTTTTTTTTCATATGGAATCTTGAAAGTTATGTAAGATCAACGAAGCGCCTTTTTTTTCGTCACTGATTTAATAATTCAGTGGTTTTTGGCTTCTCAACGATGGCCTACGAACTAAACTGCATGCAATCTGAAGCTTGCGTATCGCAATCGCACTATTCTACAATGACGTCATCATTATCGCAGCAGTACGAAAACCAAAAATTGAGATAACTCAAATCAATTTTAGTGGAGATTACAAATATCAAATTGCTTTAAATTATAGTCGGTCATCGCTAAATTATCATTTTATATTATTTTAAAACGTTTTTGCAAAATTGATCCTTATAATTATGTCATTGAAACGTAAAGTGACGTTCCGAAAGGAATTTCCATGAAATCCGTGCAGACAGCGTACAGTTATTACATGTAAAGGTCAATAAGAAAAAAAAAAACTGGAAATATCCTCTCCGATCTTTCCATACTTGTTTCAACAAACCGACTGTTATTTTACAGTCACGGAGACAAGATCGTAGAATGAAGTTGACGGATATAATCTGTGAAAGCACAGATTTTCTCTTCTGAGCATAATTAGGTTAATAATAATAATAACATTTTCATTCAGAGCAGGATTTTATTTAGTCAGAATTTTTGTTTCCCTTATTAAATGATTATTTAGAGAAACGAAAATGATGACTAAGTTAATCCTTTCTAAATACAGTCCTATTCTGAACAACAACAAAAACATTTCGATATTATTATCGCAAGATACTGCGACTATACAGAACCAAAATTAATTGCATGAAGATACCTTCAAGCATACAATGAACGAAATAGTTTATCTTCCTTTCTAAGCGACAGAAAGGAGTTTCTTCCCGACCCCCCCCCTCCCCTTAACTTTCGATCGTAATGTTAACCAAATTTACAATCCAGTTCAGAACTTGCACAAAAACCGTGGAACAAAACTTTATTGCTGAATTCTCTCTTTGTGTTGGGACTTCGGCCGTGCATAGCAGCAGCAAAAGAACATTAATAATTCTCAATCTCAGAAGTGCTCGTTCAATTCTATATTCCTATCTATCGTGCATTCCGACAGCTACTGAAAATACAAAGCATTCGTGATTGAGCTCACGCCATGTTTCGTTATAAGCACTTTTCATTTACGTTTGTATTCGCATAAAAGTCTTAACGACAAGTTTATGAGACGAGTGGCAGTCAGCTAATGCAGCTAAATAATGATTTCGACTACAGCAGTTGAATTTAATTTCGAAGCCGACTGCCAGACCCGAAGGGAGGTCAGTGTAATCAGGATGTCGCTATCATTACTGAAGTACATTTGGGAAATTGTGGTTATTATTTAAACGATTATGTTTATAGGGTTATCTAAGGCTAAATTATTTATCAATTTGAAGAATTGCACTCCCCATTCAGACATATGAGAATGCGTGTTTTGTCTGGTTTATGCTCTTTTATGAGTTCGGATTATGCGGGTGGTTATTATTAACTGTCGTATGAAGTGCCGAGTAGGAAAAACACGGTTTCAAGTCATTTTCACCACAATTAAGGCATTTAAATATTTATTTAGCGGATGTTTTTTAGATGCTAATCTTTAAAAATATATACGGTTGTTTTGAGTTTACGTCGACAACTAAAAACAATTAAATACCTCCTCCCTCATAACCACAGAGAAGGCGGCCACGATCTCATCACAGCGCAAAGAATGTGTTTCTCAATTTGAGGGAACCCAAAACCAGGAAACACGATCAGCGGATTCCAGAACAAGTTAGCGGCATGGATTCAAGAAACAGGTTTCTTCTTCAGGGAACCAATCGTTGCACACGATCTGATCCTAATTGCTAACAAGAAATTTCATTGGAGGTAAGAATATGAATAAAAAAATTAATATTTTAAAAATAACTTCATATTAATAAATATTGATAATATCCAGCAAATGAGACATCTGGTAGCAGGGAAAAGTAGCTCTGATATTAGAATGTTCGCTAAGATAAAAGATTAAGTGTCCCACCTTGTCTCTCTCTCTCTCTCTCTCTCTCTCTCTCACACACACACACACCATTTATCTAATGGATTTCTTTTGTGCTTTTTAGGATTGCTGAGGAAACTAGTTATGCGGTGAGAGTATTATGCCAGTTGGTTGTGTGTTCTCCGGCCGGTTTGTCTCATTTGAACAGGGGAAAAAAATCGAGTTTTCGAAGGACTTGCCACTTTTTTTTATTAGGGATGATGTTTTCGTAGGCCACATGCCTTTGTTTCTTTTGATGGTGTTACGGAGGCAGGAGATTGCCGCATAGACTGGTAGCTGTTGCATTGGGTTACGTTGAATTACGCCAAAGCAACTAAGCTACAGTTTGGGATCAGTGATTCGTCTCTGTGAACTTAGTATGTTGTTTTGCTGTATGCTTTTTTTTTTCCTGTAGAAATACCCTTCCACCTTCGTATGATTGAGTTGTTTTGGAATTACGGTCGAAGGAACTAAGTCAGTATGTGCGATGTCCGTTAACTGAGCGCTTCTTCTAGCCAGTTTGCTTGTTTTGAGGGAGGAAAACATCCTCCACAGCCGTATGAGACCGACTAACTTATTTCATTTGAAAAGATCCTACAAAGACTTCGAATCCTTGATGAGTTCAATCCAACGATGCCCTGACCAAAGGCCACCGTTGTTACTGATTGAGAATATATGAAAATTATGTATCACAGTCATGTGATACGAGAAGAGATCACAAATAATGCCCTCTTGAATTGGAAAAGAGAACTAAATAGATTATATCCTGATAAAGACAGGTTTGATTATGCAATTATAACTTCTCCATAAACACAAATTTGAAACTTACACAATAGAAAAATCTCGTATTCTGCATGACAAGTTATGACACAAATCAGACTTGGAAATAAAACAGAATAACAAATTAGTAATATGCAAACTGAATGGAAAACAAGAACAAGGATTTTTTAATTCGGAAAACTCTGCAGCTACCTGCAAAATATAGCTATGCAACTATGAACGTAAAATATGAACAGACATGAAGAATGGATCAGATTAATAAATTCCGAGAATTTGCGATTATAAACTCTCAAACCCTTAGACAGAAATGTATGAAATTGTGCAAGGGACCCTAGGGGGGGGGACAATATCCAAGAAATAGAACAAAATCTAAAGAAAAAATAAGGGCGAAAAACAACATAGTAACTAATACAGTAGCAAAAATTCAAATGGGTAAAGCAGAAAAGAGGAGATTTTAAATGAAATGGTAAGGGTTTGGCCTAAAGACCAGGAATTATCGAATCCTTAGCTCAACCCACGCTGCTAATGTTCAGAATGGGCTGAATTACCATCGGAAAAAATAACACTAAAGTAATGTCTGAAAAAAGAGACGAATAAAAGAAAAACTTGTGTCTGTTGTAAAGGGAGAAAGTTTAAAGAATAAATTCTTTGCAATAAAGTGGGAAAATAAATGAAGAAAAGAAGAGGTGATGAGAAGAGCATGAAAATATATCCATAGACAGCGAGAGAGAGAAAATGGGGCAACATAATCATAGAGCGAGCATCTGATATTTACCACCACTACTCTTTAATCAGAGATTAACTGCGTGTCGAAACTGCAGAAATATCAACACAACACACTTCCTTAACCCCTTAACATACAAAGACGTCTGTGACCCTTCTTTTGTTTATTGCACCAAAAATTGAATTTGAATTTTGGTTTCACATATAAATACAACCGAATATGGACGCTAGACAATCTTGTGCCTGTTTCCTTTCAGCCGAGAAAAGTTGCCAACGGCGTGTATCGGCTATTTCGTTTGCACAAATTCATCATTATTTTTCAATTAATGAATTTGATCCAGCAAATCATCCTCGCCCAAAAAATTGGCAGAAAAACGACCGCTTTCTGATTTTTAATTGGTACGTTAAGGGGTTAAGAATACTAAAAAGACTCCATTGGCGAAACTACAAGCTATTAATTGAGTTGCAATAAAAGTATTTACAAAAAATAAAAAGATTTACTATTGGTTGATTATAAAGTATATTATATAGCATATAATTATTATTAAAATGGAAAAAAAAGAAATGAATGGGCGGTAGCTTGAAAAAAAAAACAAAACAGCCGTGATAACAAAAACGGATCTGATAATAATTTGATATTATAATGTTAATATTATACTATTAATGACGGGAATAGGCTTTGTCGTGGAAATATTGACGAGGAGGAAACGATTTCGACTTTGCGTTCGTCCGGTTCGAACTCATCAAACATGTGCAAAGGTGTGTACATGTATAAGGCACTAGAGAAGAACAGAGATCTGCAAGTTGTCCAACTGTGTCATGCAGACTGCAGACAAGAGTTTACAAAAAGAACATGCAGGTAGATTATTAAGTCTGTACACGAATGCTACGAGTATCAGAAACAAAAGGGTAGAGTTTCTTGCCTTGGTCAATATGTTGGGACCTCAGATTGTAGGCATTAGAGAGACCTGGCTATCAGAATCCGACATACCAACTGGTATCGAGTGTCAAGGGTACACTATTTTTAGGAAGGATAGAGGATAGGAGAGGAGGGGGGGGGGGCATGCTGCTAATGATATCGGATGACTTGAATCCAGTTAGAATTGAGACCTATGATTGTAATACTTCTACTAACAGTACTTCACGTGGCAGTGAGTTTGAAGCCATCTGGTGTGAGGTGGAATCTAACAAGATCAATTATATAGTGGGGTGTTGTTACAAACCTGGTGGATCGGTAGCTGGTGATGAAGAAATGCATCACCAAATAGAAAAGATGAGCGCGAAAAGAGTAATCATAATTGGAGACTTTAATTATCCAAATATTGACTGGGAAGCAGTAGAATCTCATGAGAAGAATGAAAATCAGACAGCATGTGACAAAAGGAACTCGAAGTCAAAGAGTGTTAGATTTGATTATAGTGTCAGAGGGCGTTTCAGTTAAAGACGTAACTATTCTGCCTCCGGTTGGTCACAGTGATCATGCGGTACTCACTTGGGTACTGACTAAGTTTAGGAATGTTCCATTCAGAAAAGGTTGCATGCTGAACTACAAAGCAGGAAATTATGACCAACAGGAGTATACCGAGTTCAGTGGAATGGGATCGGTTGATGGATGGGAAGAATATCGACAGCGCATGGGAAGCATTTAAACAATACTTAAATGATGATATATCAGAATATGTCCCGAGAGTTCGAAGAATAAATAGGGTAAGATTCAAATGGATGTGTAATCTTATTAAGCAAGAGATCCGTAAGAAAAGGGTGATGCAGAAGGAATACCGTTTGCATAAGGATGACGTCCGTAATGAAAATTATAAGCAGCAGGCTAGAATAGGCACAACTGTTGTATGGAAAGCAAAGTCTGAGTATGAAAAGAAACTGGCTCTGCGTACTAAAGACAACCCACAAGAATTCCATCTATATGCTGCAAGTAAAAGAAAGAATGAATATAAAAGAATAACTCTTATAAATGCAAATGGCGTGAGGGTTACAGATTCAGAAGAGATTGTTCAACTAATGAGTGCCCATTTCGTTAAAAGTATCAACCTGGTGTATGCGACATTGAGCTCACTGCTACCTCTTCACTGAATGAAGATACTCAGGAGTATGAGGACGAGGTATTACAGCTGTTGCACAAATTGAATAAGAATTCAGCAATAGGGACTGATGGAATTTCAGCATGTGTGCTAAAAGAGTGTTCAGCTGAATTGATCATTCCTTTGACGAGGATGTTTAATATGAGTCTCAGAACAGGGAAGATTCCGTAGGAATGGAATGGAAGGAATGTATGGTAATTCCATTGCATAAGGGTGGTGCAAAGACCGATGTATCCAACTATCGACCAATTAGTATCTCAGGAGTGGTGGTGAAGATTTTAGAAAAATTAGTTTGGGCCCACATTCAGAAATGGATTGACAGTGAATCTCTACTTTGCAATGAACACCATGGGCTTACTAAGGGAAGGTCATGTTTTAGCAACTTGCTCACATTCTATAGCAATGTTACCATTTAACTAGACAAGGGGAATGGATACACCATGATTCTTTTGGATTTTGCTAACGCTTTTGACAGAATACAGCATAGCAGACTGCTGCATAAAT
Organism: Typopeltis vanoorti; assembly: GCF_054136105.1. Taxonomy (NCBI): domain Eukaryota; kingdom Metazoa; phylum Arthropoda; class Arachnida; order Uropygi; family Thelyphonidae; genus Typopeltis; species Typopeltis vanoorti. Next base: position 76,496,149 of record NC_143573.1, on the reverse strand, counting down.
TGGAGAAAATGGGTTTGGCTTATACAATATTAGCATAGATAAGGGGATAGCTGACTGACATCTGTCAAAAAGTGGTATACGTGGGGGATGCGAGTCTGCAAGATTTAAGGTAACCAGTGATGTACCACAAGGATCAGTGCTTGGTCCACTATTATTTAATCCGTACATTAATGATATTGACAAGAATTTGACAAGCGACATGCAGCTATTTGTTGATGATGCAAAGATAGGTAGGGTAATCAGGAATGCTGCTGATATGCAGTACTTGTAGAATGATTTGAATAGGCTGGAATTGTGTGCATGGGAAAATGGATGTCAGTTCAATGTCAATAAATGTAAAGTCATTCACTTTGGCGTGATTAGATATCCAATGTCATATTATATTGGTGGGATTATTATTATTATATGACACCTGGAGGGAGTCCAAAGACTCCTTATCTAGGGAGGGCACCTACTCCACAACTCTCCGTCTCCGCCAATCCATCAACTACTTTTATCATCTACACCAACCTCGTCTACTACCGATCACCAGCACTAATATTTCCATAGTCAATTAAAAACATCCATGCCCACGGCGAAATTCGAACCGGCAGGATTTTGACTGGAGAGTGGATACGCTAACCACTTGGCTAACCAGGCCGGCAATTGTTATGCTAGAAGAAGCTGGTGAGGCTAGGGATCTTGGATTGTTAATAGATAGGAAGTTGAAGTTTAGGGGCCATGTGGCAAAGATTGCCAATACAACTCAAAAGATAATTGCAATGCTGAAACGAACATTCACATGTAAAGATAAGGATGTGATTTTGCCTCTTTACAAGGTCTTGATAAGGCCTCACTTGGACTATTGTACGCAGGTCTGGTTTCCTCGTGATTCCGGTATATTGAAGAGAGAGCGTGTGCAAAGGCGAGTGTTAAAATGATATCATGATTGTGGAATACGGATTATGAAGACAGATTGAGAATTTGTAGACTGTAGACTGCAGACACTAGCAAACGGGAGAAAGAGGGAAGATATGATTGAGACTTACAAACTTCTGAAAGGGTCATAGAGGAATTCCATTGATGGAATGAATTTTTCAATTTATGGAGGGTGGGGAAAGTACGAGAGGGCATCCGTGGAAGCTGAGAATGAAAGCTGCTAAGAAGGGGGTGAGGGCTAGGTTTTTCTCTCAGAGGATGGTTCGTGATTGGAACAGATTACCATTAAATGTTGTGAGTGCAAACAGTGAATGAATTTAAGAATAAGTATGAAAGCTGATGCATGTAGTTTGTGGCCTCCCTTGATGACTACCTGGAGGTCTCTCTTTATAATAATAATGTAATATTCACTTATTCGTGAATAAGTGAAGGGTGTTAATTTATTTCAACTATTAAGACGAAATTGATAGATGAACTACATGAAACATAAAAGAGGTAGAAAATCCATAATTTCAGACAATATGTTTTGTTGGATATACCGAAACAGCACTTCGGCAGTTAATAGGAAAGATAAATAGATGGAAGCAAAAACTGAAATAAGAATAATTCATATTGGATGTCAGAGAGGTGTGTGTTGAGGGGCCACTGGGAAAATGACTGCTGTTCTAACAAAAAATATCAATTTTTGAAGAAAGAGCGTCCTTCTGAATAGCACCAATGGTTTAATTGGTCAATTCAGAATGGTCACAAAATATAAGGGGGAAAAAGAGAGACAGAGTACGGTCTAGAGCAGGGGTTCCCAACTTTTTTGTTTCCTAGAGCACATTCTAAAATACCGATAGGGCGACGGGCACCATCTATTTTTTTCAAGCAAATTTTTTGAATTCTTTTGTTAAATGAATACATACAAAGTTTACACTATAATCAAATGTTTTATTACTTAAAAGTTTACATTATATAAAAATGTAAATATATATATATGTAAGTTAGTGTGATCTTTGGCATTGCATTTCATTGGCCAGTGCTTCATAATTAGGAGAATATGATGATATTCCAGTTCTTAAACTGGAATGAACAACTTCGAATGCGCGTCTACTTTACATTGTATGCGTTTAATACTCGTCATGTATCATTAACGCATGCGTCATATAGCATGCCATGAATTGGTGCGTGATTATTTCAAACTATACGGCACACGTTGAACAGCGGCGAGCACACACAAATTGGTCGACGGGCGCCATGGTGCCCGCGGGCATAGGGTTGGGAACCCCTGGTCTAGAGGATGCCTGGGGAATGCGTTTTATCAGTTGTACCCATCCAAGTTAAAATTTGGTGACAGATGTAGTCTTCTGCTATGGACTCGAACAGTTGGTCGTGGTGCCTGGAAGTATGAGTGCCAACGAATGTGCAACACTTCTGGTTAATATATGCTTTCTACGTTGTAATATTATGGAACAGACCCACTTCTCTTTCTGCATGAAAATGCAGTGTGCGACTCTGCAGGAGCTTTTGCGACATAGTTGAAGAAAAGTGATGTGGCAAACCTTGACGGGCTGCATAATCGAGATCTCAGCCCATTTGAACACTTTTTAGATGAATTGGAAGTCGGACAACATTACATAGACTAATGTTGGAGGATTGCGTATTTGGAATTACGGCCAAAGCAATCAGGGGTGTAAGGTCAGCGAATTTTGACTGTTAACTGCGTGCATTCTTTTGGTTTCACGCCCTAGAAAGGATCTGGACCAAGTTTTTTTTTTCCTTGGCCAGAGAACATCGTTAGTTACCGACTGAGTTATGGAGGGTGGATGTCGAAGGATGAATTGATACAAAATATCACAAACTCGTGAAGGGCATATCGTAAAGAGTGGAAAGCGTAACCAGCACCAAAAGAAGGTCGCATGCTATGGAGGTAAAGAGGTGGGTGAAAAGTCCTGACTGGTTTGTGCAACAAGGGAAAGACATATTTTCCCAGAGGACTGCACATGATGAAGCAACGTTGTAACAAGTGTATAACACTTCGTGGGGAATATGAAGAATCATGTGTACCCTTGTGTGTGCAGTTTATGTTTTTCTGAAATACAATACGGTCTCAGTATACTGTATAGACAGTACACTTAGCATAATGCACTGTCTTCCTTGTATTAGCAATAAACCATTTCAGGAGTATCTCAGAGTCATGTTTCAGTTCTTCATTTGATTACTGTTTGTAGTCAATCTTTTTAATTTAGACTCCTCACGTTGCATATTTCACCAGTATTTACTTCTACGAATTCGCCTTTCTCAAAACTACACACACCGGCAACTTCAAAGTTCTACTCGAAGCAAAATTTGTCAAATCGGGCACGAAAATCAATGAATGCTAAAGATTATTTTCCCTTTAGATGCATGCACACACAAAGAAATACGAATGTTCTTTATCGCAGGTGGCGTGCACCGAAATCCCGTTTAGCCTCGGTGGAAGTGTAAATAGAAAAAGAAGTACACTAATTTATATCAACTAACTTAAGACCTTTTTCTTTCTTTATATGAGAAGCAAACAAAATATCTTTATGCACTGCTACCCACGGGAATCACGATGCAGTAAATGAATGTCTAATAGGTGGTTTGTCACCTCTGAAAGAATGTATGTCCTCTGGTAGTGTTTGTAAATTCCTTTGAAAATGCAAAGTATTTGCTATAATTCTGTAAGTATTATAATTTTTAAAAGGTTTCGCATAACATTAAAGATGCATAACTGCATTTAGTTTGTTTTAAACAAGGCAGTATCTTCACCCACGAGAAAGAGTTTTGGAGATGAAGAACAAATCTTCAGTAGGTGTCAACTACAGAGATGCTAACAACATTACCTGAGAATCTGAGCCTATCAATGTGGCATGCAGATAAAAACACTGCCGGTAGGGTTTGCATCCGCCATATTGCATCTATGATGTTTGTGTATTAAATCACATCAAGAGTGACTATTCAGTGGGTATAGACATGTTCACAAAAATAAAACAGCCCTTTCCTATCAAGAATGCAGTGCATTGTCCTTAAGACTCAAAAGTGAAATACTTAAAAAAAATTATATAATCAGTCAGTCGGTCAGAGATAACATATGTCTGAAACGCCTCCGACAAGAATAAGACTATTTTGTGTAGTTTTGCTCTTGTCGGAAGCAAAAAAAACTGAAGAGAAAACAACAGTGTCTGAAGACTTTTTGGCATCAAGGCTGTTCAAGGTTTCTCCGATCTGATAGTCACCAAAAATGACAAAACATTTTACAGTACAGAACAGAAAATTAAATTTTCTGGTGCATGAGGAGATATTTTTTAGCTATCAATGGAGCAGTAAAGTACGGAGAGATAGTTTTCTTCCAGCTCCGTATGGTTAATTTATTTTCACTTGAAAAGAGCTGTTATATATCTTCCATGGGCCAAGAAGGGACTCAAACCCAGGTGCCAACAAAAGGAAAAATTCGTTCTTCCTCTGAACCTACTGAAGGGTGATATTAAATATGTAAGCTAAACTAAAAGAGTGAGGAATATTCTAAACGACCTTAGTGTTCACTAATATTATTATTATTATTACATGACACCTCTAGGGAGTTCAAAGACTCATCAAGGGAGGGCACCTACTCTACAGCTCTCTGTCTCCACCACTCAATCCAACTACACCAACACCATCTACCGCCCACTACTAGTACTTCCACAGACAACCACAAACATCCATGTCCACGGAGGGATTCGAACCCGCAGCCTTTTGGCTGGAGAGCGGACACGCTAACCACTCGGCAGACCAAGCGGGCCATGAGTCAAAAGAGGGAGGGGTGGAGGGGGGAGTATTGGTTTATTCCTTGAATGGGAATTAAGAGGGCCTTCACGTTGATTTAAGTAGATAAAACTATTGTATATAGTAAATTTTAATAATAATCGGCAGTGATTATGCAATTAAATTATAAGCCAGACGAAGTGCGTGTATTATCCCATTCCATACGGAAGGATCATAAAACGAAATGGGGAACTTTAGACAGGGAAGTACAACAATGTTTCGATATTTATTTAAGTAATGGAATCTGGAGACGTTTCGATGCCAATGAAAGTAAAACAAAATTGAAAAATCGTTTTGTTTGGAGACAACTTCTGTTTAATAAACGAGGTTAGTTATTAAGATATTGTTCCAAGCATGAAGTGTTGGAAATGAGTGCAGAAAATAATTTCGACACATCAGGACAAACACTTGGATTTCAGTCAAGCATTCGTGGCAGCATCAACAGTCAACTGATACGCAAATTAAATAAATATGATATAAAAGATAAGACTCTGAAGGTGGATCAAGATATGGTTAAAGAATGAATTTAGGCGGCGGTGTTAAAACGATCGTATCTAAAATCGGGTCGATGCAACCCAACCAGTGCGGCTTCACGGGATCAGCTCGAGATTCATTGTTGTAATCATTAATTTTTACGACCGATATAAATTATGTAATTAAGATGTAAAGGTCAGTTTTGAACTATAAGGTAGTGAACTATAAGGGTGGTTAACACCGATGAGCAAGGATTAATTCTGTGGTTAATTTTAGGATAGGATTATTTTTACCATTAGCGAAATAAGTTATTTCATTGATGTGTGAAACTGCAAGTAAAAGTCTTTCATTTGAATAGTAAAGGTCCGTGGTTATCCTGCTACGATAAACTACGTAGAGTGAGAAAGGAGACTTGGGAATGAAGTTTTCTAAATAGTGAAGTAAAGTCGACACACGGAATTCTTTCGTTGATTTTTAAGAACTTGTCCTGGTAGTCAAGTTTTCAGAAATCACAGAGATGCGATTGATTATACCCTGGTATGAAATGATTTTAATACTTCTGAGTAATGTATGCTGATATATTGAGAGAAAGCGAAGAAGAGAATGACCACATTATTAAATAGTATACGGGTAGTGATACTCTTATGAAGACAGGCTTATTTTTTCTCTCTCTTAATTTCAAACTTCAGTATAACAGGGTTGAGTGAAACAAAGTTTTTGAGGTTAAATGAATTGAATCTCAATGACATTTTGCATATTACCAGAAATAATGCATTAGGAGGACACACGATTTGGTACCAGTGAAGAGTTGCTGTAGGCTAGACTCAAGAAATGCTAAAGTTAAAGGGTATATTGAAATGCGTTTTCTTTCTAGATTAAACTATTGGATAGATTACATTTAATAAGATCCCGAATAACTTATTTGGAAGGCATTTGTTTAGTGTAGTTGAAAACCTTTGTGGTCGGAACTAAGGTAGGATTTCTTTTTTTTCCTGTGGGGGGGGAGAGAATTAGTATACACGGCAAAGACATCTGTGCAAAGCTTCTCCTGCAGCATTATTTTGCAGACTATAAGCTGTATTGTTTAAAAATTATTTTCCCATTTTAGTATAATTCAAGGTACGTTAACAGCAGCACACACACACACACACACACAAATCCCTTTAAATTGCAGGCAGTAAGTTTGAGGTCTACACAGGAGAAAATTATAGCTCCCCGATTGCTTCCTACAAATATAAACAAAAACAAAAAAAAAGAGAGAAAGGAATAATAATAGATTTTTTTTATGATGCAGTCAGAATTATGACGTATCTTGTTTGAAAGAACCTGGCATGAACTCCTTTTAATGAGGCGTAGAACATTTACAAGAGAACTTCATTTTGCTATATCGAACTATGAAAAGATTTTTATTCATCAAAACTCGGATTTTCTTTTCGCAAAAATCAGAGCATTTGACACATTGATTATTTACTCCTAGATTTATCAATTAATTAATATTTTAAACAATTACAGTTATTTGATTCGGTCAGCATCGTACCAGTTGACTCCATAATTCAACCTCAAGGGTTAAACAAATTTTCTTATCCATTAAAAAAAAAGCCAACATTAGTGGGCATGCATGCGGTGAAGTACAAAATAAGAATTGTATTTTTTTAATAAATAGAGCCAAATGTTTTTTTCCCCTCGTTATTCCACGAGTCGTTTACTGCGCATGCACGTTTCACTTTACAGAAATATCAAATGCGATTTATTCTACTCACGCAATTTCTATTTATTATTCTTCTACTATTGTAATTGTATGTTAAACGACCTTTAGGGGGAAAAAAGAGAAAAACCTAAGGGTTGTACGATAACAAATGGACACATAAAGCAGTCGCAGTGTCAGACCTCGATTTTTTGTGCTCTTTCTAAATAATTTATGGTCCCGAGCTATCATTTGTCTTTGCATTTCGTTCTTTATGATGCTACTGAGACTTAATTACTGTTTTAATGTTATTTTTTCCCTTCGTAATCCATACAGATTAGACAATGTTCCTATCTGCTTTACAGCCTTAGACAAATGTGCACTCCACTTGACTATTTTACTGCATTGGAGAGCCAGCACATCTCGCATAGACACTGTGCATTGACAACTAATAAATGGTATGTGGTGGAGAAGTGATTCTGGCACGATCCACATAATGTGTTTTAAGAAAATTAACAGTAATAGTCGCTTAAATATGGACCTCAGATAAATATAGTCTACCTCAAATTACAAGATTCCCCACCCTTGCAAAAAAGGTTCATATGGCTACCAATATATCGTGTTAGAAAACTTGGCAGCAGCCAACGCAGCTAATCTGGTAAAACCGGTGTATCAACCAGAAACAGCAGTGATTTATATTCTTCAATAATGCATGCAATGGTTTCGGGAACAGATTTATAGGACTTACTTCTTAAATAATTTAGATTCTCCCAGACTAACTTGCGTTAGCCAATCAATATAAATACAACAGCAAAAACTAGTTTAGAAGTTTTAGCGATTCAAAAAAAAAAAAAAAAAAAAAAAAAAAAAAAAAAAAAAAAAAAACATGGTATTATCATGTTATGCAACTAGTGAAGTGCTAGAATGAACGAACGAGAAAATATCTGTCTTTCTTTCACCTTACTGATTTTTTTTTACCGTCCGGAATGAGACCATTTTGTATGTTGGAGGCTTGAAAGAATGCAACGCTACAATTTTCATGCGTAGGATTAACATTTTAAACAAATTTTGAATTAAGGATCTTTTGAAAGCTCTTTTAGGATCCCAATCTAAATTACGATATTACATGCAACCTACGGAATGTTAGTAGGATCCAAACTCTAACACATCCAACTTCAAAAACCATTTTTGTTGAAGAAAACTTGAGTTTCAGGAAATTAGTTCAGTAGCATTTATTTCTAATCAAAGGGAATTTCTTCCGAATGTGCTGCGGAGATTCTTGGGAAGAAGGGATAAGGAGAAAGAACAAGGGTTGTTGAAATTAGTGTATGCATTCAAATACCGCATTACCGACTAACCATAATGAAGATTCACAGAGATCCAACAATGCCAACGTGGTTTGAGTGAGAGACAGAGTGGTGGGAATCCTGGCTTGAGGACATGCGTATGCATTTATTTCAATTACACAGCTAAACAATACTTGGTTCCTATATCTGAAGAATATCACAATTAGTAGAAACAGTAGGAGAGGCAAAGGTTCGGTGGTCAAGGATATGAGGTGACAGATCATCTTAATCCGACAGATGATTCATAATACTGTAGGTCTTTGGAGATCAGCGTCTACAACAAGACTCGTTTTCGGTAAATCCACAGTGAGTATAATTGCGTGAGTGCAGAGACTCCCAGTAAATACGATTCTTACAGAGTAGGGTTCGTAAGAGTCGGTGCAGCATCTTGGTGTTTACGTTTCGAGGCCTACTGAAAGAGATTCTAGTTCAGACCAGGATACGCATCCTGGCAAAATAATCCACCGCTGCCATACTTAAAAAAAAAATGTACTTCGGAGAATAATGTTTTCGCGACTGCAGCCATACCCAAACGCGTTCATCTGATTTGAAGAATGCCTGTATCGTACTTCATCATGCCGTATAACCTGTGCGATTGTTGGAGCACACGGTAGCCTTTCCATGGAAGTTGCTGAAGAGTTCAGTACTTAATGTTCTTTCACCAGCTGAGATATCTTGAATTCCTCGTTGAGAGATTAGGAATTCAAAACACAAGCGCACAATAGCAATCCTTTTTCAGCCATGTCTTTTTCTGCCAGTTTATGTTGTCTACCTGATTGTTTTTCACCATCACGTCCTTATTTTCAGTGACGTCGGCCATAGTTGATCTCTGATCCCGAACTGGATGATAACTTATACGGTAGCCTATCGGAAACCTCGCTATTAACTTTAAACCACGCCCCATTTCAGTAGTGCATACAGCTATAGCCATAGTGCGCATTCTCTGTCTTCTTCATATCATGCTGTTCCACATGGTCTGTCACTGGGCAGACCACATGCGAAAAATGCCCGAGATATGTAAGATGCATGAACTGCTTAAATTATTCTCCTCTCTTAGATTGTTCATTAGATTCTGGACGAGTAGTGCAAGTATATTACTATAAAGCAAAATATATTATTAGGTTTATACCTGAATTCGTTATTGAGAAAAATCACTTCGACGTTAAATAATCATCCAATTCACCATACTCGTGGCAACCTACAAATCCTTCGTAGCTCGCAAATCGTTTTCATAGAAATGTCTTAAACTAACGACTCCTACCACATAACAGTTTAAGCTGCTCCCAATGTTCACCACGAAAAATGCACATTATGAATTTCTTTCTCAAAGAGAATATTACAAAAACTAAACGAATATGGAAATACACGAAAAAGATTACAAAATAAAAATAACGTGTGAATACATTTGAAAACACAGACGGAACATTTTTTGCCAAAAAACTCATTTCACTGCCAGCAGTGAGGATCATGTGCAGAGTGAGATAAAACGAAAAGCCACAAAGAATTAGTATTCAAAAACATACCCGGCATTGGAATAAAACATGTTTGTTTGTTTGTATGAAACTGATTTTAAAAGCAAACTAGCCAGGTTTTTGCCGTGAGCGCCAGTTAAGTGTCACAGAACCAGACAAGAAGCACACCCTCTCCTGAAATAGAACCTGTCGGCGCCCCACAGTTGATAGAACCATTTCGTGTGTAGATGGAATCAACACAGCTGTGATGAAAATGTTTCAGAAAAATGTAATTGACACTTTAGCGGTAGGGGCTTATGTCTAGACCATGTAACAATTTGAAACTTCTGTGCAGACAGCCCGTCATGGGAGTTCAGTTTCCTATTTCACTAAATATTTACAGCGATCCAGAACTTCCCACATCTTACCGGAGAGCAGACGAGATGCTTTATTGACGTCGAAAAATAGCTCTGGAACTTCGCCGAAGTATTTAGGCTTAGAAAATTCTTTGGATTCGAGGAAAAAAAAAAACGAAATGAGAAGTCGGTGCATAGTTTGTTTTCATAGTTCATATTTTATATAATAAGTAACAAAAAGGCATTAATGTTTCCTATAGCCACAAATCACCCATTTCCTAACTGACTTTTTTTCCAGTCTATATTTATATAGTCGCCAACCGGTCTTCAGTGACCCGTACAATTGCGGGCTTAATTTTTTTTTTCTTTCATTGTTACCTCAGTATCGTGTTCGTAGCTAATTTCCTGCCAAAAGTTTTATACAGCTTTCCTACCCCCCCCCCCCCTTCTTCCTCTTGCCTGGGAGAAGCGATTTTTTTTTTTTTAAAGCCAACCTTAATTATTATCTTTTATTGATCTCTGGAGTTCGATCATAATCTGAAATTTTTATTAGTTGCTGCTTGACACAAGCATTATCAGGGCCGCTCATATGTATGGATGATGGTACTGTTCTATTCAACAGAACCATCCAATCAACAATGGCTGGCCTCTTCTCTGGAGATCATAGCAATGCCAGATGAATTTGGGAATGATATAAGTAACCCTAATAATTCAGAAAATTATTTATTCTTTATGTGCTTCATTTTTTTTTTTCTGAAGCAAATGTATGGTATTGTGAATGAATGTGTCAAATTCATTGGGATACGCCGGATTAAAGGGTCAGTCTGTTTATGCTTGAACATTTTCGAAGTTTAAATATACTTCTGGGATAAATAATATAAAACCAAATAGAAGTTGACGATTTAGCCTTTATATAAAGGAAATGTAATAGTTCAGTGGTGTACAACCGGTTAGGAGAACCATGAGCAGATAACATCGGGAGGTGTTCGTAATTTGGGTTCCCCTTCACTCAATTTTCAGGTTTATTTGCAGTAAGAAAAATAGCATTATCTCACAAAACTCCACCTGAAACTGGCTATTCATTCTTGGTTAGAAAAATTTTCTCAGATCATTGGAACTTGGGTTTTTTGCATTTAAAAAAATCTTCACCAACATTCCGATTTTAACTCAAACAATAGTATGCACGACAACTCATAGACCTTTACATCTGATCTTTTATTTCTAATAGAACCTCCATTGGTGGCAAATAGCTACTTCCCTCACCCATCTGTAGTACATTCCGCACGTCAACACAAGAATGATACTTGTTCATTCGTCAGATCAGACTTCTTCTATGAGTACAGCAATCTCAGAATCCTTTACTGCTTTAGTCTCAAAATTTCCTCCATTGGCCCCAATCGAATCAATATGCTGTCTCCATCTGGTTTGAAATTCGGAAAACAGTTAACTTGTTTGTTATGTACCCGTACATAAAGGCCATCTTCTTTGGAGAGTTCAATGTCCAAAATTCAAACTGGCTTCTCTTTGTTAATTACACTGCTCAAACAGGAAGATATGAAGATGTTTCTGCTGTTAACAATGATTTAACACAGTGTCCAAGTACCCACAAGAATACTCGATAATCGTTATCATCCTCCAACACCCTGGATCTTTTTCTTAACTAGTTCACCTCCAAATACTGTGGCATCAGCTTTCATCTTGAAACTCACATCATAAGCGTGTCAGTTTCCGTTTCTATGGAACGTCCCTCCCTTCCTTACCAGTAGCTCTCAGACTGTCCTTTGTCACTAAAATACTGTAAAATTGGATGATTGGTATTATTTTTATAGTTTCAGAGTGCGCCAATGAAGTCAAAGAAAAAAAAATTCAAATAAACTTTCTTCCAACATGCCGCTTGTAGACAACTTTCCTTGTGTTAAAATGGCAGTCGAGCGTTCTATCGCCAAGGCGATAGAAGGAGGGAAGTTACACCTCCCTCCTTCTATCTCTCTCACACACACATCCAGCTAGTACTGTCATAACATCGCCAAAAGGTAACGTTGACTATCTAGCATCCTTTTTCTTTTCCATCATATGCAGAGATAACCAAGGCAAAGCATACCTCTCATCATCCCCAGAACAACTCCCTGTATGCCTCTTTTTGACTTTCGTTAGAAATGTATCAGAAAAATCCTAACAGCTCGAATATCAAGACTCCAATCAGACTAACTGGCTGAGATGCGTGTTCCACAATCTACATTTTCCTATATCATATTCACAATCTTCCACACTTATCTGATAGCGTAGAACAAGCCCATCCCAAAGAAGATTATAAATATTAACTATCCATTTATCTCCTACTGCCTTCATTTCAGTACACTTGATAATTCATCAACATTCGAGCCTTTTTGTTTTATTTTTTGCCACTTCGAGTCCTACATTTTAATTAGTGATTAGTGATATAGATCAACAATTCTCAATCTACAGCTGATCTCCTAGAGCTTACCTGGCTTTGCATACAAGAGTGAAAAGGTCCAGGGAAGCTTATATGATCGATGTTTCCAGGATATTCGATCGAGTCTAGAGCAGGATGAATATGAATCCAACTACCAGTGACCTGGCTTCCACTCTCTGAATCGCCGCGTTGCCAGTTTCCTCTCGGATTCTTTACTAAGTGTCACTGTGGATTCCTATTTTCAGAGTTCTTCACCAATGGTGGGGGGCCCCAGGGTTCTGTACTTTCGTCCACACTCTTGCTCCTACGCTAACTTTCTCTCACGAACCTCGAATCCTATTCATACTCTTGCTGACGAAAGTGTATTCCATTCCTCTTTTTGATTTTAAAAAGAAATCTCCCACAATACAAAATGGATCAATTAAACTCTGAGGCTCTTGTCATATCTAGAAATCTCCAGAAAATATCAAATGTCTTATATGAAATTGATTTATATTTCTAGCTGTTTTTTTTTTTTTTTTTTTTGCACAAGCTGTCCATCTATTCTGCTCTAAACACCGCTTCACGTTTATAAAATTAACACTGTAAATCCCAAATCAAGCTCACTCTATATTAGCACTGTAAATCGCAAATCTAGTGTACCATAAACCTCTCCAAAATGTCTGCTGCTTCCAGAGGAGTACAACCAGGTTAACTTATAATTCCTCTTTCGCAAACTCATATATCAGAGGCATTCTGTTTCAATCAATAGGTATTATCAGAGATAATGTTCTTCTGAACTGGCCACCATCATTTCTCCACTTCTCTGTAAGTCAGTAAACGCATCAGCAAAAATAAACTTATGAACAACATCCGTTTATTGTCTAGCTTTGAAACATACAGAATCGACTTCTTTGTTGTATGCTATTCAATCTTCTCACACTATTTTCCCCAATGACATCCACTGTACAAGAAACTTATCAAAAGTCACTTCTTTCTCAAGCACTTATCCACACACGGCATGGATTCACTAAAAGTTTTGTGTGACTGATATATAATATTTGTTCAAGACAGGCAACGTTTAACCTAGCAATTTGATTGCAGCACCGGCAGTAAGATTATAGTTTTATAGTTAGGAGATCTAAGCATTCAGGTATGGAAATTAAGCTAGTGAGGGAAAGATTCGTTTGAGATAATAAGTACACAACATTTCCACAAGTATCAGAAAGTGATTATTTCCCGATACTTAATTGGGCCTCTTATCTGACAGATGCTCGAATTTTATAACTCGATTTTGAGTTTTGGCATTTTATTAATTCCCAAACTGTTGTCGGGATTGCTGTTTAAAATTTAGTTTCAGTTTTTTTCTATTTGGTAGTCGCATAATTTACCACCAGTGGCAGCACTGTACTTGCAATTTCTGGAAAGAACCGAATGTCATCTGCAGAAACTGTCTTATCTACATTTTGATGTCAACAAATGTTTGCTGATGCACAGAACACACCAGTAACACCTGGAAGAATCAATTTCTTGTTTGTGTTTTGCGTGTCGCATCCCATTAATTTCAATTACTCTAAACTGTCTTGCACAGCGCCCGTTCACTCGGCTGTGATTCTTTTTAATAATCACCCCGGTTACCATGTGTACAACGCGGTGGTTAACTTTTGCTGTGCTTCCTTGTCAGAGTGTCCTCAATCGTAATAATGAATGATAGTCTGTTCAATAAAATGAATGATAAGAGAAAGAGGCTTCCATTTTATTCTGTAGTTGGCGTAACATGCAAAGAGAATATCATATTTTTTTTGTTTTCTTTTTTTAAAGAGTTGTTGTTGATAAGATGGATTCTCATCCACGACTACAAGAAGAAAAAAAACAGTAATTTTATAAATAATTTACTTTAACAACTATCTTCTATAATTCATGGTAGTTTTCAAAGATACATCATTAAAACCATCGTCCTGTAGTCTGGTGTATAGCAATGACAAAGAGATGCTCCTCCTCCCTCTTCAATATCATTATTGAAGCAGTTGTTATTCAGATGAATGAGAGAGAAACGGAGGAAGGAGAGGAAGGGTAATCGAAATCGTGGGTCTCTGTAGAAAGATACTTGGGGGGGGGGATATAAGTGAGTTATAGTGGGAAAAAAGCATAATAAAATTATACTTCATTTCATGCTAAGATATCCCCCACCTCATAGGGTCCAGTAATGAGCCATTACATCGTTGATTTTATAACCAATGATTGATAGAATGGCTTACATGACAACTGATGCCATCATGTACCACACACACACACACACACTGCATGTATGTACGTATGTGTGCACGTCTTTTAAAGCGATTAATCTTATATATAAAGCATAGTTGAAACAGTTAAAAACATACGATTCTATGTCATCTTTGAACAATAACTAATAAAAACAAGAACATCGATCCAGAAAACTTAAATAGAATCCCAGCAGATATCGGTTGGTCACAATTACGTGAAAGCAAACCAAACTCTAAGAATGTTGTCTGTTGACTGTGTTCTATGGTCGGTTTGTTATTTGAAGAGGGAATAAAACCCATAGGATTTCATTCCCTCTTCATATTCGGAATTTCATTCCAAATCCGGGAGGAAACCACTTTCGTGATATTGTTTAATGAGGGGGGGGGGCAACCTTGTGAAACTTCTCTTCAAAAGAGAAAAAAATTCAGAACGAAATGCATTTTTTAAACAAGAAAAGTGATTTACAGAAAGAAGAAATATAAATATTTGTTTCAGACCAAATGAAACTACGCCCATCAAGTAATATCTCTTGGTAATATTTCTCTATCGTATAATAGTACTCTTATATCCAGAAATATTTCTGTTGCTATAGCAATATCGTTAAAATTCTTTATCTGATTTGTATATGTTGAGTACGTAAACAGTATATCACTAGACTGATTTACCTGCCTAAAGTTTTCATATGTGCCCCACCTTCGAGGTCCCGGATACCAGCTTCAGCACGAGAGATCACTAATCACTAACGCCCTCCCTCGGAATATTCGAAAGGCAGAGTTCATTTGCAAAAATCGTTCTGCTTCCCGTTTGCCTTTTATCAGGTGAATTTTCCAAAATGTCTAAGTAACAGTGTGTTACAACAATGAGTCCACGCGAACTGCAATGTGCACGTGAACCAGACCTCAGTAGGGCCCGTGTTTGCAGATAAGACGGCGTTTTCCCCGAAAAACGTACAAGAGAAATGGTCTTTGTTGTAAAATCGATGACCGCATCGGGTACAGCGACATTCTTTTGGCACAGCCACTATTGTGACGTCATTCGCGTCTCCCAGCAGCACGCGACGGGCTACAAAGTGGAGTGCAGTGATGGTACAAGCTACGAGCAACCACATTATGATAAAAAGCAGTAGTAAAACTGTCTCGAGAGAATAATGGACCGGAGGGAGGGGGGGGAAGAGGAGACAGGGGTGCAGGTTATCAAACTAGCAATGTCAGATGGTTTAAGTCTCTTTCACTTTTTTTATTTTTGTTTTGTCCTTCTCCATTTTTTCCTCCAACGATTATCACGTAATCGGATTTCATCTGAAGCAGCGTATCCCTAAGGTATAAAATAATTGACAAATCTCATTGAAGATTATCAGATACCACACTGAAGAAAATTAATTATTCAAACCTAGAATTTCTGCTGACAATTTATTCTAGATGGCTCCTGGTGAGCTGAATCTATTCAGATTCTTGGTTGTTTTTCTTCCGCGGAATTTTGCAGGAAAAATATCCAAGTGCTATTTCAGAGTTTTATAGGGTTATAGCCTGCGATGACAGTTGACACAACTAACGGCATATAGAAGGCATCTGAAGGGATCTAAATTGTATTTCAATGGCTGGAAGTTTAACCGATTTATGCAAATTTATATTACTTAAATTTTTCATTTCTCTCACACTCCCCTTTTCTCGCATTTCTTACTGATACAGCCCTTAAAAAAATCAAGATTTATTTTTACAAAGGTTGTTCATCAATTTCAAAACCGAGTCTTCGGTTACAAGCTCATAGCTAACAGGTTGCGAATTTTTATCCCTTTGGGCCTTTTCTTGAGCATTCATTCCATATGGTAAATTGCAAAAAAGCATGACTGTGCAAAAGAGAACGACTGGCAGGTTTCCTGCTCGATGTTTATGATATTGCTGAAATGGCACGTATTGAAACGAGACAAGAAATATCGACAAGCAACAGAAGGTAAGCTATCCCCAGTTTTAACATATCGACAAATCCAAAACAGTTCTCAGTGGGGTGGGGAGGGGGATCAATTTCTGGAATGTCTTACTGTAAGTCGAATTGTTTTTTCTGATTATTGAGAACCGGAAGCTACTGCTGTGTGGCCATCCAGGAACACGGTTAACAGAAGAACACAAATTCTCATAGGAGCGGGAAATCTAACCTAGGAAAGTAGCAACACCTGATGAACTGTTCAGAGCAAGCTTGCTCGTGGGCGTGGCAATAGCGAAAATTTTGCAATGGGCTCTTTTAATGCCCACTTGGATGCCATTGCGGGACAGGATGACGTGGGACTTGCATGGAACGTTTTTCCCTCCAAATATAAGCGAGTAACGTGAAGTAAAGATTGACGCAGTCGGCGAGCTAAATTCAAAACCAAAAAGCCGACTCCAGAATAATCAGCTGCACTGCAGTAACGACACTGAGTCTGACAGTGTCGTTACTGCAGAGTCCACATCTGACACCGAGAATGAGTTATGTTTTTCATCCATTGCAGAGTAATGGAAATTGCAACATGAGTTCAGCGTCATCATGAGAACACTGCTCTGCAGCAGTGTTCTCATGATGACGTGACCTTCCTGTCCTGATATGTACCATAAGAATTTCATATTTAATCGGATAATCAATGGATAATCCATCTGCTATCATTTCTAAGTTACACACACTTGGTTCATTGGCATATGTTATCTGCATTAATTCGTGTTTCGGTTGTCATCTTACCGATATTTTACAAACTTAATGCTCAACTTATCCGGGGAAGTCACTGTATGTCCTGTACGACAGAACAGTGTGTGTTGCTTAAGAAATAATATCATTCTAGTCTGTTGTGACTACACTTCCTTTTTATCATATTTGGGATGCCTATATAGTCTCGTGGTAACGGACTTGGGGAATGTTTTTAGATTTTTTTCCTCTTTATCGATTGTAGAGCACACGATATTGTAATAAGCATATTGGGCAGGATTAGTAATGCATGCCATGATGGAGGAGGTAGGCAGTGCACCTCAAATAGACGCCAACCATTTGGACTGGCGAGAACGAAGATCAGGCTGCCAATGAATGTCCAAAAAAGTTTTAGTTAGAAGACTGCCTCTGCTTTGGGAAATGAAAACGTGTTAGGATATTTATTTACATGTATATATTTATAGAATGGTGACTACTATTATTTGATATGACACTTTTCCCGGGGTATTTTTTTTTTCATCACTTGTGTGTAATAATATTAATTTACACCAGTTCACCTTGATCAGCCTTCAGAAAGTGAATATATTCTAATTATTAGAATAAACCGTTTCAAAAAGATCTTTGTAGCAAATTAAGCAGTGTCGAGGTAATGTTAAGATGTTAGAGACTTTAAATGATTGAACATTTTGTCAGACATTTATTTGAAACGTCTCCTTTAGTCCAATAATAGGCAACTCTGTTATGGGTAGCTTTCATCTGTATGTGTCTGAATGCATAAAAAATCTCCAAAGATGATGTTGAGTAACATTTTTGACATTGCCACAGAAAACTGTAATGTAAATTTTCAGTTAAGGATATTTAAAAAATGTATAGATTTCGTAGATGTCGAAAACCGCCTATTTGTTCTTTAGGTTTTAGTTTCAGAAACCCCGAATGGTTCACACCCATCATCATGAGAAGACGACATATTTCCGTGTTTTGTTTGCGAATGCCTTTCGGTACACTTTTTAAAATAATTCTCTTCTTTCCGAGAAATTATGCATTGATGAACTCGAGAATTTTTTTTTTTTTTTTTTTTTTTTGTACGGATGGAAGGATGAGGAATCTTTGTCATCGATGTAGAGAATGATTTTATATAAATAGTAACATCTCATTATAGGATGCTTTAGAGAACACCCTACAATGTGATATTACTATTTATACGCTACTGCCCTAATATCACCCCCATTAGGGGTGAAGGAACGAATCAAAATATTAAATGTTTGATTACTGTACTTGACTACGGTTCTTCCCCTTATTTCCTATGAATGTTAATTGACATTTTGGTTTTAATTTTCTTTTTTTTTTATGGATAGACAATCGCTCATACAGTCCTACACACCCACTGTAATGGTGATGCGAATGAGTGTTACAGCAAAAAACAGAATCCAAGTCATGGAATATAAATACCTTCAGGAGACTGGGTATTCTGTCATTTTCTTATACCGTGCCAAGCAAGCAACACCAACACATCTCGCTGGATTATAGTGTACCAGCTATTTTGGCGTGTTTAGTTGTTTGAATGACGTCTGTTAATTCTCTACTCTACAGGACGAAAAGAAGCACTTACAATTTCTGAAGTAGGTGTTTACTTATTTATACTGAGTAGCGCAAATTTATTGTATTATTATTATTCTGCTGACTAAAAACATGAGAAATTAACAATAATGAATCATAGCCGGACTGAAATCACTGAGCTAGTGAAAAATATATCACTAGAGAGGATTGTAGTTTGGTGTTTGGGGACATGAATAGATCCAAAAGACATTACTTTTACAGAACACACCTATAAATTAGAACTTTTAGGATGGTCCAGAAATAAACTGTCGGAAATGAGGACGAACTATCAGACGCCTAATAGCAGTGATTAATAGCAACTACTGTCCAAAGTGTCGGCGACTGTGTTTTTTTCGGTCTCTGTCACCGATTCTCATTTTCCACGCATTCTTTTAATGCTTTTAAAAGTAACTACGAAAATTAGTGACACGATTACTATTATAATAACTCACTTACAGCAAAAACAATAAGCGAATTAATGGTGTTTGGAGGATGAATCTTCTCGACACAATCTTTTATGCTTTTTTTTTTTTTTTAATCTGCGCTATAGCCGTTAAATAATTAAATTATTTCTCAAAAGAACTATAGTAACAACGGAAAGAAACTTCACAAAACTACCGTACGTAACAAGATTACATTAGAAGAACGAAAAAGAAACGAGAAAACAAAGCACGGGAGGAAGAAAAAGTAGAACAATTACGGCTCTCGTTTAGAAGTGTTGTTTTGAGAAAGGGTACGATGGTGGGGTGAGGGGGGGGGACGAGTTTACACCGAAGTTAAAGAGCATTTTGAATTAAACATGACACGAAGCAATCGCATTCAGAAAGGTTGACAAAGGGGCTGTCTGGACTAAACAGATATTAAGATTCCGGTCTCCAATCTAAAGGGTTGATGTTATGCGCGCGACGCGTGCTATCATATTAACGGTCCGATTTACTGGATCCTCCTGTAAGAAAACTAATCTTTTCCCGAAAAAACCCATGTACAACTCAGCTTATGGTGGTAAACAGGGCAGTAAAAAGAATCCCGCCCCCCCCTTAACGGAGACAATAGAGGAATGCAAAAGCCTTTCATGGCGATCGTTGTTTGTGTTTACGTTTTTGTCTTATGGCAAAAGTGAAAATGTTGTCTTCTTTTTGGAAATGGTCCAGCCAATTTTGACCCGTATCCTATGGCAAAGTAGAATTTTTTTTCTTTAGATGTACGAAAGAAAAGGCATACGTGAGACGATAGTATAGGCTGCTCGCCATTCGCCACCTCTGGGTTCCCATCGAACCATATGTTCACGTAGAAGTATGCCAACGGTATGCCTTTACTGATCTATGCTCTGTGCTATTGCCGTTTGCAAATACTTTGTCAGTGCACAGCTGCAGTTATTTTCGATGCTTCTGAACAGAAGCGGCCCTCAAATAAATAAATGAAAATAGAAAAACAGAAATATAACTGGAAAAGATAGGTCAGGAAAACACAAGTAAAATATTCGCATCTTAAAAAAATATAACTCAGAAGAGCTCCAAATAAAACTAAGTTTATGGGGAAAAAACGAACAAGTTAATGGAAACGAAAACACGGACAGTGCCATCTATCGAGAAATCGAGGCATTAACGCGAACAGTATATTTTAAAATTTTTATTTATTTATTCAAAAGTAAACCAAAGGAGTGTTCTAGGTTCTGGCTACATTCATGGCCATAAATATCATTTTTAGATCTCTTAGGAGCTACTCACTCTGATTAAGTCCCACTGCAATTATTCATGGCTAACCTCGGTTCTCAGCTCATCTGCATTTATTATTATTTATTTATTTATTTTTTTTTTTTTTTTTACGAGTTACACCACTGCATATAACATCTCGTGGAATCTACTAGCCATGAATTGTTGGTTAAAAGCATACCTAGAAAAAGGTTCTGTTGATTGTAGGTCGCTCTAAGCTCCATCAAGTTGTCAGGAAGGTGATTTAGTACGATTTTATTGTTCTGACAAGAAGGAATTTATACGTTGACTTAATCTGTTTTTGAGAGTTGAACGTACATTTATGTGATATGACGCGCGATAGTCGTATGGAGAAACGAACTCGCCTCGAAAGAATTGGAAGCGTAATGACAATTCGCTGCAATAATTTTGGGGAATTTATCTTACTTTGAGATAAGTAAATGGCCGATCCAATATTGAAAGGAAAATGTGCTTATTTCATGATTTACCTAAAACATACCTTGAAAAAGGTTTAAAATTTTGGATCGAAAGGGCATCCTGATATTAATAAATTCAGACTATTTTTAGTCATGTGATAATTTTTCTTTCGAGTGCTTCATATAAAGGTTTTATATAAAGCTTTCGTTTAATTATTGTAATTAAGCAGAGAAAAAGAACGAATCGAGCTTCATAATAACTCCAAGGAAGCTGAACAGTTTTCCATTGACGGTGTCTTTCCCCTAGCTTATGGTATGTAGAAAGCCTTGCGTGCCACCGACTGCAGAGGTTTTCTAGAAGTTGATGCACAGAAGGGTGAGACTATTGTGCAGATTACGGAGTCCCGAGTATGCTAATCTGCTCTGAACAAGACAATACTGTAGAGAGGGATAATAACATAATCCGCTGCAGACAGAGAGAAATGCAATAGAGAAAGGGATAAGAGCGTAATCCATCAAGCAGCCCTGGAGAGTTGCATCCTTACTGACGTGTGAGTACATTTTGGCATCCTCTGGGATTCGAAGCAACCACCTGTCATGTATCGGCAAAAACCACAGCCAACTCTATACAGAATTGTCCTTCTATTTGACCCACTGCTTTCTGTAATAGCCTCTGCACCATTCGAGGCTACAACTAGTTGTTAATTATCCCAATTTAATGAAAGCGTATCAAGTGTGGTCGTGTGCACACAGATAGTCTCCTACTTCATCAAGGATCTCATCCATAAAGACTTAGTTTTCAATCTTTCTTAATAATATCCTGACAGAACAAATTCTCGGTAATATTCTTAAGTACACTCTGCATATTAAAATAAATATCTGCATAATTAAATATAATTATTGTGCATATCTTTGTGACTGCTATTCTATTCATACATTGATATGTTTCCATGAGATTGATTCTATCATCGTGTTATTATAATATTCTTGACATCCATACTGTTAGCTACTGATAATTGCTGGAATCGGTTAACAATTATTTTTAATTCCTGGAACCACTTGCAAGTGTTAATTTTAAAGAACAGTCATATTTAACAATGGAATCCTTTTTCTTATGTTTAATCCTTATTTATTGGCACTGATGAACATCGCTTGGTTAAGAGGATAAGTGGAAGAGAGACTGCAGATTTGAGTTCCATCCTGACATGACGCTTGGAGAATAATATCTACGATGGTTTACAGTCATCCTAGCTTCTTTTTTTTTATTTTACATTTGTTCAAAATAATTTAAATTGCTCTATCTTGCCCAGCTTCTCGAGTATATCCCTTCGTTGTCCACATCGCACCTGGGGATAATTCACAGAAGTGCCTTACTAATCTTTTTCCTCGAGTCAAACTGATCATTAAGAAATCCATGTTCGACGATCGGCGTGTGTAATGCATTTCATGTCTGATTTACATAACAGTAATTATGTTTTCTCGCATACATGGACCTTCTCCTCCAGAGAGTCTTAATCTTTCGTGTTGGTTGATGCGAGGCAAGACCGTAAATTGCGATCGACCGCGGATTAACGAGATCAGATTATTTGCACGTCGTCTCTCTCTCTTTCTCTCACATACAATCAGATAAAAGGAAGAAGCTGCTAGGAATAAAACTAAATGGAAGTGTCACTGAGAAGAAAATCATGCATTAAAAGGAAAACTCGGTTTATAAACTGCAATTATACTTAAAACAAGCGATCAAAATTTCTAATTTGAAGAAATCTACTTAGAGAATGAAATGGAGCTACTTTTTTAATAAATAGTCCCACGCAAATATATTGATGTTTAAAAATCAAACATTTCTATAGCAACGACAGCCATCAATCAGTTTGGGAATGGAGGAGGGGGGGGGGTTCTTCAGTGGAGCAACATGATGCAATTATAGCAAGGGTTTCCTTTGTCAGCAATGGATTCTGACGATTAGCAAGGGGGGGGTGAGAATATGTCGTCTAGGCTAGGTAGGAATATTTGCGTCATGTTAAATATTTCACGGTATGCCGGATTGAAGTCGGAATTTTTTATTTTTTTTTTTCCTCGACTTCCAGGCTTTTCTTCACCGGATAAAGTGTGTCTACACCTTGGCATCGGTCCAGCTGTGTTAATCCCTTTAACATTCACCAGGGGGACTCACCCTGCAGACGTTTTTATGGGCGGCGCATTTCATGCCTTGCTGCATTGTTTAAATATTTATGGAGTTTCGTCCCTGCTTAGTATCAAATCCACAAATTTAGTAGCGACTTCTCGGTGTATATTTGGAGATAACATTTGAAAGCTTTTAAATGGAGTGTTTTTACTTTCTCCGTGTCTTTCTGTATGTGCGCGCATGCATGTCGTGTACACACATATATACCGACTCAAAATGAACTGTACAATTCCCAGTTCGCTTTAACACATGCTTTGTCTTCTTTCTGTGCCTTGCTTCTGACTTTAGAGGTCAAAGTTGCTTCCGTAAAATTACCCTAACTGGAACATTTCCAATTGGCTTTGCAGACAGTCTTGCTTTTCTTTTCTTTTTTTTTCTTTTTTTTTTTGTTACTGGGCACCATACTTGTTCTCAATTAAGCGAAATAAATATATATTTTTTAAATGTTTGGAATATGAGAAT
This sequence comes from Typopeltis vanoorti, assembly GCF_054136105.1. Lineage (NCBI taxonomy): Eukaryota > Metazoa > Arthropoda > Arachnida > Uropygi > Thelyphonidae > Typopeltis > Typopeltis vanoorti. The sequence goes on along the minus strand of NC_143573.1, from coordinate 76,472,385 downwards.
TTCAAGAGGGACGCGCATACCTCTCTCCAAATGTGACGAGTCACCCTGAAAGTGGCGTAGATCAAACAGACGCCGCCTGACAAAAGAATCGAGAAGCATCCTTTTGGACATGGCTGACTTGTGGTTTTAGTAAATGGAACGGTGATCAAGTATGATGTTCAGACTACCAAACAGTTTCCTTTCCCACTGTAGAAATAGAAGTTTCACTTTATTGTAATGCCGAAGCAACACCCATCCATAAAGGTGATTGGCTGCTTTTTTACCTGCCCTTCTCATGTCCGTTACAAATAGTATTTAATCAGATTACTTTCACGGAATCCTTCATATTTCCACTCGTTCTGCTCTTTTTGGAATTTTAGATCGTTTACTATATTCTAGCACTAATCATCCAGATCTCTAAGATCATCTTCCACTGCTGAAGCTGCGCAATCTCTGAAGCCACTTTATGTAGAAGAAACACAATTCAAATATTCAGCAAAAGTCCAAGTGTCAGTTACTAAGGCTAAATATGCAATAATATAATAACATTTTAATAATTCACAATGCTATTCCTCCAGCAGTGTGCAATAAAAAATGTAACATCATATAAACATTTCATCGCCTTCTTCCCATTTCATTAAACCCAAAAATGATACAAGATTTCCTTTCTGTAGTTTTTGTTGGCGACGATGAATAACTATATGATCCTTTGATCAATGATATAAACACAAGAAAGAAATGTGTCAAAACTGATTGCTAATACGACATTTGGGACTTATCTCAAAGACGATTTGTTCGTTTTCATTGCGCAAAGATGATATCAATAAAATAACGTAGTATATAAATTAGTATAGCAACGAATTAGTATATTTTAAGCCATCAAGATGATGCTGTGATGATTGTCTGAGTGGATATTTGCAAAAAAAAAAAAAAAGGTTTAGTGATTGACGATTTTCATCGCCAGGTGCGACATGATTACCTTGCTCAGTGGAAGCTTGAACTAGCATTAAGAACATGTAAGTCTTAAAATTACCGAAATTAAAATAAATAAATAATAAATGTACACCTTTAATCAGTGGGACTCTCATAAAATAATAATTCTGAAAATAGAAAAAAAATAAAGAATTTTCTTTTTGTCTAATATTTCGGAATCAAAAATCAATCAGTTGATTCAAAACACCTTTAAAGATGCAGGTTTTTAAGAAATCGCGCTTCCTTAATGGCATTTCATATCGCTTACTGACGATCAAATCGTTTACTTGATAATCATTTGGAGCACTAAGAAGTCAACGGAAATTTATGAAGGAATTTCGATTAAAGTCGATCAGTTTATAGCTCTCTCTCTCTCTCACACACACACACGGAAATTATCGAAATGAGAAAAATAAACGTCCACCAAGTGAGGTCGATGAAGAGTTACCTCACGTGCTGCCAGTGAACCCCCATTTGTCACAGCAGGAAGCAATTTTGTCAACTATCCTACCATCTTCGTGACGCTATTACCCCAACCACTTTTTATCGACCTTCTAGAAATTTCCACCATCATCTACCTGACCAGCTCGATCTCCAGTGCCCGTGTTGCCGCTATGGGCCTGCCTGTCCGGCAGTAATTACTCAGGTCTCCTGAACGCGACGTTCGGTGTCGATGCTGAACATGCTTCTTTTGAAAGCTGTCATGCACGAGATATGACCTGGAAGGATTACCTGAAAAACTCCTTTCTTGAGAAGAGTGATCGTTTAGGATTCCTAGCGTTATAAGTCACTCCGAGGTGCGTGGGGGGAGGGGGGGATGAAAATGAGGGAGGAGGGACTCGCAGAGTGACCGAGCAGCAGATCGGTTGTGCTTCTCGGTAGGTAGAAGAACTGGAATGCAAAGTAAACATTTGCTGTCAACACAGCCATTTTCAGTATCGTTGGCTTTTTGGTAAACGCCTTTCAGTATATATATAGATAATAAAGTTCCGCTAACACCAGTTAGTGAGATTTTACCTCAAACATTATAATCAAAAGCTGATGTTAATAAAAGCAAAACATTATTCCATTTGTCTTGAAATGCAATAATGCCAAATTTACTTTGTTTCTTTTTGCCCGTGATTAAGATTGTAATTTCGGAAAAAAGTTCCGATTTTATTAATAAGTTAAAATTTAAAATATTAATTTAGGTTACTTTATTTTTCGTATACTAAATTAATATTGTGTTTTGATGTTTTTGTATAGCACTGACGGTAGTGATGAGAACTAGTAAAGATTTCGGTTAAAATCTCGTTTAAATCTCGTTAGTAAAAACCACTAACATTTCGAAACGATTTTTTTTTTTTTTTTTTTGCAAGTGATTTCTTCTACAGACCAACTGAGAGTATTTTTAGAATGGGTTTTACTTTCTGCACATGTAAACACAATTTACAGAAATTCACCTGACAGACTTATTTGCTTTCACATAACCTAAACAACCATCCAACTAACTTTTTTGGTTGCCTTTTTTATGTTTTGGATCACGTTCTCTTCATAAAATTGTGTAGCCTTTGTATTTCTAGAACTAAGCATGAGTTCTCTAATAACAGATAATAATCTTGCTTATAAGTTAGAATAATAACGAGAGAGAGAGAAAGAGAGAGATGCTAAAATAAGAATGTGTGCTTTTCCGATATAAATCTAATGCACTACTGTTGTATTTTTTGACGAGTTTTTTTATTCCACTCCCTCCTTTCTAGCAGTATAGTATACTGTATATTACGAATGATGTATTCCAAGTCACGAGGAATCGCCCGCGCAGTTAGCCTAGTGGCTTTGCGCTTCACAACCATATGCCTGGGGAAGGAGTGTCCTAGGTTCGATTCCCGTCGACGACGTCAGGAGCTGAAGGATTTTCCTCAGCCATGTTAGCCAGCAGGGTTTTTTTTTTCCCGCCAGTTTATCTGGCTTTTTTCACAACGCAAACCGGCCCCGTGAACAGAGCCAGGAACACTTCCAGGCATAGGGGTGACCACGCTATCCTCGTATTTCGATTACGAAATCCAAGCATGCTTGGAGGGTTGTGGGTGTTAAAGCCATTGAGATAGATAGAAGTCACGAGGAATCCACACCACAATAATTTTCTTTCTGTAATATTAACTACTGAGTTTTTATTTTATGTAGAGATTTTATATAATGAAATGCATTTTTCCAACCACATCAGATATCAAAGCCACCCAATTAAAGCAATGTAATTTCGCATTATCATATAAATAAATACAGAGAACTCACAGCCGCCACTTAGACTCGAATTTTGATAACAGTTCAAAACAAAACACCAAAAAAAGATTTAAACTTTACGTTCATAAATAATCTCCACAAAATTAATGATAACGGAACAATATATCTATATTTTTTTAAATGATCGATAGTGGTCTATTTTCTCAAAACATGCACTTAGGTTTACTCCCCCACCCCAACGAAAACAAGAGTAAAATCATATTTGTTAGCTAAAATGCATTTAACTGATAATTTGTTACTCTGCAAAAGAATAATTACCTTTGATGCAAAGAATGAACAAATAGTTGAATCTTGAAAAGCCTTTAAACCTAGAAGCAAATTAAAGTCACATTAGCATCGAAAACATTTTAATGAACTATTATTAGATTAGTGGAATTTTAGGCCGATTAGAAATAAATTAACGCTCTATGTTGAAACAGATGATTAACATCAACTAAAAGTATAATTAAACTCGTTCTCTGTAATATCTCAGCAAGGTTAGGATTATTTTTCATGAAAGTGGAAACTAAACATGGCAAAAGAGGCATTCTTTTTTAGGGAAAAAAAAAAGTGTCTGTTGATGTCATCTCAAGTTAATTATTCCTGAGCTAACATAACAGTGATGGAGATACGACACTTCTCTGGTGACCTTTTCAAACAACAGAGTTCACACACACGCGCACACACAACTACGCGGTAGCTTTGAAAAGATTAACGAGTGATGACGTCTTCACAACTGTTTGATAAAGAGCACGTGCGCACCCAGAAAGCAGACTATTCCGCCCAGTATCCCTTTCTTGTTGACTATTTAGCTATAAATATGCTCCACTCGTAATTTTCTTGGCTCGCCGTAAACATTTCAATTAAAACGAGGCTAAAAGCGTTTGTTATGGAATTACATCGCACAGTTTTTCTAACCTTCGCTCTATTCCTATTTCCAGTTCTACTTTCAGCCTTCTTTTTGTTGTTTTTGTTTTGGCTTTTTGCGTTAAAACATTCATCTTCCAACACCAAAAGCTTCCTCGCTTATTGTCATGGCAACAGAAATACGAAAATTAACGGAGTTGTGGGAGTCTGTCGCCATGACAACGAATTTTCGAAGGATGCATTTCACGCTTGTACAGCATACGGAGAGCGAAAAATACAGATGGGGAAGACGGGGGAGAGAGAAAGACGTACGTATGACACAAATTGAGATTGCACACTCCGTGTTTGAGAGAAGTACGGAAGAAATGCAGATAAAGGATAATCTTCATGACGAGCATCATCTTTCCGCAATCTCCCATAAGAATAACTTCGTCGTGTACGTTGCTGCTATCTGAAACTGTACTAATTAAATATTGTTATCAGTCTTCTATAAATACCTAAAAAGCATTTAATAACAACTCTCGCTATAAACAGCCGCGTGCGTGGGAGACGACATATTGATGCTCGCTGATGTGTTCGACCGAAGATGATTATTTTTTATTTATTATTCTTAAGAAGCAATTGCCAATGTTTACTTTAAAAAAAAAAAAAAGCTAAGGGATGCAAATTCTTCACCTCAGTAACAGAAACTAATTACTAAGAAAAAAGAAAATCATCTTCCGACGATCCCTATTGAGATACAAGATTCATTGCCCGCTACAGTCAGAATCACCTGATTTCGCTAACTTTATACAAGAGCTCGCTGACCATTTAAATCCTCAAGAAACTCTTCAACCGTACGACTTGAGCGAAGTGTATTATTTACGGGATCAACAATTTCATTAGCTTGTTAACGCAAAACAGGCCGAATTTGAGCGACTCGCTAACACCTCCGCGTAACAGTGATTGCGAGCCATGTAGCCATGCATGCTAAATGAATTAAACTTGCATGTCTGGCAAATCAGCCTCGCTGTTCGTTATCTTCTCTAAACCCGGCATAATATTTGGATTAAAGCCACTGTATCATTAAACATCTGCTAACTTCTCGGTCGTCTTTGGAAAGCGAACTTACCCAGTTAGTTACTAGAATCGGCGCATTCCGATTCGTGGTTAGAGGGGTTAAAGCATTCCGTTAAGTGTATAGAAATTACGCCTCCTCTTACCTTCCATCTTTCTTCGAAACTGGAACAGAAACGAATTATCCTTCAAATAACTTATTTTTTCACTAGTTATTGATTTTAGCATTGTTTAATTCTGTGATGAACTTAAGGCGCTTTCTGGGAAACTACTGGACAAATTATGCAGACAGATTTACGAGAACTAAATGAAACTGACGTTAAACATACGACACACCTTTACTAAGAACATTCTTAGCGAGTGCAGCGGTAAGTTCCTAAGAAGAACTAGTCACTTGCTGAACAGGTTACTACGACTTAACTTAAGCAGCCTACCTATATTTTTTGCCGTATATCGAAGTATATTTTGCCGTATATGTTTAAACTATTGGTTACAGAAATGTATTACAATTTATTCGTGGCAAGGTGAATTGTCGAAGAATATTAAAAAAAAAATAACACCCGAGTTCCAACCCCTATATAATCCACAATAATATTCTCCATATCATTTGAACACTTGAGAGTCGATACTAAGGTCTCACCTCAGAAATCATTTCGTTGAACCACTAGAAGTATGGTAAAAATGTCCTTTCTGCAATTCTCTCTAAAAAAAAAAAAAAATCAAAAGATTTGAAACTTGCCTTTATTCAAACATCACTGTACGTCACTGGCGGGATAAAAGACATTTGTTCAGGAAATAGGAATTGAATCGTATGAATAAGGCAGTTCCCGGAAACGAATATATATATATATATATATATATAGCCTCTATTCCAAAGATAAATGCAAAAGTATAATTGAGAATAAATAGGGAGGACGCATTTTGGAAAAAAAAATCTTGCATTGGCAAAAAAAAAAAAAAAAGGCTAATTAATGGATTTGTAGTTTAACTCATCTGAAGGCATCGTGATAAACTGAAACAATTAGTGAACGTTCTTTCCATCCCCATCCTAAGATCACAATGCATCCATTTACTGGAGCTATAATGATACCAGAATATTCTAAAGAAATAAAATCGAAGCAGGAAGACAGTTGTGTGGAGGAGAACCTAATCTCCAGTAATCCTGTTTCCGCATAACGAATGTAATGCAAGTCAGGGAGTGCACAGCGCGTGCATTATTCTGACTTCCCTCAGTACTGCGCTGATCTATCCAGTCATTTATAATAACTTCTCAAAGGCTAGTTTAACGAGAGAAGGAACAAAAAAGAGAGAGAAAAAAGAAATTACTGGCTAAATTATTCTAAATATACTTTATACTTAAAGTATTTGAAAAAAGTACTTATCTCAAATACTGTTAATTAGCTATAATATTTGAAATATCAAGTAATTAGGGTAGCACTAAGTACGAAGTACTTCGTGTTGTTACTTACGTTTTTATGATACTCTAAATAGTCATAAAATTAAGGTACATAAAATATCATTAAAGAGTGTCCGCGCGGTTAGCCTAGGGGTTTTGCGCTTCGCAGCCATATGCCTGGGGAAGGAGTGTCCTGGGTTCGATTCCCGTCGCCGACGTGAGGAGCTTAAGGATCTTCCTCAGCCATAGCGTGGGCAGTAGGGTTTTTCCCCCAGTTTATCTGGGGTTTTTCATCCCGCAAACCGGCCCCGTGAACACACGGATCTACAGCCATAAATATTTAACCCCCCATGATAGGGCGCAACTCGCCCCAATAGGGACGGGGGGGGGAAGGAAACTCCATATAAATAAATTAAATAGTAGTAAAAATTATTATTGGCGACTGATGAAAAGTAAGTAAGAATTACATAAAGATTGGCTATAAATTATCATTACTGTTAATTTAAATACCTTAATTCAAATATAAGCATGAAAATGAGTTACATATCACTAATGTCTCATGGTGTGTTTCTTACAACAATTTTAGTTCGATAATTAAGTCGAATTAGTTGTTTGGAATTCCTTTCAGCAATTCTAAACAACCGATTTCAACTCTATCTGCATTCCTATATTTTATGAACACGCCACCTCTCACGACAGAATTATCCTGCGTTTTCCAGTGTGCCAGTACCAATAGTTCATAATTAAAATTATTAACTATTGGTACTGGCACACTGGTTCATAATTTTAATTATGAACTATTTGTATTGGTATACTGTAGGCTGCGAATCAGAATCCATTGCACTGTGATCATTGATGTTTAACTTAAAATTGAAAACAAAGGAGCTGTGGTTCCCTTGGTGCTTTTTGTTCTTTCTTTTATAATTGTGATTCTGAATAACGATCAAAAGCACATTTATGAAATTACATGACTTTTAACCATATTCATGTATTTTGGGTGTCTGCTTGTCTTCTGACGAGAATTAATTAGTTCGAAACAACGATGTTAGAATATATTGTAGTATTTCAAGTCTGGTAAGCAGAAAATGGAATATAGCAATAAAATTCTACTTAATCTCTACTAAACTAAAAATTTAAGCAAGATCGAACTTTCTAAACTATTGCAAAATCTCCAGCCTGACATAACAGCGCCATTTCTTTTAACGTAGATTTTTCTAAGGCTAAACTCGACTGATGAAACAGTATTTATTTATTCCAGAAATGTTTGATAGGCGACTGTATATTTCAAGTATCTGGGATATACATTCTCTCTGTCTCTTTAGGCAAAGTTCTCCAAGACTCTTTAAAAGCAAACAAAAAGTTTTAGACGCCGATGTTGTCTTCATTACCGTCTTAATTCGTTTAGAATTATCCTCCGGTACAGTAAATGAAACTCGACCTCAGAGAAGAGACGCAACGAAATAAAAAACTGTCTTTTTTTTCTTTTGGACAAATGCTGTATTTGTCTTAGGGATCGTTTGTTGGGTGAACGGTTAGCACGCGACAAATGAAGCATTTGTTTCGCTGTCTCTTAATAATTTTTTGGCTACCGGAGGCGCCACAGTTGTTTCTGGATCGTTTCAAGCAAACACGCAATCAATCAGTTGAGTTAGATTACCCCAACTTCGCAATAAGAAGTGTAAATGGTTAAAAGGCGCGATCTAAAACTGCATTTAATGGTTCACCGTCTGGTCAGCTATCAATGACCCCTCAAGGTTCCCCGAGGGGGGGGGGACACATTCAGGATTGTTTAATAGGTTCTGAGCCATTTGTCACTGAAATTCTCTTACAACTGACGGGAGAAATGTCTTTTTCTTCAGTGACATATGCAGTTCATGTAACAGGAGAAAATATATTTTCTTCTAAATTTTCCAACGTAAAAGATGAAATCATATAAAAAGTTTTGCATGTACACGTCAGACTATAATTTTTACGGTAAACATGAAACGACTACATATACCAGGAAGTGTAGCAATTCATTGAATATTCACATGATGAAGTGTGTACTAGTCGATTCACATTTCCAAAGTGGTCAAAGAATTGAATTGGTATTGAAGATCGATGGGAAGAGAAACGACACATCAGTGGCTGATGAGAACATTGAAAAAGCCTGCGCGCTTATTCTCGAAACTGGACGATCGATAAAGTTACAAAGCAACCGCAGTTTTGCTCATGAAGTCATCTATTTTTTTGTAGAGATAAGAGGTTAAGTATGTTGGCCGAGTGGATAGCAGTTGTGCTCTCAACACAGCAAGTCTTGTGGTGGAATTCGAATTCTGGAATGAATACGTGTGAATGTTTTTGGATGACAGATGAATTTTCTAGTCCAACATTGAGACTACTACCTGCTTGTTGGAGGGCTTTCAGATAATTCAACCATTAGCACCTCCGGTATTTATGAATAATAGGTTTACAACCTTTGGTGGGTGGGATTAACATTCGAAAAAGACCATGGAGTTGTAATTTATTATCGGTAGCTATGGCTTACAGCATGACCTCAAGAATTTGTTCATTCATTCATACTACCTTCCCATTGCATTCAAATTACATCACATGCAAGTTAAGCTGTCATTCAGATTTTAAATATTCATTAGGAGAGGGAAACGTCTTAAATATGTCTTCTTCTAGATGGTGAAAAAAAAAGCAACAGAATTGCATATTCAAACGGGACAAAATTGTATAATATCAGGCCCCTATCTCTTCAGAAAATTTAGGTTTTTGAAGTAACTTCGCAATATATCATTGTTTGATATTTTATGTGTATGTGAGGATTAAAACCCTATTTTTATGCGAGCTTCTCGGTATGTATGTGGTGTATGTATCTCACCTAACCAATGTAATCCCCCTTCAATGCATGCATCTAATCTACCTTAAAGACTATTCATAAAAACTAATATTTATTTTCAGAACTGATCAGGAGCAAAATTGAGTCATCTCCAGAAACAAATTAATTTACTTATAATTTTAATTAATATCACCAAGTATTAGCATTGTTCAATTATTCATATTATATATTCATATACTACTGCTAAATAATGCTAATTAATAATAAGAAAACTGAGCCAATTAAATTCAGATAGTAATAAATAATTATCTGAAATTATTTAATAAAAATAAGAGAAAAATGAAAATGTCCCAATAAATGGAGATTGCCGCTGAATAGAGTTTGGAAATAGCTTAATAAATAGTTTATGATTTTCCTCCTTGAAAAGCATATGTGTGTCTTCAAGTAGTACATTTTTAGATATATGCATCTTTTCTCTGAGGAATATTAAATCGATTCTCACAAAGTTATTTGTTTCTTTCATCATCATGCGTATCAAGGATTTAGGCCTAGCATGGGCTGTTCCGGCCTTGCTAGGCCTAAAGTCATCGTTGAATCGTTTAAGAGGACGTCCTGGTTTTCTTTTTCCTAATGGCTTGTACTTTAAGGCTTGTACTTTAAGGCTTGTTTTGGTAATCTTTCTGTTTTCATTCTTTGAAAGTGTTCCAACCATTTATGTTTTTTTAGTTTTTTCTATTACTGGTTCTTGGTTTAATTCTTTCATTTCTTTTGTGATCAAATAGGGTATACTTTGCAGTTTTTCTCATAAACTTCATTTCTGCTGTTGTTAATCTTTGTTTGTCTTTTTGTTTTATTGTCCAGATTTCGCTTCCATACATTAAGACCGGTAGGGCTAATGTATTGTATACTTTTAGCCTGGTTTGGTTTGTTTTTGAACTAGGTTTGGTTTAAATATAGAGTTAATTACACCTGTTATTTTTAAATATTTTGCAATTTTTACGTTTATATCTTTTTCATATGTGATCATACATCCTAGGTAGTTAAATGAATTCACCTGTTCTAAGATCTTGTTATCTATTACTATTTATTTCTTTCATATTCTAATTTTGCTTTGAGTGATTTTCCATATAAAAGGAATCCATTCGAGTGGATTTTATCATTTATATTGTATTAATTAATTCATGTTCAAACATCTAAAATAAAGACTTCCAAAGTTTGCGATGGCCTTTTCCTTGTTCTGGAAGTTTTGATAAGTGAAGTTTAATCAGTCATTATTAGCTGTGTATTTCATATAAACATCACACATTACGAGCGGTTTAAATAATTGCTACTATTTGAATAGCACGATGGATTTTGCTCCACCTGTATCCTATATCAGTTGTCTCCAGCGTGTTTCATTGTGGTCCAGGCGAAGTAAGAATTCTTTGTTCATTTCCTAAACCATCTTTTTCTTCTCCTACAGTGAACCTTTGGACTTTATCACACTGGGATATCAGCCGATGATTTCAAAGGTCACCCACTTGTACGGCTTTTAACCGTACAATCTTAAACCAAGACGACGGCCTTCATCAGATGTAGCTGAGCGTAGGCAGACTAATGGAAATCTATCAATAGCACAGCCTGTCTGCCTCCACACTACAGGGAAGAGGTCGAGTAGTGAAGAACTAGGCGACACCCACACATACAACATACAGTTTTAATAGGGTGGTTCTTGAAATTGCCACCTGTGGGCGCCACCGTGCTATTCCCAAAACTTTCTCGGCACACACAATCCCTGCTTTTTATAGACATTCACTGGCACAGTTAGAGAGAGAGAGTCGGGAAGAGAACGCTAATAATGGTCAACGTGACGAACACTAATTTGACGTGGGCGTCGCATTCATCTCCCCCTGCGCTCGCGAGTAACACGGGCCAAAACCCAGGGCGTGAAGTAAGGTGAGTCATCGGTTTCCAAAATGAATACCTTTTTATTTTATTTTATTTTTTTTACTCCCTTATACTAGACAATAGACCTTCCTATATTTTTATGGTATAATAGGTTTCCCATAGCCATAAATAATTTTAAAAAAATGGGAAGTCTTTTGATATTTCAGCATTCATTTCAATCAATATAAGAAAAGCTAGATTTCGAGGCTTCTTCAGAATAAACTTCCTGTCCTATCCATTTGGCTCAGTAGTCACCTCATATCCCATCCCACACAATTGAAACAGCTGTCGACAACATAAACATTGGTTAAAACTGCTGATGGAACAACAGTTGCTTCTAATCACACACGAAGAAAAAAAATTAAGAAAGAAAGAAAAAGAAACGAATGAATTCTATTGACTTCTCTAACCTCTTGACCCAGAAGATTACTATTAAATAATTTTATGAAGTCTTAGGTAAACAAGAAAGTTTATAAGAAACCGGGGAACGAATCCCCTAACCATACGATGTAAATAAAGTTATTAATTATTCGTTTGAACCGAAAAGACTGCAACAATTCAGACATGTAAACAGGCTTCATTATCGGGAACCTATAATAGAGCAGAGCGTTTTCGGAGGCAGCTCCCACGTTACATTGGCGCTCACGTTGTCATGACAACGTTACGTTCTACACAGATGCGACTAGTTCAACAAAGCACCTACAATTTCCTAATTTATTTCTACCCAAATAGGAGAAAATCTCCGATGCTCTCTGCAGCTTTCCTCGACCGTAGTGTTTGGTGTGGGTTGCTAGTATGCCTGCTGCAGACGCAGGAGGAAGACGGGCTATTTTTGGAGACGCCAAGTCTTCACTTAGAATGATTGGCTGGCGAAAACCCTTATTGCCGACTTGGTGAAGGCATTGCCGAGTAATTTTAGAGCATTTTGAAGGCTATGGAGAGGAAGGATTAAGGATAAACGAATCGTTAGAGTGAATTATGATCACTGCGGAGCAGCCAATCCCGAAATGATTAGCAAGTTTGAGAAAGGGATGGCCTTGGGCTACTTTACAACTACCGATGTTTCGAGCTTACAGAAAAGTGACATTTTTGCAATGAAATAAATCGGATCCTTTAAAAAAATATTTTTTAAACTCTCCTTAGTTAAGTAAATTTTGATATACGGAAGCAAGTTCAGCGATGGATATCCATCATAAAAGTATACAAAAATTATGATTTTTTCCCTAAGGTAGAATTATTATATTATAAAATAGTTATAAATCAGTTGGCGTCATCGCTAATTTTATTACTTTAAATATATTTGTAAAACTGTAATTATTGGGTATGTGTAATTGAAGTTTGAAAAATTAAATTTAAAAGTGACTTTTATAATAATTATCCTTTAAATACCAATAACTACTGTATCGGGGTGGTCATGATTTGACCAGGTGCCAGCCTGGTTGGTCAAGTGACTAACGAACCTGCAGTCCAAAACAGACTGAGTTGCCGTGGAGATGGATGCTTGTGATTGCCTTCAGGTGGGAGATGAATTTCCATTGTCCGGTATGAGACCACAGTCCTGCTTATCGGAAGCCCGAAGTGTCTTAAAAAGTTGAATGTTTGGTCTCTCGAGCGGGGTTTCCACACTGCGTCAAAATACATAAAACAGTGCAAGCAAATGATTAAAACAATCCTTATCTCTCTCTCCCAGGGTGCTGATGTAGTTCAGGTTTACAGTTCAGTGAATGAGAGACACGAGTAAATAAATAAATTGATACATAACGCACCGAATATGAAATTTGAAGTACTCAACACAAGTTAAACTAACCGAAATTTACAATCATTAGTGGATGATCGAAGTTAACTTATTTTGTTAAGTCAAGAACCCGTCGCTGCTTTGGTGTACCTACAATTTTTACGTTTCTAGCAAAAATCTTTGAATGCGTCCATTGAGAGTTTTCACCAGGCCCACTGACTTCTTAGGTACCCCGCATTGCGGGGCTTCATAGTGTTGTAGTTACGCCACTGCGTCATTCCTTCATTCGTAATCATTATCTCATCAACGTAGCAGATAGCATGTATCACCTTATGGGTCGACCTAATAGTTTGCTGCAATGCCTTATTATTATGATCAGAAGAATTACTTCTCTAAGAATATTATCTCTCTATATTTAACACAACTACTATCAGTAATATCGAAGCTGTCTGGGTCTGTCACATCATGTGAATGTTGAATTCATTCTTTGGGTTCAATTCTTCTTTCAACACCATCGCAAAAAAGAAAAAAAAAATCTTTAATAAATTGAAACGAAAGAAAGAAAGATCTAAATGTGCCATTAATATGATGAGATAGTTCTTTCTTGTCACGATAATCCAAGAAAGCGAGTCCTCACACTATCAATTTTCTCGAAGTAGCAAATATCACAGGGTAAAATGCAGACCTTTGCAATTATTCTTTAATTATGAGGGAACTTTCAAGAAATATTAGCATGATTGCTGCGGAGACTAATTTTTGTATTAAAAGAAAATTCTGCGAGAGAAAGAGAGACTAAAAGAAGATTTGAACAGATTCGAAGATGTTCACTGAAGTGCATGTATGACATTAAGTTCTGCTTTGGGGATTTTTTAGTTGAATGCCAATAAACTAATAATTGGCGAATTGTTAATGTGTAGGCATTTTATCCGGCTTTTTACACAAGATAATTTTTTTTCGGTCAAATTTTGAAGTTTCTGTATTTTGCTATTCTGCGTATTTAATTGCATTCGTTATTAGATTTTATTGACACTTTATACTTAAAACATATTTAACACACATATAATTCCAAAGAGAAAGCTAGGAAAAAATTATCTTCAAAATCTTTAATGAATTTTAGAGTAATCCCATGTTTTTTTTTTTTTTTAAATAAAGAAACTGCGATGTTTATTACACGAGTTTCTTCGTGTTTATCTGTGGTTCTCCTAAAATTAACTATTTGGTGCAAAAACCACGTTCTAAAGTTTTACCCACTATGAAACTGTGAATGTTTTTTTTTTTAATTTTTTTAATATTATTATAAATGTTGATTTTTAAATATATAACCAGAAAAGAAAAAGGTTCGATTTTAGAAACAGTGATGTGCACAAAAAATATTCGATAAAAATGATTAAAATTAGCACGTCTCATTGCATAGTAAAGGCCTCGCTATATGGAATAGCGCGTACCGCGACCAAACCTTTAAGCCTGTATAAAAAAAAATAATTAAAAAAAAAAAAATAATAATAATAGAAATAAAAATCATGGTAAATAAAGAAGAACGTCTGATTTTCAATATAAAATACATTTGTCTCTGGCATAATTTAAATGGCAGAATTGTAGATAGATATCCGAACAGCTTATCTATTCGTTCGCAGAATCTAAGGGGAGGAAAATTACAGGAACAGCTGGCGATTGGTAAAGACGTAATCACGAAATAATTCGCAAGAGAGAAGGCAGAATGTTAAATAGCGAAAAGAAACTCAAGTGTATGTGTGTGTGCGCGCGCAAACAAAAAATATTTACAGATTTACGTAGCCTCATCTCTGTCCGATTTCCAAATATAAATGTTCCTAGACGACACTTTCAATACGGGTGCGTATTACACTCGCGTACTAAATTTTTAATGAATAATCTAAATATATTTCACTATAAGTACCCAAAATAAACTCCTTCCCGATATTCCACCTCTTCCTTATTTCGTAGGTGCCTTCGCATGTAGTCGAAAGCATCAAAGTTCATACAGAAATCGGGCGAGTGGTGAATACCTTTAATAAATTACCGCCATCCCTTCCTTAAGTTACAGCCGCAGCCAACAATAAACACACCTTTAGACGCTACGTCATGCTCTGTTCCTTAGCAACGTCAGAAACCCTATGATAGACTCAGGTGGAGCAACGTTCTCACTTTATGAACACACGGCGATCACGTGACCCGTTTGTAGAATACGCTCCTCATCTAACATGGACTGTACTATTTTTAGCATCGCCCATTAATGTGATGAGTCTGGGCGAAGTGCGACTGCGTCTGCTCAATGCAGGTTGCACGAGCAGCCATTTATCGAAGGAAATCAAAATGGAGTAGAGGTGGAGTCGAGATGTGCATTCAACCGCATTTCTGAAGCACAAACTTTCACTATTACAACAAAACATTTTTTTACGAACACAGGTACCCCCCCCCATTTCCATCCAAAGTTCTTAGCAGTATCTCTAAGTAACCCCACTATTTTTAAAATAAACTCATCGCAATTCAAAACCAAAGTCAAAAATTCGAGACTAAAGGTCTAAGTGACTAACATCGCTGTTAAAAATATGCCTGCCACGCATTCACATTTCACATGAGGTAAGGAGTTGTGTGTTTTCTGCGTTCGTACGAGCAGAACACTATAAATGCTCAGTCCCACCTCGCTTCTAACCAGTACGTAGGTTATGAGAATGGCTGAACAATCTTGCTTTTACGTATGACAAATACTTATTTCATCGGCAAGAACTATAGAATAAC
The DNA here is from genome assembly GCF_054136105.1 of Typopeltis vanoorti. Taxonomy (NCBI): domain Eukaryota; kingdom Metazoa; phylum Arthropoda; class Arachnida; order Uropygi; family Thelyphonidae; genus Typopeltis; species Typopeltis vanoorti. The sequence continues at coordinate 76,456,614 of NC_143573.1, read as the reverse complement.
CCATCGGTTTTCATTGATTGTCATAATAAGAATGGCAAACAAAAGTGAATCAAAGTGTAAAACCAATCTATCAAATAATAATCAAAACATCCAACAAAATACTAATAAAAAATCAAAATATAACAGAAACTAATGTCATTGAAGACATGATTGATCTATTCTGTGCAGACTATTTTTAATTTAATTTTATTTATTATTAACTTATATTTTTATTATTTATTTATTTATTTGAAAACGGTATTTTGTGAATGTTCTCATCAGGGAATAACAAGCCGATGGCTCCCGAAACAGAAGATAAAAGCAACAGAATGCAGTTTTGGAAACGAGTGATAAACTCATTTTGTCGAAAATGAGTTTATCACTTCAAATGTATACTTAAATTATTTATTATTATTATTTCAACTTTTAGGAAACGACTATCGAATGCTTAGTATTGGGATCAGCAATGCGTTTTAGATCCTCAGAAAACACACAAAGCACTTGGTACATAACATACCATTATAGAATAAAAACAGCGAACAATAAGTTATAATCCAGAATCTTGCTCAGAGAGAGAGAGTTGTGGTTGAGTATGAAGACCACAATAAGAAGTTCAACTTTGTATCGACTAAAACGCGTAATTCACATTAAAACTTTACGAATTATTATGTACACACTACACAGCATTGATGTTAGGCTACTTATTGATTCGCAAAGGAAAAATCTTGTGTGAAGTGAGTTTTGATGTTTCAAGTTTGTTGTACAAACATGAGACACCGAAACAACTGATAGCTCCAATAATGTATTCCACACAATGCATTTATTGCTAGAACCTAATGGAATCCCTTATAATGGACATTATTTCAACCCTCTGAAGATCATCCGATCTTTTCTATAAGACATTTCTTTCCTTGAGGTCCCACCTCATGGATTGGTCATTTCATCAAAAGAAAGTGGTCAGATTGGTAGCTGGATGCCCTTCAGAGGACTTCAGTAACATCTAATGGGTTTAATCCCAAAGTTTCCAAATGTAGGACTTTGGTGTTAAACCTGGGAAATCACTAGTAAGATGCTATAAAACAAGTAGGTTTAATCCTCCTAAACCGTGAAGCTTTTGTAAAAGATTCAAACACAGTAGCCAAGGTTGAGAAAGGATGGAATTCACTGTCATTGCAAAATCATCATTAAAATTCTTTCTATTCCTTCTATCTATTCTTCCTATCTTCCCATCCAAAAGGATGGAGGCTCCTGGTAAGGAGTGTCAGGCTTTTTTAATACAGACGACTTGCAGTTCTCTTGCTGCATCCCTTACAGTGTTCATGTTATGCCTACAGATTCGGAAGTTCACTGGAAGAGTTGACCTATTTGCGGGTGGGAAGAACCCAAGTTATCGGAGAAAACATTACCACCACCATATGAGACTGGCTGATTTACTTTAGTTGAAAACTTTCTTTATCCTAATAAATTTCTCCGGTTTGTAACAAACTATAAGATATTGCATACATTATGATGTAACACAAGTAAAAAGTAGTTTTTAGTAATCGCTTGATTTTATATATATATATATATATATATATATATATATATATATATATATATAAGCATTTAATCAGAAAATAAATGAACTTCTATAAAAATAAGGTCGTTTATTTAAATAGACGTATGTAAATATTTATTTAAAATAATTAATATGATTCACCAGTTAGCATATACCATGGCAATACAACGCCCACCTATAGTACATCAAGATTAAAAGAGGACTTAGAACTCTAAAAGGTCAAGCATGGAACTTTTTCAAGCCGCTTCAAAGTGTCCAATAAGCAGTGTTGTGATGGTCTTACATCGAGCAAAAATTCATCTACTTACTGCCTCAAGTCATTCTCAAACATGCATGTCCATTATGGGATTCGAACCCACAGAATGTCGGCTGGAAAGCTGAGATGCAGTCACCTGTCAATCAAGGTCAGCATATGATTACATTTATGTGGACAAAACACACACACTGCAGAAAGCATGGATGAGCTCTTGTTCTTCTTGGCTTATATATTGATACCGTTTCATTACCTGAAATTTTGGCTGCAATTAAAAAAATAACTCAGAGAGAAAGGAAAAAAATTGCATGACAGTCCCAGTAAACGTCAATCGCTACTTAATAAAAATGCTCTTCATTACTGACATTGTATTTAGGCGATGCTAAATTGGCCCGATACGTCTTTCTAAATCAACACAAGCAAGTAGTATCTGTTTACAAGTTTCCACTGGTTATGCTGCATGTTGTCAGCTTGAATTTATTTATGAGAGGCTCCTACGTCCCGATTCCTTTCATTTTCGTAAGATAGCAAAGAATAAGATGTACAAAAGGTTAAAAAATGTACTAAAATATTTCTTTCGCATGTTTTTTCTGGCTAAAACGGATCAACATTATGCACGGGTAGTCCTATTACAATAATTTCTTCATATGTCCTACAGGTGACGCATGGGCAGAACAGGCGATGTGCTTCAAATGTTATCAAACAAAGTTACTTCCTCAAGGACGAAACTTCGAGCAATCAGCAGTAAGATACTCCACACTCTTTCAAACATTCTGCTGCGAGTCTGTCGTACGCCACAATAAAATGCTACTTATAATCGATAGGCAGAGAAAGAAACTGGAAAAAATGGAGCAACATTAAAAATTTTCATTCAAAAGAAAGAAACACTATATGCGAGCGGCTTTCTCGTATGCTCACTTGTATAAGTAAGTAGGTGTCAATCTTTAAAAAAATTCAATACATAACTTGCATCCAAATCACATCTCAATTTGACTCGACAATTCTTAATTATAAACGGCAAAAATTGAACATTTTCACTTACTTTCTGAAAAGAAATGCAAGTAACAAGCAATCCTGTGCTACAGGATTTGCGGCCTTTTATGTAAGGAATGATATTAAAAAGGTAATAAGTGTATAGGACTCGGTAACACATCCTGATTTTACTATAGTTCTCTGTATGGGGGTGGGGCACTATTCGCTTCCAATAACTTGAACGATGTGTGTTTGAGCACTTGATTACCTTGATGGACCCGTGTTTCACTCAGGATTTCTCCATGGGTGCAGGTCACAAAGATGCCTCCAACGATCTCGACCTTGGGCCTCTCTTCCATGTTATACCCATAGATTTCACTAGTGGATCTTCCCATCTTGTAGGTGGTCTTCCTGGTTTTCTCTTTATTCTTCGTTTCCAGTTGAGTATTCTATATGTCCATCTGACCTGCCCATCTCATCTTGCTTTCGTATACTGCAGTTACCACATCTTTTATTCCTGATCTCTTTCTTAGTTCCGTGTTTCTAACATGATCCTGCGTCCTATTGCACGCTGAGTTATTCTGAGAGTCTCTTCTTCTTTTCTTGTCGTGTTCCCTGTTTCTGATCCATATGTGAGTGATGGAAGAATGTCACTATTAAATAGTTTTGCCTTCGGAGAGATGTCAAGATTTGTCAAGATCAGTAAGGTTTCTTTTAGTCTGTTGAATGATAGCCATGCAGCTTTCTTTCTTTTTGCTAGTTCTTCAGATAAATCGTTATTCGTTTTTATCGTTTGTCCTAAGTACTTGTAGGAGTCAACTTGTTCTATAGGGATGTTATCAATACATAGGTGACTGTCACTTGTGTAGAATGTTTTTGATCCATTTTGTTTTTTCTAGATTCATTTCTAAGCCTATCTTACAGCTGTTTGTGTATATTTTTTCACTTATTTCTTCTATGTTTTTTGGTTGTGGGATATCAGTACTAGATCATCGGCAAACATAAGGATTTGTAGTTTTTTTTTTTTTTTTTTTTGTTTCACAGGAATTTCTGATTTTTTCTTGCACTCGTTGAATTTATTAATAAAGTCAATGTAGTCATCATTTATGTAACAGTTCTTAATAGTCCATTCGGTCTCTTCTAAGTACTTCCTGAACTTGTGGTAGTCTATTTGTTTTGTGGTCTGATGTTGTCCTGATATGTTGTTCTTTTTTGTGGTCTATTCTTATAATGGCTCTGAGGAATCTGTGGGCAGAATCTATGTTGAAGCATGTTTCGCCTATTCTACCAACATTTTGTATCAATCTTTTACAGTCTGTTAAAATATAGTCAATTTTTGTGTCTCCATTCGGTGATTGCCAAGTCCATCTTCTTCCTAGGCGTTTGTTCAAAAAAAAGTGTTCATGATAAAGGGTTGTTCAACTGCAGCAAATTCAGCTAATCTCTGCACTCTTCTATTTCTTTCTCCCAGGCCATGTGGACCTATAAACTTTTCGTTTTCTTTTCCACATCCTATTTTGGCATTAAAGTCACACCAACGAATGTGTATGTTGACTTATAATTTAAAGCCCGTTCAAGATTGATGTAAAAAACTTTCTATTTCTTGATTATCAGCTACAGATGTTGGAGCATAGCAGGATATTAATTTTATTGTTATATTGTTCTCTATTCCAATTAGGAGTACACCTGTTCTCAGATATGATGTTACAAGAAGGGATCGACTTGGTGAGCTTAGATTTAATAATAAAACCCACTCCGCCTTGTTTGAGAATGCTCCGAGGAGTATCTGTGAGCCATCGTACCATCTTGCTGTCAGTTCTTTCAATTTTTTTGTTTCATTCACTAGTTTCTCATTTCTTAATCAAAGAACTAACCAACATCAACTTGGACATCCAAGTTGATGTTGGTTAGTTCTTTGATTAAGAAATCTATTCTGTAGTCTCTTGCCAAAGTTCGAGTATTGAGAGTACCGATTGCCATTTTCACAGATTTAAGAGGCGGCCTGTTTTCAGCTGCGAGATTCTTAGCACCCCTGTCCTCACTCGGTGCCTTACCGCTGCTGTATAAAGGTGAGAGTGGGCCGCACAGGACTCGGGGCCGTTTCTGTTGTTACAGTAGTGGCATCTTTGCTGTGGTCCTCAGGAGAAGTGTATATGTCGCATATACACTTCTCCTCACCAGGGTTCTGAAGTTTTCGCCAGAGTTCTATTAGTGGTGTTGGGTCCAGGTCCGATAATGGTTCGGATTCCCAACACCCCAGGGTGCACCACTGGGAGGTAGAGTTGGCCTTTGCACTTAATTGTCTTAATATACCAAACAATTAAATTTCTTAAATGTTGTAAAGCTACGAAGTTCTAACCCATCATTTTTTAATTATGCAAAAAAAAAAGAAGTTAATTTTGGCGAAAAGAAACTCGACGTAACTGGATAATATGCTTTTACATGTATGTGCCTGTATAACCGAGAAAATCCATTAAAAGAAAATAATAATAATAATATTGCCATTAACTAAGTATGTTTAGACAAGTTGAGAGCAAACGTTTTTTTTTAAACTTATTTTTGATTGTTGTAAATCGTTATTTTTATTTTGTAAACTTCCGTTAGGTAAGAACTTTGTAAATAAATGTCTTTTGCACCAAAACTATCTACTATTTATATATTACTTTTCTTTGTCGCAATCCAAAACTATTTAATGTAATATAATACTTTCTTTAATCAAAAACAAAACTACCAAAGGCAAAATTCCCCCACACAAAAATCAACAAAAAATGGGCGATTAAATTCCTTAGCAAAATAACAAAATAACATTTTTTTTTCTTTACACTAGTTTTAATGCGGAGCTCACATCCAAATACCACTCGATAGCACCAAACTGAAAGTAATACGAACAAATTTGGTTGTAAGGCTGACCAGACGCAAGTGCCATCTGTGTAGTTAGAAAAGAGTTACAAAAATCATCTTTATATAAGAATATCGACGGTATTGTCTTAGGAAATTTCAATATGGTTTTTCGAATTATTTATTTCATTTCTTTCTTAGATTTACTTGTAACTACGTTTCGATTACAATGATTTTGAGATTCAATAGCAAATTATTTTTTTTTTTTATTTCGCCCACCCTATTTGTAAATAGCTATAGCAAACCATGTACTTCATACCCTCTTTGTAATACGTCTTGCTCTTATCATTGGTATTGTCTTCCCCCATCGCTTACTTAAATCAAAACAAAAACAACCCAGAAGATTACCTGACAAACTCCATTCGAAAAAAAAAACATTCACGTGACTGCGTGCTTCATTTAAAAATAGAGAGCGACAACGCAGTCATTTCTAATCAATGATTATGAGGAATGAGCAATCCACTGCCTTATGATAAACAACAAATACCAATTCTAATTCGTGAAAAGAATGCGAAAACGATATTTAAAGGGTGAAACAAAGCGAAACTGCCTCCAGTTATAAACTCATGTGGCATCGGTTAGTTATCTTTAGAATTCGCATTCTCAAGGATTAGCTCACTGTGGAAGAGCGTGACGCTACTGATAATATTTTCTATTAACGCTGCATTTCTAAATGTCGAGTAATTAATTTGATTTATTTGAGAAAACTGTTCACCAGAAGGAGGAGGTAGAAGTAGTGACGAAGTGATCGTGGGAAGAAAATTTCCACTTTGGACATAATGTGTCTGGTTTTAGGGAAGGGTGCGGCAGTAAACCGAGTACAGAAGAAGGGTCTTTCCAATAGGCATGAATATTTGAGCATTGAGTTAAAATCACTGCACTGCGCAGCTGTTGCTGTCCCTGAAGGACGAACCTCACGTGTTCGGGATATGAAGTTCGGGGATAAATGCTTGCAATGTGCTCTCAGAAAAGTGTCGTTTCAGAAAAAACGAGTCCGAGACACAGTGTTACACACTATAACCGTTAACTATCGCTTCACTAAGTCTGGATATTTTAACCTCACCCTCCGAGAGCAAAGACACCAGTACTTCTGAAGTGCTTGAAGGCCCGGCGAGACCTGTCTATATTGCCGTAGCAAAATATTTACTCTTATAAACAGGAGATCGCCACCCATCAAAATCCGTACAATAACGTTGTATGCTCTGAAGAAACAAAGACGACATAATGCAGGACATTCTCCACGCAATACAGAACGGAGGAAGGGCAAAATAAAAGAATTTAGTGAGGAAAGTAAGTTTAATGAATGACTTGATTTGTAACGGTTTACATAGATCGACTCGTAAGAAGAAATGGAGGACAAACTTGACAAGTTGACGCCTGTGGTAGAAATATGGCGTTGCTATAAGAGATGGAATTTAATAACTGCGAGAGTAAATTTGAATTTTGTCAGTTTAAACTGTTTTAATTGTTAGCATTTGTCTCCCAGTAAACAAGAACTGTTTAATTCACAGAAGTTGTAATAATAATTATTAGACCCACCCCATACTTTCTCTTCTGATCATTCACTCAAGATGCCCTCACTACTTCAACAAGCAAACTGCTGTATGAGAAAAAAAATCTAGCTCTCACCCTTCCTTAACTGCACACAAACTTCATTTCCACGGAAGCACCCTTGTCCTCTCCCCGCCTTCCATATAACGAAAAATGTTATCAACAGTTATAACATATCCTATAACGCCCCCTCAGAAGTTTACCGACCTCTATCATATCAGCCTTCTTTCTTCTATCCACCAGTGTCTGCAGTCCACATAATCTCCATCCATCCTCATAATCTGCATTCCATAATCCCGTCCTACCTATTTTTGCATCATCAGCAAAATAACTGAAGATCTCCTGTCAGCCCTTTTCCATTAATCTTTTCCAGATTAAACAACGATGGTCCAAGGACTCGTCCTTGTTCACCACCGATCATCTTAAAGCTAGCAGATTAACTTTCCCTATTATCTGTTATTAATCATTCCTCCTGACAAATGGTCAAAGTTTATATCTGTTTTAAATGTATATAAAACATATTTAAAAATTATGACGTGCAAAATACTTTATTTCTGAATGGTTAAGTCGCCATATTCATTATATGTAAGGATTTTTTTGTTGCTGTGACTGACAACACTATAGACATTGTAACAGAACCAACCCACCAACCATTACTCTTAATTTAATCATCACCACTAATTTGACGCTCCTACCACAAAGATTAATAGAAACACAAATCTAAACACTTCTCATATGCCAAAGAAGAATGTCAGCTTTAAGAAGTTAAAATGAACGATTTTAATTAAAAAAAAAAAAAATCAAGATAGATCCAATGCTGAACGAATAGGGAGATACGATCATTTCATGATTAGGCGCCAGTAACTGCAGTGCTGTCTGATTGTGCTACTGTGGTCCACTTATGTAATCTAATTTTCGCAAGTATTTTAAGGAGTTCAACGCAATAACAGCGGTTGATAAATGCTAAGGTCATTTTTTATACGATTCCCACTAGTTTCAATCCTATGGTCCATTTCTGCTCTTAGTGGGTTGAGAATATTTTTATTTATTTTTTACATAATCCAGAAACCCTGTTCTAGAGAGCGAATATGGAATTATTCAAGCCATTTGCGACTTCTGGTAAACGAAGCGGCAGCGGTCTCGCAATGGATGGAATTAAGCTGTCACTTAGGAATAATCACAAACATGCATGTCTATGGCGAGATTCGGACCCATAGCCTGTTGGCTAGAGAGCGGATATGTTAACCACTGCGAACTAAGCCGGCCATCATTTTCTAACCGTATGGTCGGTAATAAATAATATTTTTATTATTATTACTGTTATTATTATTGACATACATAGCATCTGCGGGAAAGCGACTCTTTGGTCTTTTATCCGAAATCACAATGCACTTCGAGCAGTACAAGCAGTCTTGTTAAACAAACACTCCCGCAAACCATCTGCATGCGTCTAAAACGACTGCAAGGAACTCAGTGAAGAGCATTTGCGTACGCCTATTTGTAAGAAGTACAGTCACTTGAAGAGGCGGATTATGAATCGTGAGTGAGCTTTTGTCGTTGGGTGCTTGCGAATCCTTCTATGCGCTGATGAAGCAACGTTTATATTGGAGGTGGAGTGAACAACACTCATAATTGAACATTCGTGAACGTCGTGGTGAACTTCGAGTTTCCAGACGCCAGTTCTCGCCCATCAAGATTATCGATGAAATGACGTATGTAATTTATCACGATGAAATTTCCATTTCCCAATATTCGAGCCGTCACAAACACCCAACCGTTCGTCTAATCGAGAATATTCTTATTCTTGGCAAGGTGGATCGCCCACTTAACCCTTTGGACTAATCGCGTCTGCATCACGTGAAAGCGTTAGTGCTCGCGCAACAGGTTTATGCACTGAATCAGAAAATTTTGCAGAAATGAATAACTGACGAGAAAGAAAGAAAGAAAGAAAGAAAGAAGACCAGCAAGCATTGTTATGACGCACGTAAATGTATATCAAAGTAGATTGTAGACATTTTGAGCAAGCATTTCTAAGAGTTTTAGGGATGCTAATTTCTTAATCGATTTTCGAACTCAAGATCATACTAAAACGTTGTGCAACATCTAATTCTGAAATAAAACACTTAGAAGAATATTTAGTTTCTTACTTACATTCATCATATCGCCACATCGGTTAAAAATCTAACTCGTTGATGTAAATTTTTAAATTTTATCATTTTTTTGGTTTAAGAAAATGATAGTTATTTTATTCGTAATATCTTTCATTATATACAATGAACTTTCTATGACCACAATGCATCACGCCCCGCCATTTGGGGAAAACTTAAACACGTCGTATTTTGGTGTTATCCCCCACATATTGTTCCCGGGTAGCCAGCAAGTTTGTGCTTACGTGTCTGAATCCACGTGGGCACAAACGTAGGAATTTGGGTTCACATGACGACGCGCTGCTGACTTCTAGAAACAGCGAAACATTGTTCAGCATGCCCAAAGAAAGAAACCTGACGACAGGAAGGAAGCTGAACTTCTTCGTGATGTCTATTCAGTAGAGATATCGCGCTTAGTCATGCAGAAGTTCAGCTTCCTTCCTTCCTGTCCTTTAGTTCTTTCTTTGGGCATGTTGAACAATATTCTCGCTATGCCAACACTGTGGGCATATTTGGCTCAGTAATAATGATATTCCGACAGTAAAAAGTGCCTCAGAAGTTAGAAATCTAAGATGTGATAATGCTGGAGTCTTGACAGGTAACAGACTGATTTGGAGGAATATTGTAGACAGGAAGTTAGTGGTGATGTAAATTTTTTCATGTAGTTCCATCATAATATCCTGCACACCCCTTGAAAGTAGTACACGTCAGGAATTTGATGATGATATTCCGGTTACCGCATTCCATCATCTTAAAGTTGGTAAAAACCATCAAGTTGCTTTAATCTTTTTCTCCTCAGTTAACTCGAATGAAACTTAATGCGATTTCACTCCCTTCTTTACACGCTCACCATTTAATTTTTTAAGAACAATTCCACAAGATATCTGTAGCGCTTCGTACTCAAGGAATAACTATTATAAGACTTTAGTCAAATAGTGTTTCGGAAATTCTCTTTATGAATGCAATCCAAAAGGTCAAAAGTTTAAGATTTCATTTGAGGAAGATTCTCTCGACTAATCTCCGAGTAGCATTTCTTCGTTGGCGGATTTGCCATAAATGTTCCTGCTGAAATAATAGCCTGATTAATGGCAACTATTGAAGACTATCACCCAGTTTCGGTTATTAGAACTAAGGTAAAATTATATGCAATGTCAAGCTTGCAGTTATTAATAAAACATGAAAACACAAACAAATTCGGTAGACATATTTAAAATAAAAATATTTGTAACAGCATATCTTAGTAAATAATAATAACCTAGATTAAAATACTGTACAGAACGAGGTTCCCGGGACTGGTCTTCTCTCCTCCCAAGTTAGACATAAATATTTTCCCACTCGATCATGAACTCTGTATCCCTCTTTTAGCCATAAATGCGACTCAAATTCGTAGAAATCACTTCATGGCAGGTTGTTTAGAATGAAGTGCAATAAGCATTTTTCGCTTTTCTGATTTAATTATTTTATCAGTTTAATAAATATAGTGTTAGAATAATAATAATAAAAAAGACAAACATTTATTCAAGTACTGACGCCCATCGTAACAAAGTCAATAAAAACACCAAAAGAAAATGTTTTAAATGAAACCACAAATAGGGAGAGACGAGGCTTTTTTAAAAAAGGACAAAAATGCTTGGCATGAATTGAGTAAGGCAGTTAATTTCTTACAAGTTTAACAGTCCGCTTAGTTACATGTCGCACACGGCGATTGCGAACCATTACATTTAGACACAATTTATTTATTTTTCTTAACTACTTTGCATTATGTTAAGATCACTAGATCGTTCAAATCAATGGTTTCTTATAATATCCCTCATCTTTATAAACTGATTCATGAAATATCCCCTCTCATAGGAGTGGTTTGAACGCTGCGCGTTTACAATTCGACGAGTTTTCAGAGGGCTATTTTGAATGAGCTTCCCATGATAACCCTTTCGGAGACCGCTCATAAAATCCTGCAGTATGCGAACGACGGGATTTGCAGGGAGAACGAGATAAACATCCCCATTCTTCCAGTAAGTAGGGAGTTGGGAGAAAAGGTTCGTGTGATTGATAGATAGTCAGAACTGTCCTTCACCAGAATGACCGCTTGATTTAGAGGCCAGTTACATCTATCGCGTCTCTAAGAGGTCCAGCTAAACCACTAACTAGAGGTGACCTTTGTGAAGGTTACGACCGGTTGTTCCTCTTCTTTGACGTGAATAAACCCTCGTCTCCCCTACCCCTTTACCATTCTCTGTTGCTGGTCATTTATTGGAAATGCAGTTAAAGAGTTGGCACAGGAAGTGATTACTCCAGACAGGAAACTCCCGACACAGCTGATCCATCTTTATAGACACCGCGTCTGCCCTTGAGCTGAAGTCGCTGTTTTTCCTGTACAGTGCACGGTTTCGGATTTCTTTCCGATGGGCAATATATACTACTGACAAGATAGGGGATGGTCAAAGTCAACAGGTAAATGCATTGGGTTTCGTTTCGTATACTTGATCAGGAAGATATCCGCACAGCTAGTCAGCGACGGATATATGACCTAATAATTATTCAGGATGTTCAAGGTTAGATAGTTGGTTCATTTACAGCTGCATTGGGACTTTGTCTGCTCCTTTTAAAAGTATTCATTACACACTTAGCTCTCCGAGAGGAATTATAGAAACTGTCTGCGTTTTAATGTGGAGGTAGCTGAAATCCGTTGTGGAATAAAAGTCAACTGCTCAAGCAGCTCAGCGAAATTAGATACGATTAAATGGGGTGGCTAATTTGCTGATGAACATCACAATCCAGGAAAAAAAATCAAAAGCTGTTTCTTTTGCCAATTTAATCGTGTTTTCCATCGCTAAGGATTTTTTTTTTTTTTGCTCTTTTTCTTTAATATTTTATCTTTTTTCTCTCCATGTTGTTAAAGTGTTAAAACAAATCAAATAAAATATTGGAGAAGCGATGAAAATTGAAATACCAAAGTCAGGTTCGATAGCGAAATCTATTACACGCACACACGGAACTGTTTGTAATATAAGGAAAGAGCAATCAAGCATACAGGCGATGGCGTCAGCAGTTGATCCAACGCATTATCAGCAGTATATAATGATCTAGAAAATAAGGACCAGCAGAAGGAAGACAGGCTGGTTAGTTATAGCAATTTAGGTACTACAAAGACAAAAAAACAACAACAACAAGTGCTTGTTTGTTTCCGAGTTTGTTTGTGAGAGGATTGGGGGAAAATCCTAGATTCACGTTGAAAACTAAACCATCTTCACAGACAGGAAGCGTTGATAAATACCGAACCAGCAACCTCCATAGAAATCTGATTAAAACTCAAACATTCATCATAAAAATATATGTAGTTGAAATTTAGAAGTTTTGAAAAGAAATATAAAATATTCTGCACTGAACAACACCCTGATGTTAAACATCAATGAATTAGTCGATTTTACTCAAAATGGGGTTTAGTATTGATGTTTGAAATTTTAATAATTATAATCATAATATAATAATTTTAATAATAACCAAAGTAAGGATTTGGAGAAAAATAGTGCAGCCAAATACAAATTGTAGAAATCAGCAACTTGCACACTCGTCAACGTTTTCGAACTTCTTAAATGTTATTGGAATTTAAATTTTTGTGCGTAATTTTTGGGAACGTTCATTATACTGTTTGTTGTGCTGTCTGAGCACGATTTGTTAGCAACATTTATCGCTACTTTAACACTAATTCCATCCCACCAATGCTGTTTTGTCCAACGCTACGCTTATTGCTGTAATATGGAATAATCAGAAACAATTTATTATGATTTTACTTCGTTTATTTATTTCGCCAAGGATAAAATTTTTCACTGTTTGATTTCAGAAACAGCCTGTTGAAAGCAGAAGCATCACTATCTTATCTGCCTTCAATAGCGCATCAAGACTTTTTTTATGTATTCGAAGAAGATAATGATCGTTGGTTCTTCTAGTAATATCTTCAGATTGCGTGTTCCATCTTAATGGTCTTAGGGCAGATTGTATGAAAACGGATTCTACGAACTAGCTTAACGACTTAGAAGACTGTCTTTTTTTCAAAGTAACTCATCTGGTCCATTAGAACGGCAAAATGGACTTGCTGTTTCAAACAAGTTGGAAAACATCCCCAAAGGATTTTTATTTTCCGCCATTTCTAAATGCATCTAAAAAGATTGTTTCAAACATTTGATCTTTACAGCTGAATGAGGTTAATCCAATCCGATTTGATCTGCTTCAATATTCAGCAATTTATTCCAACGAATCTATTTGGATTCATCAATGTATCCCGATTCGATGATATTAAGTATTCAATGCAGTCGACTCAGGATTTAAAAATCGACGTATCCAAACAGTCGTAAACACAACATCCCACATCCTAAGTGCTAAAATATTTTCAGGATACAAACCTGTTTTCGTTTGACTTCATGCTACAGCTTATTTTTATTATATAAAATACAATTTTAACTGCAACGATGCAGTATACATGTTGACAATCATACAGCAAATTATTTACCAATGGTAGCAATAATGGCGAAATAAAATATTGCGGGGATAACGCATCAAATGACAGCACTTCATAAGGAACGTACTCTCGCTACCAATAAAACGAAATGCAGTTTAATATAAATTACGTATTGTGAAATATCTGTTTGCTAAATCTCAAGACCAACAATGATCTTTTATGTTGAAATGTGTTGCAATTTTTTTTGACGTCATCTATTGTACCTGTCATACATTTCCCAACGATGATTTATTATTTGCAAAAAGTCTTCTTCGTAATGTGATGATTTTATTATGACATCTCATAGAAAAGGGGGAGGAAAAAAAAAACAGTCGTTATTCAATATTACGCTGTTTCTAATCTAGTGCTCCAAATGAAACGAAAAATCAAATAAATAAAAACACAATTTAATTGCTGAACTAAAAAAAAAACTTTCAAGATCGATTTGAAATTGAATTTTACTCACATAGGAATCAGTGGTAAGGATGTCCTGCCTGATAGCATACGTAAACAAGTAAATAGTGAGCGAGTACATACACAAAAGAAACAGCGAATACACCTCTCATTTCATCATTCCGGATATGTGGAGGCGGATCTGCGAAATAGAAAAAAAAAAGTGCATCTGTTCCGTGAGAACTCGCGTTCGTCTCACGAAGCAAGGAGGATCAGATGTGGACGACTCCGATCTCGTTCGTGGTATCCGGATTCTGTGTCTGACTAGAGTTACAGTTCCGTTAGTTTGGGGAAGAGGGAGGAAGCCCATTCATCAAGCGTATCCTACCGTGAATGATATCAGGTGTCAAGATTAAAGGTATTGCTAATTATACCTGGCCCTTAAGTAACCGCACGGGAGGGCAGGGTATGCCTAATGGTCTACTGGTGAAGTCATCCAATCTGGTGCCGGATTGAATAGTGGGGGAGGCGAGTGGCTCCATCCTTGTTGGGGCCCCTGGCAGAGTGGAAAGCACTGAGATATGGCAATCTCCTTATTTAATTACTAATATTAGGGAGAGCTTCCCTTCGGTTTTAGCTCTATAATATCTTTACAGGAAATCCTTCTTCCCCACCTCAGTTCCACCAATCAATAACTTCTCTCTCTCTTTATTCTCCTCTTCGTTATTTTATCCTATCATGATATGGCGGTCAACATCCGGACCGCTAACGAATTTTTCATGGACTGCGGTTATTTAAGCCAAGCCCGATATTTATGTAATTATTTTTAACGTATCAAATTTAAAAACGCTTCATCGCACCTTTAAATAAGTCAATAAATTAACGTTTTTTTTTCCCTTCTTGTTGTTGTTGTTGTCAGTGGTAAAATTTTAAGCCATATAAAAATGAATGGGTCATACTTTCTTTTTAGAGTACATCTCACTGTGCAAAATGTCGATAACTATTTTTAAATTTTGTAAAAAAAAAAAAAAAAAATATGGCTATCGATACATCTTTTAAATTTAGTACAGATACCAAAATTCAACGGAAAATCCCCTGGAGAAGATAAGCTAGGTTCAGAACTATATAAATACGCAGGAACAAGATTCAAAGGAAGACTCTTATTATTTTTAAATAAAATTTACTCAACTGGTATCCCCCCAATAGAATGGAAAAAAGCGATTCTGATTCCTATCTTTAAGAAAGGTAATAGAGATGGCCCTAAAAACTATAGAGGTATCAGTATACTAAATTCCTGTTACAAAATATATAGCAGAATCTTAAATAGCACACTAATGAAATATAGAAAAAACTTTATTCTAGAAGTACAGAATGGATTTAGAAAAGGACGATCATGTACAGACCCGGCCTTTTGCCTAAAATTAATAATAGAGAAAAGAAGAGAATATAATTTAGAAACACTGCATTTATTGACTTTGAAAAAGCATTTGACAAAGTTAAAAGAAACATATTAATTAACATATTAAAAGAAAGACAAATACCAAATAATATCCTAAAAGCTATCACAAGTATATATGAAAACAAATAAGATTAAATCACGAGCTATCATATACGAGAGAAATAAACCAAGGGGTCCGACAGGTATGTCCCCTCTCGGCAACTCTTTTTAATATCTACTTAAATGAAATAATAATAAAATGGAGTAAAAATTTACATCAAGGAATTAAACTTTCATCTACAGTTAACTTAAACACTCTCCTCTTTGCAGACGACCAAATAATAATTACAAATTCTGAAGATAACTTACAGAAAGCTATTTTAGATCTAAAAGAGATATCCAAAGATTATGGTATGATGATATCAACGGAAAAATCAAAAACTATGGCCTTTAAAGGAAAAAATCCAGCAAGAACTAAAATAGTATTAGATAACAAGATCTTAGAACAGGTGATTTCATTTAACTACCTAGGATGTATGATCACTTATGAAAATGAAAAAGATATAAACGTAAAAATTGCAAAATATTTAAAAATAACAGGTGTAATTAACTCTATATTTGAACCAAACCTAGTTCAAAAACAAACCAGGCTAAAAGTATACAATATATTAGCCCTACCGGTCTTAATGTATGGAAGCGAAATCTGGACAATAAACAAAAAGACAAACAAAGATTAACAACAGCAGAAATGAAGTTTACGAGAAAAACTGCAAAGTACACCCTATTTGATCACAAAAGAAACGAAGAAATTGTGAAAGAATTAAACCAAGAACCAGTAATAGAAAAAATTAAAAAATATAAACATAAATGGATGGAACACGTTCAAAGAATGAAAACAGAAAGATTACCAAAACAAGCCTTAAAGTACAAGACATTAGGAAAAAGAAAACCAGAACGTTCTCTTAAACGATGACTTCTAAGGCCGGAACAGGCCATGCTAGGCCTAAATCCTTGATACGCATGATGATGATGATGACCAAAATTCAAATTTGACAGATTTTTAAAAATTATTGATGGAGAAAGGGTACCGATGCTTAAATCTGTAATAAAATTTAATTACGTTCAATAAGTAATAATAAATTAAAAAGGAAAGAAATGACGTTGAAATATATTATCGATTGGAAGTTGTCAGTTACTTTGCTAGTAAATTGTATAATACTTAAAGAATTAAGTATTATACAATTTACTATATATGGTTTTTGTCGGGTTAGCCCACATAAACACTCAACTTTTAAAAAGTATCAAAGAATCGAAATTACTGAATGCAGAAGTAGAAAGAAATATCGATTTGCTATTTTGAAAACAGCAACCAAGACTGTGTGGAAAGCAACGAAGTATGGGAATCGGTTTAGTTCACTTTGCGACTGTTTCAGGTGGGAATGAACTAAATTGTTCTTTTAAAGTTACTTGCATCTTAGAAATGCTTCCTTTATTTTCTGGTATGGCTTATCAATGTTTCATTTATTTATTTTTTTGTACAAAGTTTGTTTATTGTAATTTTCATACATATAAATGTGCATAATTTCTAATCATTGCAACGGAAATGGACCAATTTAAACCGAAACTGTGATTCCCATTTCTTGGTAATGATCGCAAATTCCAATAAATAGCATAAATGCATCGTTCCTTATCAGTTTTGCGAAAAGCCGCATAATAAAAAGATTATCTACAAAACATAGACAAAAAAAATAATAATAACAGAAAAGACAAGAATCTCGAATCCAAAGGAAAGAATCCAACCCGCAGAAAACTTGGAAATTTTTCGAGCCATTCAGACCACCAAAAAGCAGGGTGGTGTCTCACACCGGGTGATGAAACTTTTGTGTCACCTAAGGATATTCGCCAGCATCGATGCCTACACACAGCTTGTTAGATGGAGAACCACTCAAGAAACCACGTCAGCAAAAATTCGATGATTGAAGTGTCGGAAAGACGCGCTGCAATTGACATACATCCTTCCACTAATTCATCCAAATTTGAAATAAAAAAAAAAAAAGGAAGACACTCTTCTTTTATGGTGCCATGAGTGAGTCAAACAGGAAGTTATGTGGGGGAGAAAGCAGATTCTTCCTTCCCTTCTCATCCGTCCCCTAATGAGGGTTTACGACGAATTAATGCAGCCGGCTTGTCACTTCTCTGCTGCATCCTTAAGGGCAAGTGTTCATGGCTGTAAATCCGTGTGTGTTCAAGGAGTCGGTTTACCTGTTCTGAGGGACGAAAAACCCTCTACATCCGTACGAGACCTGCTAACTCACCTTTAGTCGAAAGAGACCAGAACTTCGTGTATACCCATTAAGCTACGGAAGCTCTAAAAGCAAATTATCGGCTTTTTTTAAATGACAATAATGACCTCGTTTAAACGGTAATTAAGTATACTAAAATTATATTTCGTTTCAACATTTCAAAACTAATCAATCACCAGACTGATTAATTTCGAAATGTTTGGAAACAGTTCTAGTTTAAACTGTATCGTCTATGACGTGTTTACACGCGTGTCAAAAGATGGATTCGAAGTATCCATTGAAATAATAATGGCAACGAAGCATAAGTTAACATATTTCATCCATAACGGATCGGGATGAGTTGAGTCATTTACCCAAACCATGACGTAGACAATGTCAAGAGATTCGGTTTATTTCTTTATGCGATGAGCGCATGACAGATATTTCAAGAAACAGAAAGTAAAGAAACAATAAAAGTGGAAAAAATGCTTACAGCTAAATGAAGATGAATCTTCGAACACGGACGTCCTAATGTCAAATTAAAAAAAAAAAAAAATGAGACCGAATGAGACTAAAATACTGGCTCGCGTTTTAACTTCAGAGAATTGTTTACTTCAGTGTTCTAACGATGAACATCAGAACTGTGTGTTTTACAGACATTTTAAATTAAAAAAAAAAAAAGTTTATTTCGACTTCCACAAAAAAAGTGTCATCAACAGCTTTTTTTCCCTCTTCCCTGCCAGACACACATTTCATAGAACTGATAGGATCTGATGAAGTTACCATCATCGTATATCGATTAACTACAGTACGAAACTGTTTGTGTACGTGGACCAGACAGAAACGGAATGGTAGGGGAGGGGATGTCTTCACCACCTAAAAACCCGGGAGAGTACCTCCTGTCACTATTCTGTTGGTCACATGGCGTGCCACAGATGGCTGCTGTCTGCACATGGAACCGCCCCAAGGGTGTAAGGCAACTATTGTGATCTCCATGAAGGTAGACGCACAGTTCATCACTTTTCTCCTACCCACATTGCACCTGGATTTCGGATTCGGGCAGCTTAATGAACAGCTGCGGAACTGAACAAGGAAGGGGGAATGTGAGGGAGCGGTTGTTTTGTAATGGGAGGTTAAGCAGAAATATAGTAGGGATATAGGGGAAATTTCTAGCAGGTATATATTTAGACTCGCGTGCAAAACAAACGGGAGTGAGGAGCGTTAACAAAGATTAAGTGCAAATAAATGCGAAACAGCACTCGTAGTTTTAACTTCGAGCGATTCTTTAGACAACTCAGAAAGTAAAAAAAAAAAAAAAATCTAGACATGCAAAATTTAAAAAAAATAACAATATTAATATTTTTATTATTATAAAAATATGAAGATTATCAACATTAAAATAAAATTCATCAGTATTAACTTTTCCAATGAAAAATAGTTCCTGAAAAAGTTCAGAGTTTTATTTATTATTATTTTTTTTAATAACTTCGATTTGTTTTTTAAATTTCGAAAGTTGAAAATGTAGCGTTATCATCATTATTATTACTCGACCCTTTCATGGACTCATCACTGAAGGACACACTTCAGAAAATCACTTGAAATAATGCCATTGATAAAGATGCTAAACTCCATTTATCGCTTTTATCAATGCACGAAGAGTTGCGTTTGTTTGGCACTGCTATTGATCGATCCAACAGACTGCGCAAAGCAGAAGAAATAAATGCTACGACAGACGTGAAATGAGCAGTAAGTATATATTGACCAGTTCTATATTTCAAGCGAGTACAATCCACTCTCAGAGCTGCTTCTGTGTACCCTCGCTAGATTCATATTTTATTGGCCAACATCTGCCTCGCCGCTGTAATCGTCTGTAGGTAAATGTCGATACGAAATCCGTCCTTATCTAATCGTCTGGCCGTTATTGACAGTTGCCACAGCAACCAGTGTCTAGCTGACTGAATGAAAGTTATACCACATCAGCCAGACATCGTTAAACCTACAACAACCTGCCCCTCCCACGTTCCACGTGGCACACGCTTCAATAGAGAGAAGAGCAGGAAATCCGCTCCTCTCTCTCTCTCTCTCTCTCTCTCTCTCTCTCTCTCTCTCTCTCGGGCAGACTGTGGGAAAAACGAGTAGTGTACCTGGTGAAGTGAGAGATAGAGTGTCGTGAGGGGCGCATTATTGCTCTTTACTGAGCACTGCAGATAAATTTACGAGTATTTTTAAAGCGACAGAAGGAAGCATCAAAGATGGAACTGCTAATGAAATGAGTGGAGGCTGCGCTATCGATTCACTCTATACACTAGTTAAAGGTTTCGATATTTCGATTTCAGTACTAGTGAGGGAAACGGCATCTCTGTTCCCCGGTCCAAAGCAGTGGGTTCGAACTCCCTCCCCCGGAATGCTGGATGATTTTGATCCGCCACTGTGCGACCACCATCCTATTTATCTTAGGCCCAAAATGGCTTGAAACAAGTTCCATGTTTGATCTCTAGGGGTAACTAATCCTTAATCCATTTATAGTGCTAATGTGTCTGCGCGGTTAGCTAGTGGCTTTGCTCTTCGCAACCTGGGGAAGGAGTGTCCTACGTTCGATTCCCGTCGGCGACGAGAGGAGCTTAAGGATTTTCCTCAGCCATAGACAAGCTAGCCGGTCTTGGGCATAAACAGCAGGGGTTTTTCTCCCCACTTTATCTAGGGTTTTTCATCCCGCAAGCAGGCAAACCTGCCCCGTGAACACACACACACACACACACGGATACAGTCAGGAATACCTAAGACGTTCCCTCCAGCCATAGGTCTGAATTGTCAGCTATGCCAGTTCCGAGCCGGATAAAAATAGGGGGGATTGAGTGGTGTCGTACCTCCTCGTAATAGGGGGCTCATGGCCGTTTAATCACCATACGAAATAAAAAAACAAAACAGTACTAAGGTGCCATTGTTTTATGGTCTGGGTACATTAAAATTAAGAAAAATGACAACTGCTAAAGCTTGTAAGCTCTCTGAATGAAACATGCCTCTCGACCTTTAGATACACTCCACCCTCACACACTCTCTGTCTTCCTATTCTGCTCTATATTTCATTTTACCTTTCCAATTATTTTGTTTTCTTTAACTTCGTTTTTCTTTCATTTTCTGATCAATTTTTTGATTATTTCCCCCTTTTTTTTCCCCATCTCTTCCTACCCAATTATCCATTTTTTTCTTTTCGGTCACACACTTCATGCTTTAGACGTACGTCATTTTGTTATTATCGACCCGAACAAGTGCTTCTTGGGACCCTCAGTGTGTCCCGTAAAGCCTTTTGAAATGCAGACATCTGCCTTCTAGAATGTGTGCAGGCTGACAAACAAAACGATTAAACTTCCACACCTTACATAGCGAAAATCATCATCAGAAAAAAAAAAAACTCTACCCACCGGAAATAGTTACGATTCGAACTTCTAAATAGAAGGCAGGTGCATACCTGCGCCTGTGTGTATATTTCCTATCAATATTTCGTACACACGCACGCGGGTCACTGTAATTGTTGACAACACCCAACAGGTGGACCCGAAAATTGAACGCCTTCTGTTTGCAATCCGCTGCTTTGATTAGGTGGAAGTCAATTGAGAACGTCCATAACCTTGAAGAGTCGGTAAGCAGGTGTAGTTTTTCATTACTGATCTACACACATCGCGCAGGCACCGCACCGCCTGATTAGTTTTTAATACACCCGCCATTTTTTTTTCTTCTCATTACTAGAATATTTGTCCGAGCTCAACGCATGCAACAGTGAAGTTAAACATTGAAAATGTAAGATTTCAAGGTATCTAATAAGAAATCGGGCTCTTTCCAAGCAATATAATTCCAAGCAATATAATGGGACATATATGAGTAAGGAGAAAAGTTTCCTTTTAAATTACACATTAAGCTTCCGTTCTTCATAAGAATGCAACGTTAAAAACAGTATGAAGAATCCGAAATCTGAATCAAGAAGGTTTCATTATTAATGTGAGCTTCAGTGACGTAATTAGTTAAACCTTCGCTGTTGAATGCTATTAGAGTTCGCTAAGCCATGGTTGTTTACGAGGGGAATTATCGATATAAAACAGTTGCGAACAGTGCAACTACAGGAGATGATTCGCATGTTATGTCAACCATTAATATAGGCAAAAAGTGCTCAAGTTCAGTGTGCGATTAAAAAGAAAAATTAAATTAAGTATAAATATTTAAAAATAAATAATTAACTATATAAAACTCGTAAATGCTGCATCGCTTTTCACTTCGCCTCCTGTATTAAACAGGTTCCAGTTCAAGCATTGTGAACTTCTGGTAGATTAGCATCGTGAATCGCTTACGGGATTAGGAAACTCTGCTCCCAACAAGCACGGGGAGGGGGTCTCGCGAAGGCCAATGAAAGTTATCTATTACCAGAAGATTCATAATCATCTATACGTACAGCGTTTTCTGGTTGCAGAAAACGTGCTCATCGAGTGAGGGATGGACATTCTCACGCGATGAACATTAAAAAATAAAATAAATAAATAAAAAATAGAAGAGCATTTGATATAAAAATATTGGGATTGGTTGAAAGTACGAAGTGGCAACCAATAGGTCATAAAATAAGCTCCGACATTGGCCGGCTCATAATTCAGAGATGAATTGCAATCCCAGGTCAGACATGATTTTTTGGCAGAAGCGTTCATTCTCCTAACTCTTTTTTTATACATTAACTCTCCACTTTTTTTCCCCTCGCGAATATGTTAATGACACATAATTTTATATAAAATTAAATTACTGTATTTATTTATTTCAATACCACTAAAACAAATAAAAAACTCTCCAACAATTTGACATATTCTGAAATGTTTCCACGAAAAGGTACTAAAAATGTTAAATATGACAGTCAGTAAATCTGAGATCCCCATTGGGTATGAATAAAGGTCTTTCAATTTCGGACATATCGTTTGAATTATTACTAAGTTATATTACTTTAATAATTCACTAAAAAGATTTCCTCTGCTTTGACCACTGCAACAAATCCACTCAGCTCCACGTGGTACTTTTTTTTTTTTTTTGCTTCCAGTAGTGAACATTTTTGTAATGAGTCAGACATTTTTAAGGTTAAGTCTTATCGTTTGCTCAATTTCTTTCAGCGACAGAGAAAACCAGATGTACTAAAGTACGAACGAGTGATCAATTCATAAATTACTCATGATGATGACATTCAACAATCGATGTGTCATCTACCAAGAACTGAGTAACCATTTATTGCACAATCCTTACTCAATCTTCGAACTTGTACAATTCATAAATTTGCTTGTCCATTTCTGCCTAAATACCTTGAATCCGAAAGCGAATGAGGTGTCTAAACAATGAATAAGTATTTTGCAAAGTTAATAATGCAATAATAAATGACTGTTTTTTTTTTTTTTTTTTTTTGTAGACGAGCACTCGTGTACAACTATTGACTCATTATTAAAATATTCTAATAATGTTTTAACTAAGAAATTATACTGATTAAAAATATCTATTTATTTCTTGCAGTAAAGCAACATAATTAAACACACCACGCTATTAAACGTATTATTTAAACTGAATAAAAATTTAAGAAACGAATCTTAAGGCAAATTACAATTAACTCTAAACAAATCTAAACTTTCACGCATCACTTCTAAGTTTCCTTTTTTTAATTTTTTACGTCAAGAAATGAATGATACATATTTCAACACTCGCCAACGTCTATTCTTTACCTTCAAAGGTACTTCAAGAGACTTACCTAAACAGCACCGATAAGCCAGTAAGTCCTTCTCGAGACATCTCATCTTGCTTTGCGCGCTACGCAATACTTTTCGCAACAATTCTCTCTCTGTATGTGTGCGTTGTGATGTGTGTGTGCAGGATTAAGTAACCGAGATACCGTACACCTGTAACCGTTACTGGATCATTGCTGAAACTACCTCTACTCCCGTCACTAGACAGCAACACACGTTTCGATGATCACTTCGATGGTAAAATGAATTAAAAATTCGCAGTTCTGACCAACTTTTTATGGGTGGGAGAAGAATGAGGAAGTCTTCATTTTAATTAAGTCAAGATGGATGTAGAAACTGGCACTTTCGAGTTTTTTTTTTTGTTTGTTTCTAAACCCACCGCTGCATTCCAGCACGGATTAAAATAATTCTAATTTCTGCCATCAGCTTTTTTTGTCGACTGAATCTACTTTACTGAGCGTGCGTGGACAGACACACAAGAACTGGCTTTACACTATCGGGCCTCCCTCTCTTTCCCCCTTCTCTTTTCAAGCAACAACAAAGATCGCCTGCTATCTCGGAAAGGTCACGCCGTATATACGACAGTGGCCTTGAGAGGTGCAACTCTTCTTTCGTTTTGGAGACGCCGCGATTTTGTCTGACCGTGAGAGTAGTGGTGCTGCGATCGCGCAGAATTTTCACTGTCACCTAGAACTCGAGACCAGAATAGTGGCTGGATGAACAATAACGCAGCTCCTCGAGAGTCGTGAGGCTATCGACTGTTGGCCCGCGATTGGATAAGGTGACTCGTATCACGTGAGTGTGCAAAAGCTGTGAAACAGACATCCGCGTGCCTTGTGCACGTGGTACAGCTATCAGCAACAATGATCACTTGCTGCTGTTGCTACTGATTTCGCTGGATTTGCCCCCCCCCCCTCCTGCGTTCAAACAGGACAGCCAATGAACCTCTCGACAAGTATGAATGAATCGGGAGGTTCAGTCGGGGATACAAGGTGCAACTATGTGTTCTTTTGAAACTGCGAGCGTAGGCGGAAAGTTCTAGGTCATCTTTGTGACGATAGTAATATCACAATTTAATGCAATAGGAAAGCATTCTTTTCTACATCGAAACTGCGCTGACTCACCGAATACTGAATGTGTTGCTATGGCAATTAATGAAGCACAGACATTGGCTCCGTACATTAATTTCTGATTATTATTCCGTCATCATGCATGTACCAATTTTAGGAGATACAGAAAGCTAATTCACTGATTAATGCACAAATGAAATTGTGTTCCAAAAACAAGCTAAGATTTAAGTTTTCTTTAAGGGAGTGCGCACACAATTTTCATAGCCCTTCCCCAGTCTCCACAAGGTTATCCTTATATTGTTAAGACATTTTTGTTAGGCACAGTGTCCTTGGATTTTTCCTGGAACGATGCAATCTCTGTGTGAGATGGCTGTTGACTTTGGTTGTGTCTACAAATTGTAGTATCCAAAAGAATTCCAGCCATCCGCAAGTTGCGATCCACTTGGCAAAAATACTCTCTTCACTCATGAAAGTGACAACCAAACATTGTACGGGAAAAAAAAAAAAAAAGACTCGCGGAAATAATTCCATATTTATTTAAATAAACACAGACACTATTAAGATGTTTGACAAAAATAATATGTTCACCTTCCCCCCTCAAATTCTGGATTTTAAATAAACATATTAAAAACTAATATAGTAAAATATATTAGATTTTATATTAAAATATATCGAAAAAAAGTGTCTGTGGAAATTGCGTTTGATTCTACAAACACTTCTAGACGGCCAGGAGGAAGGAACGTTTATAGATTCACTTCTAGTCGCCGACGAGGGGAACTTTTGTGGCAGGTTTAAGACAAGCGTTCCTTGTCTTGAACCTGCCACTGAGTTAGTCGAGCTCTTTGACACTCTCAAGCAGAGATTTTTCTCCCAGAATTTCAGGTTTAATCCCACATATAAAAAAATCGACTACTGAACAATTACAGAAGAAAATACAAGTGCTGGGGTTTAGCGCTACGAGTTCAGACATTTGTCATTAGGGCTTGAAAGATGGTGAATCGTCGCCATTTGTCTTCAAAAAGTTAGCTTTGGCTAAAGTTCCATCGACTCCCTTTGTTTTATTTATTATTAGAGTCAACGTTGTATTACCCTGTACAATTTTACAACAGTGCTAATAAAGAAAATAATAAGTGAATAGTATGCACACAAACAAAGAAGAAGAAAAAAACACTGTTTGAATAGATTTGAGTTGAATTACAGAGAAGACCACGGGGGCCAATGTATAAAGTTTATAATTCCGTAAACACAACAACTTAGTGAGAATTTCATTCATGGATGTCAGTGATACGCAACTTCGACAACGCTCGGATCTCTCAAGGTGATGATCTAATTTCACACACAAGAAACTGAAATTTATAAATATTAATAGTTTTCATTTATTAAAGATTCGAAAAAAAATTGAAATATAAAGCTTTATGCTGCCAGCAACTCAGCATACATTTTGTGCTAAACGAATTTGCATAACAATCGAGTTTTCGAGCGCGTTCACATAAGCGAAAGGCAGATTCCTTTTGAGAATTCAAGTAACAGAGTTGAATACCTCGGAGAGATTTTATAAATGCATAGTCCAAGTATTCACAGCATATTGAACCACAAGACCTGTTTTGCGCATTTCCGCAATTATTTAAAATGTGTGGTGAAATAGCTTTTACCTAAAAAATAAATAAATACTTGAAACTATCGAAGAAATATCTGGTCTGGATATTTCCCTCATGATTAACTCTCATGTTGAAGTTTAATGGAGAAAACGCACATCTAGAAATAATAATTAACAAGTAAATTTAATTTAGCTAATAAACTACTATACCATCAAAGTATCTGAAATTCAACCCACCCCCCTTCTCCAAATCCAGAACACAAAAAATCCATTGCATTCCACACATCTAAGAACATCTTCAGAACTCACGAGTTTTAAAAATGTAACGACATACAGACTGCTTTCAAGCCATACCAAAAATTAGTCACTCTTATCTGCTCACTGAAAGATTCTCTCAATTCCAGACCACCCTCGGGTTGTACAGCATCCCTTGCTCCTGCAAACATTTCTATTTTAGACAAGCAGGGAGAACCACCACTATCATTCTGAAGGAACTCGGAAACTAAGTTCATTACCTGCACTACAATCATTCTGGAGTAGCAGACCATGCCCTGGATACGAATCGCTGGATCCTCTGATAAAATCCCTTTTTATAAAGGCGCAGGCGCAAATTGGAGAGATTATTTCTAGTATCTGCCACAGCATTGACCAAGTCTGAACAATCTGCCTTTCCTTACTTTAAATAAAATATGGGAGACCGTTATTCTGAAACCTTCCTGCTAGCGTGCAAATGCTCAGTAGTATTTCTCTGTGCGCGTGAAGAGGCCTTGGTAAAGAACGCGACATATTGACATACCAGTTTCTTATCAAAATAAGTTTAGTTAGTAATTATTATCCCTAGACGTGTTTTCTCCAATAAACTTCAACATGAGTAACGAAGAAACAGAAATGATTCTAAGCATCCACAAATACCATTCAATATACACTGCTTGGAAAGAAGTCAACGGACACCACAGCGTGTGAGGAACAAGCAGCCATGTCGCCCACCTTAATAAGATGTAGGACCTCTTTTCGCTACGATGACTGCAGCAATCCTATGGGGGGCATGCTTTCCACAAGTGTACGATAGCGATCATTGGGAATTTTCCAATGTTCCAGTCGATGCCTGGAACTCTACATTGAACGTGTCGGCCGATGAATGGCGGTTTTTACATATTATCCTTCATAGCGCCCTACGGTCTCGTTTGATGAGTCGTCCACTGTGGGTAGCACTTTGAAGTTGACTCCCTGCATTCCATCTTAGTATGGTATCACTGATTGTTGACCTTTAATAGTCCAATTTGTCAACAATTTGCTGAACAGACAGCCCTTCATATGGCATCCTATCACAACGCCTCTTTCAAACTCCGTCAGAAATATCAAACGTGGTGGAATTGATATTGGATGTCATCTATGGTTGAGATTCCCAGATGATACAGAAGATGATACTAATGGATATTTTCGTTATTTAGATATGGACTGAAGTGAGAGAAACAGGACAAGGTACAAGAAAGCTAGGATGGTCCCATAAATAGTAGTTCCTAGTATGGATACATCACATCGGTGGAATCATCTCTCGGCATCTTAAAAACTAGACATTCTTTTCCGCTCAAGACCATTTTTCATCCATCCAGATACCAACTTTTTACAGTTTATCCGTCCATCCTGAGAATGCTGTTCACGTGTTTGGAAGTGTTACGTAGTGCACCCAAAGTCCTCTCTAAAAATTCTTGGTGCTGTCCAGAGGAGTGAAATTCGGCTGATTCCTCCCTCACTTCGTCCACCGTGTTACAGATGGTCTAGTTTCAGACCAGTTGGGAGAGAGAACGAATCGGGTTACTCGTTTTTCTTTCCCATCTAGGTAAAATTAGGATGGTTATTGAAACGGCAAACGAATATGACAAAATGAGCCAAAGAAAATGGAGAGAGCGCGCGCGCGCGCGCACACACACACACACACACACACACACACACACACACACACACACACACACACACACACACACACACACACACACACACGCAAACATATACAGACGAGGCATCAGTGGGATATCATTAGTATTTGTGTATACATTAAATGCTGCCTTCAGGTTGAAAATAATCAAAGAGGGTGAAAAAAATGAGCTACTTAGTGATTAAAAATGACGAAAGTTTGTTTTTGTCAGGAAAAGTAACAGTGATTTGAATACATAACATATATTGTTATTTAAATTAGAAATATTTTGATTTATAAATATATTTTGAAGTTTTATAAATTTATTTTCTAGGTCTTCTAGCAGGGTAACGATTTCACATTATGTAGTGAAAATCATCTGCAGTCTAAAATTATTCACAAAAAATCACGTCATAGAACCATTGGCTAGGAGTTTATGTAGGCTACTCGGCCAACCATGGCACGCGTTGTATATTTAAAAAACTCAAATAATACAACTAACATTGAAATTAAAAATTAAGATAAAAAATTAGATACTTTTATATAATTTGTATAATTATATATCTTTATATAAGTACCACAAAAAAGAACCGGGGTAATTATGTTAATTTAAGTCAATAATAAACGTGCTGAACTTTACTGTTCACTAGTCAAGGTTCTTGTCGCAATGGAAAAAGAATCAAAGTAAAATTTTTTAAAAATAATAATAATAATAATAATAATAATATAAATAAAAATAATAAGGTAAGCTACACAGGTATATTATGAGTTCCACTCATGAGTTCCCATTCGTTTGAAACAACAAAACTTTGTGCAAAAGAAGAAAAAAAAAACTTCAGAAGGCAATGACATTTTCTCAAGCAGTATGAGTATTAACAAAAAATATGAAAGCATCAGATAATATTAAATTAGTAGAATGGTTTTATCTCTGCTTCTAATTTTCTCTTCAGGAAATCTGAAGAGCAAACTTTCAAAGAAAAGCAAAAAATTCAATTCAAGTGAATTTTTCTAGGAAAAGTCAATCATTGATGAAAAGGGTGAAAAACGGGATTTGAAACGCCAAACTCTTCTAGAAATTGCAGACAAATAGCGATGGAATCCATAAGCCATAAGACTGCGTTCTTATCCACGAATGCTAGACAGCAGAATATGTACCCCACCCTGTTTATAACGCAAATGATTGATGAGAAATCCAAATGCAGAAGAAATCAAAAGACTTTCTGTGTTTCTTCTTTCCACGTGTTGAATACGTAATTCTCTTTCTCGATGCAATGGGAATAACTCCTTTAAAAATTCAAAAGACTAAAAGCTTATAATTTATTTTGCAAACGATCATCAATATCAATTTCCACCTACTGAGAAAGAGACTGAGGTTGACGCTAGCCACACTTGGATCAGACATAACTTAGGCTTGTCTAGACACGATATTTAGGTGTCTAGTTTAAGCCCAATATCTGAGTTCGTACGTCTAGACTTCAAAATAGTTCAATGACATGAAACCAAAAATTAATAAAGAAATTATTACAAATGTTCTAGAAATCTTGTCTAATAAGACTTCGCCTTCTTTTGACTTAAAGTCAAAACTTATGCCAAAGTTCAAGAACTCCTCTTAAGCATACTCTAGCGACATATGTGGTATTTTTCTAAGATAGAAAATGGTGATTGTGTCTTAATGAAGCCCAGGAATGTAGATAGTCCATGATCTGTTATGCGATTAATGTAATGACTTCATCGTCTTCTAAGATCTGTGATGTCAACAATGTCGAGAACACTACAATCGTATGTAGCGAAACTTCCTAAACACCACCCTTCGGATCCTCTTGAATCGGAGGAACTCTAGCGACTGGTGCAGCACACCCTAAATTCGCCCCTGATGGCACCTGGTGATAGAACTGGCGATTTCGCTGCTTTAGCAATAGCGTGCGATCAAGATACTTAATTAAGCAGAATGAAACAATGTAAGAAAAATGCAAGAATAGAATTCGGTCATGTGACGCGTATATAAAACAAACTCCGTGTATGTACAGCACTACTACTTTTCATTGCCGAAAGGTGGTAACCCTATCCCGCCCTCTCCGACCCTCTTCTTGTTGCTGGGTAGGCTATGTTTATTCTCTCTGCTGTCCCCCTGTGAGTTGCTCCGATCATGCGGGTTGAGTCTTATCCATCCAGCGAACTTAGGAGTGTCGTTATGACTCCGGTATGCAGTAAGTGTGGCCTTGACCCGTCAAAGCGAGCTATGAACCAAGTCCTCAGATCAAGTAGGAGCACTGGTCGATCGATTAGAAAATAAACACAGATAGGAAGGAGATGGGTTTGAGGATAAGTCTGCGATCTTAACATTCTTTCATAAGACAGGGTTTTTAGTGTTAAGCTTCAAGGATGAAACGTTACTTACCTCTTCGTTTCTAACAGATGCGGCCTTGATGAATATTGTATAACATGCTGTTTTGCATCATTTTCCTTCCTTTACGAGATACAAACGATGTTCAGTCATTTGAGAATGAATTCGCGTTCGTCACATTAAAAAGAATGTCCAGACTGTCTCGTGACATCGTCGTGTTCGTTAAGTGAGTTATCCCAAACACGGAAGTCCTCCTGGCACCACGACATTCGTTACAGTGCTCACATCCAGCAGGGTGTTATAGAACACTGGCTCTTAAGATGCAAGAAAGATAATAAAAGTCTCGATTGCGACTGGGACTCAAGTATCGCTTAGGAATCCGCATCATATATTAAAGACCAAAGATGTTTATGGATTCTGTGCAGATTTCCATGGCCTTACCACCGCGAAATTTTGCGAGATCTCATTTGACTCAGGGAAGAACTGAAATTGGACAAAATTTCGAACTAAGCAATCTGAATTCTTAATTTTTTTTCTGACGATCGTATTCTAAAATTTAAAACAATCAATATTTTCGCGTAACATTTGGAATTTCTTTGAATTTACGTATAATGTTTAGTGGCATTCGTAGAAGATAAATGCTTTTCAGTAAATAAAAAGTCCAAAACTGTCAATCAATGAAGGCAAACAATATTTCCTAATAAACATGAAATCAACGGGCGATAACATAAAAAAAAAAAAAAAAGTTGTTGGGTACAGAAGTCCGAGCGGACACCGGAAACAAATGATTTCAGGAATTCTTGTAGGAATCTCGAGACACACACACACACACACAGAGGAAGGCAATGAAATTCCTAATTAATTATAAATAGATATTTTGATTTCACTTTATTTTGACTCTCCCACAGATCTTCAGTGTGATTTTAATTTACTGGTTATTCTCTGCGGGCATTACTTGTGCTCGTCCTTGTCATTTCCAGTTGAATTTCCACTCGAGTTTAAAATGCGGAATATCCAACAGACCATAATCGAAAGTTAAAAACACTTAATGCCTAGTTTTTCAGTTACTTTTCGGTCTTAAGCTGTTCGATTAATTTCTCTGCTTAAAAATATAACTCTCATCTAAAAATATCCAAAAGCTTGTTAAAATTTAGGTGGGGTTTGAATTATTATTTTATTTTTTAATACAAAGAACGACAACCTTAGAAAAAAGTTTTATGAGATAGAAAAGAAACGTGTGTTATATTCTATGTTTTGGTCTCTCTTAATTTATGAATATTTTACGCTTTACTTTTTTTTTTTTTTTTCAACCGAGTAATAAATATTGCATAGTTATGCAAAGAATATTCATTTTTGCACTGGGAAAGATTATGTCGCCTCCTGTCTTCTCTAGGAGTTTCGTAATACACTGTAACATGCGATCTCAACATTCTGTTGCAATTAATGAGAGCCTGCTTGCTCTGCGGTGACGATTAACTTGAATAACCCATTAAGCACGACATCTTTACAATGCGCTTCACGTGTTCCATTGTTAGTAACGCAACAATAGGAATGGAGCATGCGCCGTTAGAGATATGCCATGAGAAAAGCTCCTAATAATGTAGTGGGACTGGCTCTGTCTGTGTCTTAAAACTATTGAACTTTGATAGTTCACAATTACTGTCTTTGTGAACTGAGTTTTCTTTAGATAAAGGAGACCTTTCCCCCCCCCCTATCTGAAAGCTTCTTATAGACGCACCGTTATATAATAACGGTCCATAAATTAAAACAGAATGTTATTTTTATTTTATTGGAAAAACCCCCAGTCGATTATCGTGTATAACTCACTCTAGCTTTTCCGTAATTGTGTTTTTATTATTCATAATTCATACACATACGACTCAGACAGACAAGAAATCCTCAGAATTTCGTTCTGCGTAATTTAACTTCTAATAATCTGCTCCCAAAATGGGTTCTTCATAATTCACTGCAATGAGTTTTTTTCTTTCCCTTTGACGACATTATAGCAAGTAATAGATGCGAGAGATTCGTCTAGAATTACTTTCTCACATTAAAGCTATTACAATTCAGCTACAGTATACAATTACGTACGCTTAATGTTTTCGTCCACGAATTATAAAGATCGAATAAATCTATCAAATCGACTAAGCTAAGTTAATTATCAACTGGAAGTTAAAGTCCAATTGTAGCTTGCATTTCAAGTAAACAGAAAAAGACTAAAAACTAACAAGCATAAAGAATGAACATTTTTTAGCTTTAAAAGATTGGAAGATAATAAAAATTTGTATAGTTTTTTTTTTTTTTTCTAACTGCGGACAGACTTAAATTTCATATAATTTTAGAACTGGGTTTAAACAGTATGGATGTTTTTTTATTTATTTTTATTTTTATTTTTTTAAAGCAAACCTCATTTTAACTGCTTCATCAGTCACATTCTTACCTAAAGCCATTCTCTTCATCCTTTCCAGGGGTAAGAATTCTCTCTCTCTCTTTCTCTCCTGAAAGTCATCGTAGCAACCATTTGTTGATTTAATTATATCAAATGGATATACAATAGATGTGTCTCAATAATTACTTAGACAAGCTAATCAAGATACGTTAAATTATGAAGAAACAATCAAACAAATTTACAAATGTTTGGAAAAAAATACACGTTCCTCCAAACTTATCCAATCAAGAGATCGGATAAGAATTATGCTACACTATTTCAGTAATTGCAAGAATCAAAGAAAAATAGTGCGCACATTTGCTTTTGCGCAGTATTATTATTATTATTCTACAATGAAGGTCTAATTCCTCCTCTCGCTTTCTATCGTAATGCCTATATGGGGATGTTGTAATCGTAAAGGAACTCAACATTCAACTGAAGTCCCTGTGACGCATTTTGCACTACTTAACAGTCAAGAAAGATCGCACTTTTGTCATTTATTAGGAAGCAGTGTTTTTCATGAGCAATCCTAAAAATGCACCAACAATTTTAACAATCAGCAGCTTTAAATCCAGAATTCAGCCTGCATTTAATTTCCTTTGACACCAAATTATCGGATTTAAATATCAAAATTCGAAAAGATAGATTAGATACTTGCTTAACCCGCATTAATTCTAAGTTTAAATATGCCAACTGCATAAAGACCCTTTATTAAGAAAAATAGTAAACAACTAAACAGAAAACGCGAAGTTTTCGGTGAAGTTATAGCATATCACAGTAAGTTAATTTTCATTAGATGACATACCTTAAAGCTGTTGTTATCGATGGAATATAACTTACAGATTTTTCGTTATTATTTGACCATTCACCGTGCAAAACGTTTATCTGGGTAGCTGCTTTTCCACGTAAAACCGTCGGGCATTAATAAGACAAAAATAGAAGCAACTGCATGCTTCGAATACTAGAAGACGTTTTTTTTTCTTTCCCCTGAGGGAGCGCGGAGACATTTTTTCCAGCACAACTTAAATTCTGAAGAGGAAACAACTTCTGGCATATTTCCTACTGTGTGAACGAAGCAGTTTCATGTTTAAAAAAGTGGAAATAGATTTGTTTATAGAAAGAGTTGGGAGCAAGTTTCGGTTGAAGAAACCGGGACTTATAAAAGAAAAATTCTGTGGACTTTTTATTGGCAAACCTCACTTTCACAGTAACTTCTCAAATGAATTCTTACCTTGTTAAATTTCATTGTCTAGTGTGAGACCTTTGACCTGCTTACTGGAGACCTGAACTGGCTTGAAAAGCTCTGTTTCAGAAAAACGTTGACTGCCACTATTACCAAGAATATTCACATCTCTAAAACAAGTAGAAGACGTACAGGAGTAACTAAGACGTTACTCCTGTAACGTCTTAGTGTCTCAGTGCTACTTGTTTCTGCCACTGTGAATGTTATCGTGACAATTAAATTGAAGCCAGAAAAAGTAAGATTTATTAGTTTAATACGAATTTCGATCATGGTGAGAAAGAGCAGACACAGCTGATATAACATATGCCACACGTGAGCAAAAGTTATTCATTGTTCCTTATGGACTGTTTATTGTACTGCATTCATAAACATTAAATCCCACACATGTTTAGTTAGAAGCGAAGCAAATTATTTAATAAACTGATTTTTATGCAGTTTATTAAATAACAATGAATTCTTGTCAATTTTCACTTTTTATTTTGAAATATATTTGTTATCGTCTTCTGTCTGAATATTTTTCTGTTACTATTGGTTCTGCGATCTCTTCTGCCATTTTGGATTCCATTCATAATAAGCTCTTCCCGATTTCTACCTTTTGAGCAGACTCCAGAGTATATCCTAACTTTTATAATATATTTACGTTGCAAACTCTTTTTCGGTCTTTTGGTGAATTTTTAGGTTCGGTAACTAGATTTTCTTACATTTTTCAAGTATTCTCAGGATCTTTGCTTACGATGATTTTCATCGATTTTTTTTTCTTTTTAAATAATCATATGAATAATTTTGTTTGCCTAGTGTTTGCAACTTTAACAGAAAAACGTCACTTTAATAATAATAAAAAAAAAAACTAATCATTTTGAGTACGGGCCTCGATTGCCAAAAGTGGTACACATACCGCAGTTTGAAAAACGTTGACCCAGCCTCCGAAACCATAAACGTCACAGAATTATAGACCTCAAATAAACTTAGCCGACAAGACAACTCATAAAAAAAAGAGCTTTCCTGCTCGGTGTAACACAGTAACGTCTTTAAGCAACAAAGTTACGGTTTATTTAGCTGAAATTATCACCTTGGCAACAGACAGACACAATCTAGCAAGGGGACGCATACCAACGCGTAGTAATAAACTATAAGGGAGCAGGGGGCCTCTTCGTTCGTGTTAGCATCCACGACCTTCTGCTCTCCTGTCCAGAGCCTACTTACACTGGTGATTTGCCGGTAAGCGCGGGTCAGCGACCTTACTTCCTGTTACCCCTCTCCCCACGGGACCCGAAGAAACATTCTACACAAAAGGAGGGGGGGGGGGGAAGGAAGCCAGATAGTGTTGCGGAGACTCGGGGAGAGGAAGAGTTATAGCCGCGAGTGTAAACACGACACCAAGCCGACTACGGAGGTCATCGTCTGAACCACCGTATAGAGGCAAGGTGGTTGGAACAGCTACAATGTTTTATTCACTTGCTCCACCCGTTTCCAGCCCTCTCTCTCTCTCCTCCATTTCGAATTCCCCTGTGACCTTGTTCGCTGGTCCCCCCCCACACCCCTCCCCTTCTTCCTGTGCGTATCTTATTCAGAAACCAAACCCCGAATAAGGTACGTTAGGGTTGGGCTGACCCGTGAATTATGCACTTCACCTTCATTTTTCTTCCTCATCACACACACTTTCTAGTGACCTTATATACCTGTGGTAAGTATTTTTTTCCTGTCAACCAGGAAATCCAGTAGAGGGCGCATTTGTCAATGCTTTCTGTTTTTCATCAGGCAATGTTCCTTCTATGTTCATTATATGCCTGCAGGCCAGTGCCACCACCAGCGCCATTTCGAAGGTTTTAGCATTCTGTTTTTTTTTTTTTTTGTTTGTTTGTTATAATTGTTTCAACAAAATAAGAAATAACATAATAAGTACTCATTTATTTTACATTTATTTTTTCTACAGCCACAGCCACTTAAATTGTCTACGGGAAAAAAAAAAAAAATCAAGACCTACAATTTACACCTACATAAATATTTTCTATATTCTAGGATAATTTTTCCTACAAAAATCCTTCACTTGTTTATTTAAGGATTGCAATCAGAAAATGATTGGTGGCCAAATGAATTTAAATTCATTGAAGGGCCACCAATTCATATAACATTTCGTATAAAATACATATATCTATGAGAGAGAGAGAAATGCCTCTACGGTATTCAGAAATATTGAGGCATCTGACTCTGCAACCGTGTCCAATGACCCAGCTTGTCCCTCTATAAGAGATTCCACAAGTTGTTGCGATAAAAGGGTGATAGAAATCATTTAAAAAATCCCAACAGGAATCATAGTTAGCGGCGCCATCTTGTTGAATCCTGTAATTGAATTATTAATATAATTCGGATTATGCTACTCGAGACGTCTGTTCAAATCATCCTTACAACAAAAGAAAGGCAGTTCGCGTCATCCAGTTTACAAAAGAAGTGCTTTCCGCTAAAATGGAAGCACGTCAGCCGACTAGCTGCGTGCAACCGGTTCCAGTCTGATTAACGAGAATAAATGAGACCGATCTGTTAAGTACCTGAGGAAAGATGATTACAAACGTTACGATCTTTAGAAAACTAGACTTAAATGGGAGGGACGAAACATTATAAATAGAAATCTAAATTCCATTCACGTGATTCATAAATTTATCTGCGCGCAGTCGTTAAAATGGTTATCCGGGCCACGTTAACGTCTTCAAGTGGAATTTCGATCGGGATATATCGTATTTGTTTGCGATTCGTGTTTTTTTCTTTTCCGGTGTTTTATTCATCTTTATTGCTGCTGTCTCAGAAAAATCTCCTTTAAGGTGGATATTTTCTCAACTCATCATAACTTATTATTGCTCCTTCATCTTCTGT
The DNA here is from genome assembly GCF_054136105.1 of Typopeltis vanoorti. Taxonomy (NCBI): domain Eukaryota; kingdom Metazoa; phylum Arthropoda; class Arachnida; order Uropygi; family Thelyphonidae; genus Typopeltis; species Typopeltis vanoorti. Next base: position 76,419,424 of record NC_143573.1, on the reverse strand, counting down.
TAGGTACGTAAATGAAATCAAACACAAGTCGCAGATGTTATATGATAAGACTGGAGCAGATTTGTTTCCTGTCAGGGTAGATAATTAGTTTAAAGCTGTAAGCCTACTTAATTTTATTATATATATATATATATATATATATATATATATATAGTCATAATATACTGTATATATATATATATATATATATATATATATATATATACTGTATATATATATATATATATATAGAGAGAGAGAGAGAGAGAGAGAGAGAGAGAGAGAGAAAGGATATTCGATGAAATTCGGATTTTGTTATCTGGATAATTTTATCGTTCTTTAAATACTTTCTAACTAAATGAAGTATTTTAAGTCTCATTCTTAATAACTGAGATTAAGACTATCAATCATAGTTTAATTAGATATATTAAAGATTAGTGTACCTTACTTTTTCGCTTTTTTTTTTTTTTTGAGTTTCCTTCTTAAGTCCAAATAGAGCGTCGATCCTTTGCAATTTTCATTACTTTTAACTTTGCACAACTTGACGTGCATCCACATTGAATGCCTCCTGTGAAATGACAAAACAAAGGGATGAAATTAGCTTAATGAACCATTTGCTTAACTCAGTAATGAAATAAGAAGAGGTGCATGTCTTAAAAATAGGTTCCATGAAATATTTAACTGCTTTACTGGCTCTGCTATTACTTCTGCATTTTAGGATTCTGTGGCACATGAAAAGAACGCAAACAATCGAAGATAAATTCATGAACATCAGAAGTTTGTCCAATTACATGATGAACATTTCTAAATGTTAATATTTCCCCAAAACTTTCTCCTCAATGCTCTGATCTCATTTTTGACTCTCCGATTATCATTCCTTTCCCGATCACCTTTTGTGCTGCTAAATTAACGTCTTACTGCTTGCATGAGTTGATACTCTCGATTTTTCTAAATGTTTGGCCCGCGAGCACGCTCATACCACTTCGTTCTTCGCACAAAATTGAAAAGCGGATTCTTTCTAATATGAGATGAGAGAGGCGACATCATTTCTTAGTGAAGAATAATATGGGAAAACGAAATAATAAAAATCACGAAACTGACCTAACAAAATATGTCGTTTTTTTTTTTTTAAACATTCCATGTCCTATCAATTGGTCCATAGATATACTGAAATTTTGTTTTCATCGATATCTTTGTCTTTTAGATATGTTATTATGCAGCCTAAATAATTAAGCTGTATCATCTGTTCTATTATTTTATCTTTTATAGTTTTGATCTAATAATGATCTATGTATCTAAATGCCGTGAGTTTTGTTTTCTTTTGTAAAATCTTAGCATTGTATTGTTGGCTTATTTTATTTTATTTAATTCATGAAGTGGCTTTGAAGATTATCTCCATTATCACATATATAATCTGATCTCTGCATACAGCATTGTATTAATAGCAGTTTTTATTCGTTAACTGGATATTTTGTTTAATTGATTATTTGTTTTCCGTACTTTTATAATTGCATTCATATATATATTCATATATATATATTCCAGATAGCCATGCTGCAGTTATTCAATATTGGCGTTCACGTGAACTTGCACGCACAATTGCAACAAACAATGGCACGCCAGTTGGAACAACTTGAAAAATACAACGTTTTTATGTATCGATTATGTGAGGCAATTTGTACCTGTAATTTACAGTTTGTTTAAATAATTCAATGTTTATTAGTATTCCTTTCCTTTATAAATACCTGAAGAAGGCTGCTATATGCCGAAACTAGTAGTATTTATCATTAAAATCTTTATATGTTATCTCGGTCTTGGAGTCATTAAATCTATTTTTTTCAAATATATATATATATATGACGATTCATTGACTCGGTTGAAATACATATCGTAAAATAGAGTTGAATGACTTAAACCGAGAGTTAGGTAAAAAAGGGGGTTTAATAGTAAAACACGACTAGTGAACATGTATACATATCTTACAAGTTTATGCTTAGTAACGACCTAGAGAACATATCTTGTTCTCTATTCATTCCAAGTATATTTATTTATATTTTTTCCATAAAAGTAATTAGCTATTTTTTTTAATTTATTGAAAATGAAAACATCCAATACTTCTTGACCATTATGCACATCTTTCCATATTTGCTATAACATTTGGGATTGGAATATTTCCAATTGTAGCGCGAAGATCTCCTGCTATCAATATATAAGTCATTTTCATTGCACTGATTTAGTATCAACAAACATTGTAGATCCTCATAAACTATTCAACAATCTTCTTTTCCACCTTCTTTCGAGCAGACTCATATAATATTTAAGCAGTTCCTACTTGTTTTTAGTTTAAGTGCTATAAATCGTTTACAAAAGTGTGTTTTTGTATTTTATTTTTTTATTTATGATTAATAAAAGTGGTAATAACTTCGCTCGAAGATCTGATAGGTTGGTCTACTCAGTTGCATAACATAATATGATCATCTATATATCTTTTGTTCACTTTAACTTTTTCCCCCTAATCACTGCTATGTTATATTTTTGTTTGTTAGTTTTCTAATTTTAGAATGGCCAAGATTCCTAATCTCTTACTTTTATCCTTTCTGTCCGATAATTTTCCATTTGAAATTTAACTTTATAAAAACATACATACGTTTATTATTCTAAAAATTATAATGAAAATTATAATTCTGAAAATTACATTAAAAGTTTATAATCTGAATTTTCTCGCTTTCCTTTAAATCAAGCGTCAATGTAAAATATGAGTATGGATCTTTGAACGGAGTTCGATAAAAAAATAAATAAGATAAATGGCTGTAGTAGTGTTTTCTATGGTTTCTAAATCAGTTTCTTTCTACAGATTATTGCTTCCCAATGTAAAATTAAAACAACCAATAACTCTAAAATAGGGCAGAACAAATAGTAATGATAATTACAAAGTGCGAAATATACAATCAAGATTCAAGTCAGAGAGGCTCTTTCGGTTTCGAGGAAATAACTTAGAAGATTCACTTTTACATGAAAAACAAATGAACAAAGGAATTCATATTTTATCGGTTAAAAGGAATTCATATTTTATCGGTTAAAAGTGAAAATAGTTGAAAACAGAGAACCACAGCGATGTCAGTAAAATTCACATGGATTTGAGTGAAAATTCTCTCTATTAATCACTTCATTTTTACCTCACATATCTACGCCAGGATAATGAAAATAATATCATAAACTATTTAGCGGATGACAGTAGAAAAAATGCGCAAAATAATAGATTAAAGACAGTTCACGAAAACGGAATCTGTCTGCAAGCTCTCTGTGTTTTCCACGATCCTTGTATCTTGTGTTAAGTTTCTTCAAAATCTTATTTGTTAATTCAATGTATATGATGTTATATAAACATTCGCACTGCTTCTGAAATATTAGAAGGATCACTTAGCATGCTAAATGCTATTAAAGAAATTACATCTTTATTATTCTGCACACTCCAAAGAAATCCAATGCCATTTTTAGTTACCATCTCATTTAAGATACACTCCGTGAACACTAGTATGCCTCATAATTTTTGATCTTCATAGCCGTCCGACGGTTTTTTGGCGTCCACAGAGACGTACAGTCCTTATTGCCTGAAAAAAACATGTGCAATTTAGTCTCCCTATGACTCCCCCCCCTCCCCCCTCGCCTTGATATAGTCCGTAAGCGCTGAGCCTGGTTGATGTATGTGTTGTTCTCTACACGGGAATACGTGGATTACTGACTTGGCCGCAGTGTACACCCAGAATACAAATAGAGAGAATAGTAAAAAAAAAAAAAAAGTACCTCAGGGACATAAGGAGATCAACAGAATTTCAAACAGTACAGAAATGATTACTGAAACGGATTCCTCACAAAAGATAACCACAACAACAAAAAAAAAAAAGTCATCAGGAAACTTAAGAACCTCAGTAACATTTTAACAGCAATAAGAAAATAATTAGGATAAATGACTTCCCCGCCCCTTCACTCTCATTCTATCACGTTCTCTTTTTCATCTTAGTTGCACAATGGTGGTCCATCAAAGTGCAACACACACCGTGCGCAATCCGTCGCTACAACAGCGCTTTACGCTAAATCGCAGTACAAATCCTCGCGTCTAAGAAACACGATTACAGATCATTGCATTTCATCCAACATGTTTATTGCAACAATCACTTTTTAGTTGTTTTGCTCATCTTGGCATCCATCAGGTATGTTTTTAATAATACATTGATAAATGAGAGCATTTTTTTTATTTGATATCCTAAAGTCTAGTAATTTAAAAAAATCTGTAATCTTATAAAATTCTCTCATCTCTGTCAAAGCGCTGTTAGAGAACGTTGCAATCGATTCTTTAAAAAAAGAAAAAAAATCAGCAATTTCACAATTTAATTATATTTTATGTATAGCACATGAAAGTAATAATAAGTTACAAAAGTTTAATCAAACGATTTTAGATAAAGTTTACTATAATTCTTAATTATAACGTTGTTTGTAAATACACCTTTGTTATTAATATATATTTTAAAATTTATTAAGGAAAACGAATAATTACAAAACCATTTTTTTTATTTTTTTATTTTTTCTGTTGTGATCACCAACTTCGAAAGATAAGCCATGTGTAACATTTATAAATAGTTCTGTAATTTCTTTTCCAAGTAGGCTATTTTTGCCTTTTATGTTCGACTTATAAGCTAAATACGATAACAAGAAAGGAAATATTCACAGATATGAAATCCAACAGAGCAAGTTTATATGAAAAATAGGACTGAATCAGAAATATAGTGATAGAATTCAACGCTTCTCTCTTTCGATGCAACTTCTTGGTTACTGAATCATATATATGTGGGCTTTACACACGTGGTTATTCTCGGGGTTACAGTAATGGGAAAATGATGGCGAATTGATAGCAGTCGAGATCCTGAATGTGAGATTCTAAACATGATTGATACTCTAAAGACGTGCTGACCAGGTGAAGTGTGACTGACATCCGGTGTGTTTGGCAAACATTAAAGCTTGCACTGCGATTTCAGCATTATCCTGAAATACCCAGAAGAAAAGATGATCAAAATCTCTTCAGAGATGTCGTTCAACTACAAACCAACCAAGCATAATTAGCCATGTTTCTGCTGCATCGTCTTCCCAAACTTCACTAAGGTACTGACTCGAAGGAGCATATGTTTACTGGGGCATCAATATTGATGTATTATTGCCCACATCTGACAGTCTGGAGGCAGTTTGGGCGTGTACTATATAGCTGCCATTATTACATATTTTTTGGTGTATACAAAACCATTCCGAACTGCAAACTGTTGTTCCCTTACGCATCCCACTGGTCCTAACATCCCAGTCCTCGAAGCTTGTGAAGCGCTCTAGCAGAGGAATGAGACTCTACGCACGTTTCCGTCTTACCACCGAACGTGTGGCGAATTTTTATTAAGATTTTCTCCGCCTCGAGCCCTATTATGATGCGACTCAGGATCTGGAGATAGACAGAAAACACATTTCGCGTCCGTACGCAGACAACCGACAATTTCAACCTGAACGCGAATGGCAGTAAGCTCCTATGTTATCACTGGCGGTACAACAAAGTACCTCCAAGAGGGAGAAAATAAATAAATAAAAATACACCAGTGTAAATACATGAAGAAATTCTTTAACTGTTGACTGTCATTGATTCCGAGATAGGATCTCAACAGTTATGTTATGGATATTCTACAATGGTATTCCGAGGAATTCTGCGTTTGTATATGATGCTTAGAACAGACGAAGGCCAGAATTCTATAAATCTACTTCTAGATTGTATTTAGAAGGACAAAAGTAACTATTTAGTTCATTAGTAAGCGTCATTTGCTTTGCGTTACACACATTTCTAAAATGTGTACGCATCTGTTAGATTCCTTTCGTCAGTTCGTGCGTAGGTAACTTCTTTGGATGGAAATATTTTATTAAAATTAGTCTTTTTATATTATATTATATCATTTTTTCTAAGAAGGTTATAACCCTAGATCACATTAACTGGTTAGACTGAGTTTATTTTTTTAAAATTTTATCTTTATGTATTTATTTTTACACGATCCAGACCAAACAAGAATGTTTTTCAAGCCACTTCAGTCCTCCAATAAGCGGGCGGTGATCTCACATCTAAGGAGAATCACAAGCATTCCTGTGCATGTTGGAATTCGAACCAGCAGCCTGTTGGCTCGAGAGCGGGTAAGCTTGACCAACCACTCCAACGCGCAACATGAAGGTCTGGTTAGCCAAGAGGATATATAATCTCATATAATAATCTATGCTATATACAGTATATAACCTCATGTAGTTTTGAATATTTCATATATTAAAAACTTTATGAGATTTTATGTTAACTGAAACTCAGTAAACCATCTAAAGGTGCATAGTCAAAAACATATAAAAGACTGAACTTTCATGATAATGAGCAATATGAAAGACCTCCCTACACAATCACATTACTGTTAGTGAAGTATTCTTTTTAACTGTTCATTCTTTGCATTTGTTCATCCTGAGTTATAGCTATTCACTCAGGATTGATCTCTATTCCTTCAGCGCGCGAAAATGGAAATTATTTATGAATATTCGTTTAAATGGAATTTTTTTCAGATTTCTGAACTCTCGTTATAACGAACTTCGCATTCTTCGTCTCAGAACTGAATCAGAACTATGCTGAGTTCCCATCACAAAGAAACGCGTTATTAAATTCGGCTTAGAACTTCACCGATCAATCTCCTGTTTATTTTTTTGTTTGTTTGTTTTGTTTTTTTTTTAGATGAAGCGGAAGTAGCCATAGCTATTACTAAGACCGCTTTGATTCCATTAAGGCTTAAAGAGAATGCCAAGTCATACGAAACCAAGTAGCCGGTAAAATTGTACTGCATAAACCCTCCCGTGCATCCATATGGCGTTAAATCGATTGCGATACATGATAATTTTAATACATTCTGGCGTCCACTCGATGTCTGCAATTTCTTTTGGCCTTTTACAGTAATGAGAGTCTCATTTACTTTAGTCCACGAAAAACAATCAACCCAATTGCCTTTCTCTTGTCGCTAGTATCGTTCGGCATTAATTATTCAGACGCTACACTCTCCCTTCCCACCACACTAATTCCTTCCCCATTTCAGCAGTTGTACGTATTATGCGTGTACTAAGAGTATTTGCGTGCATATTAAGAAAATTGAAGCCTGAAGAAAAAAAAAATGGGGGGGGGGGAATGAAAGTACCTCCTTTATTCGTCAGCCTCTTTCTTTGCTATTGTATTTTGTGATGGGTCAATAAATGCTCGAGCGTTTATGTATAAAAAATACTTACATGTCTCGAATGACTTTCATAAAACAAAACGCATGTTAATTGGAAACATTCGATTCTCCAGGAAATGCTTTATACGTAAGCTGCCTACAAAATCACTTCATAAAAAAACATACAAATTAGATGTTTTCTAGAGAAACCACTGCTGCAATAAATATTATCCCAACATGCACTGAACTAAGAATTAGATATTACAAATAGTATTTTTTTAAAATTCATTCGTCTAGTGTCACATCATATCAACTGAAATCGCTTGATACCAGATATTACGTGCAACTAAGCCAAAACAACAACATAATATGTCAGTAAATTACAGTGAGTTTTAAGGCTAGTTTGAATCTTTTACAAAGAGAAAATTTTGAATTTTTGAAGAGGAGATTTTTCACCTCATTTGAGATGAACTAACTCGTTCGTGATTGAAATTTAAGAGTAAAGACGTATGCGAATACTTCCGTACGCTTTACTCAGAATAAATTAAGACATGTTTCTTTTAAAACTATATAATTACAATGTAGTTTTTGCAAGAATTTCAACAACGGGGTAAATTAAAATTCATTTCATATTGATACTTAAAACTAACTGTATTACGGTTTAATAATAGTATGGCTATTCGGAATACTTCATCTCTCTCTCTCTCTCTCTCTCTCTCCCTCTAAACAAACAAAAAATTCGGCAAACACCCACAAACTGGTATAACGAACACATATATTTGCGCGAACTTCGAGATCTCCAATTTGAAAAAACTTATAACCAATACGGCTAACCTGCAATATACATTACTTCTAAATACAGTATCATATAAAACGTCTAATAACACTTGGCAATTTGTGAACAAAGGCAGTGATCTTTAGTTATTATTATTAGTATTATTTAGAATCCAATAGTCTTTCTGCATACATTCACTTTCACGCGATACACTCAGCGACATTTTAATACAGTATTGTTGCAGATTTAATACATATGCACAACTTTACATAAAGCAGATATTAATTTATTAAATGAGACGTAATTGTCATTGAATTATATAAATTAATACTATAACATGAAATCAACGTATAAAACAGAAAAAAATCGTACTGATGGTTTTTTTTATCATTTAATAAGTACGCGCGACATGCTAATTGATAAAATTGAACTCATCATAGAATTTTAATCCGGATCACTTTTTCAGCAGACGCAACTGCTCTAATCTCGAAGAGGCTTGTTTAAAATAACACAAAAAGACCAACAACAACTAACATTACGGTATTTCTTGGAGGATTTCTTTCCCATCCAGTTTACCTACGGCTTTATTCTAAGATATGGAATGAGAAAATATTCGAGGGATTTCTCACATTACGTATCATGCATCAAAAATTGACGCATTTTTAATTAAGAAAAATGTGCATTTTTAGTTTTACGAGCTGCAGTGGAGAAATTGAATAAAAAAAAAAATGTGAAAATTACAAACAGCATTTGTGCTTTAGCTAAAATGCTAAATACGACTCAAATTAATTTTTTTTTTTTTTTTACTTGAAGAGTGGATGACTCGCACAAGATTACTGAATATTCAATTTCAATAATCTTGTTGCAATAACCTATAGCTGATACAATAGCTGTAAATAGTTGAATGGTTTGCAGTGAATCATAACTTAAAAAATTATATATAATAATAATAATAATAATTATTATTATTATTATTATTTATTTATTTAATTTTTTTTTTAATTTAGGGTCCATTAATTGCGCATGCAATTCTAAAAGGGATAACTAGGAAATAAACATGAGATTCCACTCAGAATTTGCATTAGGATGTTTGACATTTCCCCTCCATTCATAATCGTGGTTGTAAACATGTAAAGAGGAAAATGTTAGCGAAATGTTTCTTAAGAAAACGCTGGTAATTGCTGTTTGAGTACGAGGAATCCATGATGAAGAGCCGAAGAACTCTCACAGTAAATCACTTGCTCGCCCTAACTGGAGGTAAAAGTTTTACGATCACCTACTGGGGTGAAAAGTCCTGTCCGTATTATGCAGACACGCATCGGTAAATCTGCTTAACTGAAGTTTACAAGGCATGTCGGGCACGTGCGGAGATGCTGAGAAGTCGGCGACTTTCTACACTGACTGGGAAGGAATAAATGGCGCCAGTGGACTTCCATATTTGGAGTGTGAAGGACTTTTTTTTTTTTTTTAATTCCTGTTCTTCTTTGAAGAAGCGGAATAATGGTTTGGTTACATTAGTAGGAATCTTTCCAGTCTCGTACACATGAGTCTGAATCCACTTTCCCCCTTTATTCTTTCCGGTCTTTGCTTTATCATTTCCTTTTTCTACAATTTCTTTTTCATGTTCACTTCCTTTGATTTCTTTTTCTATCATACTTCTAACTTGACTTGTTTAATTTTTCTTTAATTCTGTCGTGACTTTTGCTACATTTAGTTTGAATTCTGTATTTTACTCCGATATAAAGTTCATGCCATCTGAACATTTTGAGGCAAAATCTATTCTATTGTTGGTGATGTCACTGATAATCTAAAATCGAACTAATCGTATTGTTGTGACAAGTTCTATCCATATTGTTATTAATATAAGTAGTCGATTGTTCAGAAGTAAAACTTAACATAAATACTGCTAAACTTTCAATGTAACTCCTGCAACCATTCACATGCTAAAGCTGAAATCGGTCTCCATTATCACCATTAAGATATTGTTTGGTGTAAAGGACAAAGTCAACATAAGGCTGAGGCAACAGAAGTAACAAAGGTATCTGCAGATATGTTCAAAATTTCCAGCATTTCTGACTAACAGTCAGGTTGATGGAATCTGTACGAGATAAATCTTACACAATCTCTCCCTCACGGGTGATAAAATGTTGAGGTATTGTTATTAGCCACTCCAAAAATGTTCAACTTTCTTGGAAGAGATGCAGTTCTGAGATGTTTTAAATGTCTAACTTGATACATTAGATTCTTGATGAAGAATCTAAGGTATTTCAGTTCTTGAGGTGTTCAACATACTCTATTATATCTCTATATTGTAAATATAAGTTGAAATAAACTAAATTAAAATCTTTCTCTGTGAACGAGATATGCCAAGCAGCAAATAATATGAATTCAGAAAAGAGAATTCACAAGTTTTCGGAAGGGCAAGATTTACTAACCGCATCTGTTCGCTTTCTTAACAATAAGAATTTCTTGTAATTAATCGGTAAGTTGCTTGTTCAGAATAGCCCGAGTGTGTGATTTATTCCATGCGTGTTTTTTTTTTTTCCCCGAACTTTATTAATGAATGCTTGGCCTTGTGTAAAACCCTTTACTTAGTTTTGCCGCTTCATGTTTTTCATTTAATGTCTTCTCACTTGGTGTACGCGGCTTTTCCATGTCATTGAACGAAGAAAGGCATCCCTGTCGCCACAAGAAAGGCGGTGGCATCTTCTTTTATTTGCTGTTTATCAGAGAAATCTGCTAATTCGTTTTCTCCTGATAATTGCTATAAGACGTTGATAAAGTTTTTTATGTTTTCTTTTGCATTACACTTTGTAACTGATACCGAAGTAAGAAATATATCGAAGGGTATCAAACTGTGACACGAGAGCATTCTAAACCTTTCGATGAGAACGATCTTAATTACGTGGGAATATAGCAAGTTGATTTTTTTTTTTTTTTATTTACTTGAAATATGCAGAGTTCGAAGGAGGAAACCAATTTACTTTTGTTATCAATGAGCGACTTTTTCGTTTCTAAAACATTTAATTTAACGTATATTAGTCGCCAAAAATTCAATATTTTACAGTTGCATTTGCACATTCATATTTGTTATACAAAATATAAACCCTTGAAATATAAATTTCCACTGACGATCAGAAAATCGGTCAGTTTAGTTTTATCCATTTATGCTTATAATCCTGCACAAATGACAGAAAGACATTTATCTGCTTCAGAATCCTTGAGGAATCAACGCCTCATTCTGGAACCTAGAAATTCAGCAAACGCTCTTTACAGTTCTGATAAGTATCGACTTCAATGATCCAGAATATCAATAGAACCTCTTCTAATTTGACTTGGGCAGTGTCCAAATTGGATTCTCCTTCTTATGGGCTGTCTACGGCTATCCACTGTTATTTATTTCTTCTTACTTTCTTATTAGCTACTCGCAATGGTTACGTGTAGGTCTTTTGTTCTCTTTCTTTATTTAAAGATCTTCCCTGTGGAAATAAACTGAAATAATTGCAGCAAATAAGGTCTATCTAAGAAGAACTTGCCGATTGTAGGATAAAGAAAGAATATAAGACAGTTTATGAAATGTGAAAACAGATTAAATATATATTTTCCTAAAGACAAACACTTCACATATCGAAGTGAATGGCTTTGCCATTCAGTGCTCACTAAATTGGGTTTCCCGTTTAGGGTAATAGAAAGATTGTAAAATGGCATTATTTGTTATAAATATGTACCAAAAACAACACTGTTCCACGGACAGTGACTGTTCATAGTCAGTCACTGCCCGTGGAAATTAATCTGTTCCTGTATCAACGTAGCAGTTTAATATCATTCTACACTGGCTGATCAGAATAATAACATTCTACTGGCTTGAGTAGTTTCTTTTGGAGACATTTCGTTTCAATATTAGCACCTGCCAGACTTCGCTTTTTCATTTTTATATAAGAAATCGATTCTTTGAGTTCAATCTTTTAACAGATACGACGACGAAGGTGAAATATCGCATTGTCTTCAGAACTATGGAGGACTGAGTTGGAATCCCCCCCCCCCTAAAGTTATGGTATATGTTGGAAAACTTTCAACATTATTAGCTGTTTTATTTTTAAAAATACAAGTATGGATATATTTAAAATCGATAGCCTCAATGAGTTCCCCAACCTAAGCTCTTGAGAATGAAAGGTTTAAAAGCACACTTTTGCAGTCGAGATTATAATCCTTATAACATTCAGGTATGCTCCATTTAACGCATAACGGGCCAACTTTATATACTGAATTTATAATTAATTTCTTTGAAAGTATCTTTGGAAAATTAAATTTAAAAATCATGTTGTAAAATACATTATAGATAAGTTATAAACCAAAAACAAACAAAAAATTAAACCGTTTACTATATAGAGTTAAAGGGAATATATGTAAAGAAGAATATCGATTGCATTGAAGGTGCTGACGTTAAAAAAAAAAAAAAAAAAAAAAAACTTTTTTTTTTTGAGCTACAATATATTTAACAGTGAAATCGAAAAGGTTATGTTAGAGAAAAGTTTGGCAACCTATTGTTGAGAGACTAGCTGTTGTCATGGTGATCCTGTGTAGCAATTTCAATAGGAAAGCACTTGTGTTAGTTGTCTGAACATTGCTAAACCAAATTTTCAAAAAATATAATAAAAATCGATCGTTTAAAGGAAAAAAAAAGATCCAAATACATATCTTATTATAAAGAAACTTTAACTTCAAAGAAGCTAAGAAAAACACCTCTTCGGAAACTGCCGAAACCAACTGATACTCAGAAAGTAATTCGGGAAAGTGATTTAATTTTCTAAACAAAATGCTGCCATTAAATAATTTGTCAGCCTATAGCGACGCCATGGAGGTGCTGAAGCGAAATAAAGAAGAAAAAAAAAAGCCAAAAGTAGGAGCGATGTTAAAAGCCCATACGATGCATCATGTAGAAATCAGACATTGACAGATTGTGTGTGTCAAGAGCAGTGGAGATGGGCTACACTGCAACACGGGATCTTTTTAAATGGCGTACCAGTGAGAAGATGGTGAATAATTGAAAATCAACGACAGCGAAGACACACACCGAAAAGGAAGGTTAGTGAGGAAAAAAAAATGCTGTTGGCGCTCACCCACACCCACACACGCTTTTATACATAGCTTCTCATTTTATTTCATGTCAGTTTATATTTTCACAGAGTAATTTTAGCCAATAAAATGCTAAAACAAACTCAGTTTTCTGTGAATTTTGGGTCAGTTTTTTTCTCAAAGTGAAAAAATCCAGAAAGTATTTCTCAATTCAAAAAATAAATAAAATAATAATAAAAATTTCGCTTCAAAAAACAACTATTAAGGTCAAAGAGAAAGCAATAATCGCCCAAACCTTAGAAATTCCCAAGTGCACGTGATCTGAAATCCAATTCGAATGAAGACCATTTTTCGTTTACACTACTCAAAACCATGCTGAGCTGTTTTTATCTTCTATCTCTCGTGTTCTTAGTTACTGAACATTCCTCGCCACCTCCAATACTCGAACAATGCTATTGACATTTTGACTCAATTCTAAAAACCACCTTCATCCGAATGGCACGATATTCCTCTCTTAACATTGTTAATGATTTTAGCTCAAGGTTCTCAGATATGATGAATGTAACAAACGTGAATGTTGAATATAAGAGTAAGGAGAAAATTGAGTCAACTCAATTTTCTCCTTACTATTCTATAATAAATGAAAGTATTAATTTTTCTAAACTTAACAAAGATATGAGGAAAAAAGCAGTTGAGGTTGTGAAATTACACTCAGTGTCTACTAACAGAAAAAGTCCCAAGATCAGACATAGATCGTACATTACATGCTGCAGGATGTTCCATTGCCATGTAGATATATCAGTCTATAAAAGGGGTATAACAAATACTGTATAGTGTAAAGATGGCGAGAAGAGTAGGGGGAGGTATTACGCAAATAGAAGGGCTATCATTTAGTTTTCGATGTTGGTGCTCACCAATCATTGACTTTTCCCACTGATATAGAATAGAATATCCGATTCTATTCAGGTCATACTGAGGGACAAACCAGGGTAAGAAGAAAGTAGGAGTTTACTAAATGATTGTTTCCAGTGGAAATATTGCAGGCGGAGGAAAGTCAGAACATGTCAACAATGCCTTCATTACACTGTGTCACAAATCAACTTCAAGAGTAAGTTCAAAATATCATTTACTTGTTTAGTTCTCTGATTTAACCATAATAAGATGACACAGAATAATCAGATCTCCCTTCTATTATTAAATGATAGAATTCTGAGATACTATCTTGTCTTCTTTATAGGCCACATTCCTGCAGATGTCCTTTTATCTTGGAATGCTAAGGCCAACGGCAGCAGGATGAACCGCGAGATCTGTGCCAAGTGCAAAAGAATCAGGTGATTTTCTCAGCTTTATTAGGACACAAAGACAAGTCACTTGCTCATACTTTATTTCGTCCGCTTTTGGTGGTCCTAAATGTGATTTTTTAAATCTCGTAAAAATTGCTCACATTCCATTGATATGAACTAATATCAATGGAATGTGAGCAATTTTTGTTGAAAATACTTGTTAGATAAGCTGTTCTAAAGAATAGCGAAGATATATGAGAGGAAAATGTAGTATGAAATGCTGATTATATTATCTACATAAGTGTTAGCCGATTTAAAGGTAAATAGAGTAGTTACGGACGCTAATTTGGAAGATTAAGAATGAATAAGTCAATTAGGGCTTCCTTATAAGTTATTTGCTACTAAAGGCATGCCACACTGGACTTTTTTTTTCTATCAGTAAACTCTTGTATTTTCTTTCCCCCAAATTCAAGCCGATCGGAGATATCTAAATTAACAGACATAATACATTAACCTCATGACTTTAGTTGCTGTTGACTTAATTACAAACACCAGATCCAAATCACGTTTCAACTATATTTTAGCCTATAAACAAACAAAAATTCACGCTTGAAATACCTTAACCATAAGCTGCTTATGTATAGTAGAGAGCTACCAATCATATGCTCGTAGACAGACGACTTGAGTCACCATTACTTTGACCGGATGGCAACATACGGGTCCAAAGACAAGAGTTCGGAACATTTGACCAAGGTTGAATTTAGTTCTTCCCAAATGACCTTGAAGTTATTTGTATTTAGCTGACTGATCTTGCTGTCATGGCAACGAAAAAAAACTTGTCTCAAGAATTCTAAGGTCCAGACGTAGTTTATAGAATATCTTTATTATTTCTTTTCGACGTGGTTGTTGGATTGGCTTTCCTATGAATGAGGACAATGAGACGAAAGTCCTCCTAGCTCATTAGAAAACAAACGCTTCCCACTGACACCTATTGTCAAAAGCTGACAAAGAACGATACAAAAATATTCACGATTCCCATCGGCGCCTTATCCCAACAAGGATCTTTCCTAAGCCAGTCTAAAAAATGTCTTACCGAGAACTCAGTCAGTATTGATGATGTAGGAGGGGAAATAGTTCTTCCCATTCGATTACTGTTGTATGGTAGAATGAATTGGGTAGTAAGCAAAACATTATTTCTTTCTTGAAGGTCTGGACGCCGGTTAACAATGAATCTATCACTGGAATGGCACCTTTAGGTGAGGTCAAAGATAATTTCATAGTTATCCCGTTCTAGGGGCGTACCGAGCTAATTCCTTTTATGGAATTCAATCATTAATTCTATTAATTTTACTTCCTGCTAAACAACTGTTCATATCTGTAATAGCGCCAATCAGGTAGCGAACTGAGGTATGCTCATACCTTTCCCATCGTTTAATCTTTGTTCAAAGGGCATCTTTGGCTCACGTCATACTGATAAGAAGGTTAAGGTGACTGACATCACGTGTGACTTTGATCTCCTTTTCCTACCCCCCCTTCACTCTTATCCTCACATCCTGTTTACACCACTGAGTGTTTACCTAGATTCTTGACTTTTGTTTGCTTTGCGTTCTCATACGCCATATTGCAACAGGCCGATGTATGGTGCTGTCTATCTACCGACCAGTGAGAAATTAGATGACATCCCATTTCTAAAGCAGTCGCCAAATAATAGTTACACATTAGTCTATACGAGTTTTCAAAATTCAAGGGGGAAATGAATTTGTTCACTTCACATAGCGCAATATTTCATTTCCAGATTTAGTCATCTTCTGAGATCCAACTTTAGTCGAATGGTATTGAATTCGTTTTCTAAACACAAAACTCTTTTAACCACTCTGAGGCTTGGCTGTTGTTTAGACTATGACAGAGCAACTAAGGTTATACAGCGAGTTTATTATGTCTCTATATATTGCGCGTGTTTTCTGACGGTTTATTGGTTGCATTACACCCACTAAAAGCAGACATGATAAGTCACTTTCATATTTGGTATGTGATTATTTAATTTTAAAATCACATGGCACATTTTTAATTTATTACGAAAATAAGATAAGTGACCAATTCTTTCAACAAGTGTATCAACTGCCGCTTAAATGCAAGAAACGGCAACAAATCGTATTTTAAATCCATCCATACAAATTCAAGACCATCTACCGATACTAAATATTTATGTTTCTAAGAACGTTCCTCGCCAACTTTTATCTTCACTTAACCTTTGATGATTGGAAGATGAATTGCGTCAAGGGATTTTTATCTTCACGGGAAAGTAATTATTACAGGAAATATTTGACATTTTCACTTAGCCTTTGGTAGGTTACAAGAATTATCGTACGTCATTGAAGAGGTGTTGCTGTCTTAGCAGGTGGTGCCCGCAAACCTTTCGTTTCAAAATTAACATATGCCCTTTCTTTTTAATGACACAAGAAGGTGTGTCCTCTCGTTATCATTTTCACGAAATTAAAAAAAAAATGCCACGATGATGAATATATATGAGGACGATTGGGAGAAGAAGGAATCTGTCAGTCAAATACAGGAGACTTCCTTTCCAGGCGACTTTTCGGAGGAAGAGTAGAAGAATGTCGTCAAATGCCACTACTGATTTACAATGGAGCATTTGGAGTGTACTTATTTAGGTATTTAAATCTGCAAACAACTAATGACTAATTAAACCATACTGTCGGGTAGCAATTTGGTTTCTAAATTTGTAATCAAGTCTTCAAAAGATTTATTTCTTATCCTGCATATAAATTAAGCACATCACTTTAACTTATGACCAACAATACAAATTGGAGGCATCATTAATATTTCTGTATGATGGGCCGTCATCTTAAATTCGCTCCTTTTTAGATATACTCCTTAAAGGTTATGGTACCGAAAACAAACACCCCTTTGTGATGTTAAAAAGACAAAGACACGCTACACTACGGATTGGAAACCTATTATAGATTCATTAAATTTTGTGTTTATTTTCTTCGCTTTTGAGCAATCGGAAAATCGGCGATTTGAAATCTTCGGATGCAGATTTCAACTCGCCTAAATATTTCAACCAACAAACGACACTGCCAATTCTATCTTAATTAATTATTGCTAATTAAATTTAACATTTTAATGGAAAAGGCACGCATTAAAACTCAGATCAGCTGACACAAATGTCTCAGTTGCAGCCACCCCATAACTAATTTCAAGACGCCGATTCATCCCCCCCTCCTGTCTTTAGAGCATGATTCACTCCTCCCTCTGTGCCATATTTGGCTTTAGTGTTTTACTTGAACTGTTTCTTCTGACGTTCAAAGGAGCAGGTTCACTAGGCCTGACAGCCTCCAGGACTGGTACGGATAATAATCCCTAGACAAAGGTATGTACTAATTCTCTTCATTGGCGAGGACAACGGAAGCATCATAAGTCAATGCCCCTACCAAAGGCGGGCGGTTTTTTCACCGGAAATTCCTTGTGAAACGGAAATAAGTTGTTTCCAAGGGGATAGGCGATGGAATTCCATAATGGCGACTATTATCAGGTTTATTCTCCTCCATCGTCCTTTGTATTTCTTAATCAGCAACGCTGTGGCAACCCCGAGCCAAGCGCAGGGTCAGACGAAGAATTTTCCTTCAAGTGGTCCGTGGGAAACCCTTTTGTTACTCAACTCCCCCTTCTTCACCACCCCACCAGCTGAGGCTCTGTGGTGGTGTTGCAGGCTCGGATACCTCACCATCTGCCGCTTAGGGGAACGAAATGGGGAAAAAAGGGAGGGGGCGGCAAGTGTAGCCAGACGGACCGCTGGCAACCCAGACGAAACTAACTCTTTCACGAAGACTAACGGTGTTTTCCGGTGAAGAAGCCCAAGGGGTAGCTTTTGTCTACGGGAGCCGGGTATGACCTTCCAGATCGACGACCCCTTTAAAAATAGTTCGTTGTAACCATGGACACACCGTGAAGTGGGGGAGAAAGGAGGGGGGGGATGTACGGAGGAACTTCACCAGACGGGCGAAGAAAGGAGGGGGACGCAACAGAAGCACGGACCTAGAAAGTTAGGCGTCCAATTAAGTTTAATTTATGTAACATTGGGGCCCTACGGGACAATGGTGGAGGAGAATATTCTGGATTTCATACACCGATAACGGACAGGTGGGTAGAAGCTGCGGCAACAGCGCACTTAATCGATAAAGACTCGTAAGGTGAGGGATACTTTCTAGAAGTGTTCATCTTGGTGTTTTTTTTACTATGGGGGGGGGTGCAAAAATAAGAAATCATCCTATGCTCCAATTGTAGTTAGGGAATATTTTGCTTCATATATTCCGTCACATAGGAAACAGCTAAGATAGGCAAAAAACAAAACTGTTAATTGAAAAAATGACGCTTTTCAAAAGAAAACCAAACGTCCAATTATTTAACAAATCGAATATTTTAACAATTCTGAATACGGCATGAGGGTACTCACGTCACTCGCAATCATTGACTGCCATGACTTAGCAATAAGAGGTCCATTTTTTTTTCTTTAAATCCTATTACCGCAGAGAATACATTTTTTTTTTTTAATCGTTGCTTTGAGTTTCTTGCCTCTATTCATTGACCGGTATTTGATGTTCCGAGATGCAAATTATCTCTGACTCTCCATCCATAGCCACATCCGTGTTACTAACCCAAAACAGCAGACGCCTAAATGCCCATTTGCACAAATGGCTTCGGCAGTTCCCTACACGGTACACTGGATGTGAATTATTAAGTCATGCTCATTGTCTCGCGGACGATGTTATTACAAGACGGAGACGGTTTGCTTCTGGTCTTCTTTTCCGCAGTAAGATCACGGTCATCAAAAAATAAATAAGTATGACGAGGGAAAATATTTACGTCTCTAATTGCCAGGTGTTCGATATGAAAATACACATTCACTTTCTTTATCTGTTTTTGTCTTTCTGTGCTGTTTTCACTAATTTTGCTCATTTTTGTCTTCTTTACTCACGTGTTTCGCTTTCTCTAAAGCAATTTGGGTTTCCTATGAACGAATTACTAAAAGTCTGCAAGTACTTAGTTGATTATTCAGCATGGAAGTATAAGTTAATAGCATCTATATCGTTCTGAGAATTTCGTTAGCCTTTTCCTATAACCACAACATCAGTATTTTATTTTTTTCTTTCAGTTATTAAACTAACCTTGGCTTGTTTATGGAGAGTTTGTCTTATTAGTTGACTAATTTTACTGATCTTTACTTAAATATCGTTCACTATTAAACTAGATATCCTCAAACCGAAAAGAGCAATTCTCATTTCCAAGAATACCAGTCAGGAAACAAGCGAGAACACTGTGCTTGTTTGACATTGAGATGTAAGAGAAATTTAACACCATTGTTGCTGGAGCTTGATGGCTCAAGACACGCGCTCAATCAGTATTGTTTATCTTTATTGTTTGGCACATGCCCAAGTGCTTAACAATTGGCTGCCTAATTCGAACCCAAAGAATTCAACAATACATTAAAGTTTTCTATCGATTTTCGTACCGGTAAAACCATCGTGTTAATGGAAGAGCAACTGCTACGTTTTAAATGCTGCGGGAATCTAAGTTGAACATGACGGAAAGCTGTGGCATTCATTTTCATGCAAACTAGTAGTTGACTGTGGGAAAAGAAATATTAAAGCAGGGACTAGTTAACCCATATTACGTCTTTCCCCTAAGAAAAGGGGGAGGCATTTTAGTCCTCTCCCTCGTCTGAAAACGTACAGAAGGACTGTGACGGGTTTCTAAACTTTATTAAGCCCAATTTTTTATTATTTATTTATTTATTTTTTTGATATTTCGAATCTTGGTATTTAAAGAATCGCACTTTATGTCTGCATTTTTTTAAATATTTTTTTTATATAAATTCTATTCTACAGCCACTTATTTTTATTTTTGTCTGCAATGCAGAACTGCCCAAGCTGGTTAATTTAAAAAGTGCGTTGTTGTTTGTTGATTTATAATTGTATGTTCTAAAAATGCAGGGGTTGTGTGCTGAAAAAAACTACCGCCTCTACAGGAGACAGAATGAGGTGTCACACTCAAGGGAAATACGTTCTAAGTGACACACAAAAGCTTGGCCTAAATAGTGCCGGACGACTGTTTTAAATATTATAACAAATGGATAAAACATTAGCTGTAAACCGCTTCGGTACCATTAGGCTCTTTTCAATTAGTTGGAAAGTGGTACTTTACAAATTTATTATTTGTAAAATAACTTGTGGCGAACAGTGAGATCAGAGAAATTGGCGGATGATGTTCATAGAGTGAACTTAAAATAGGAGGTTTCAGAAAAGAATAAATAACGCGTTATGCTTAACATCTAGAAAAAGCAAAACCATCTGAAAAATATCTAAAATTGCATTTCTTGGATTACAGTCTAATATAGTCTAATTTTAGCCTAGAGTTAGATTAGAGTTGAAGACTTTATTTAGAGCCTAAAGTCTAATAACACATAGCTGCTAGTATCGCATTAAGTCTATTAATCCTTCCAAACCTTAAAACAGATTTGGTAACGTGAGATAAATTATATAATTAAATAAAAGTCTTTTAAGACTGCTGAAAAACAGAGCCAAAAGGCTTCACTTCGGCGATGCAAAATTATTCAAATTAAGTGGATATTGGATCCAACATTATTTAAAAGCCCTGTCATGAAAGGTTTGCTAAAGCTTGGATCCGCCAAAACCTTTATAGTTTCTATATATATTCGGCATGAAACTTTTGTAGTTTCTCTATTCGGCTTTGAAATAATGTTGGATTCAATATCCACTTAATTTGAATAATTTTGCATCGCCGAAGTGAAGCCTTTTTGGCTCTCTATTTCAGTAATGTAATTCTTGGTGCCTTTTGGGATGTGACACCTTTTGTTAGCAACTCGTATGGTAAAGTATAAGTTCTGCTTTACTTCAACCTGAGTCTTTACATTTACACCTGAGTCTGGCTCCCACTGACGAGACCTCAACAAAGGTCGAAACCGGTCTGGGTAGTGACCCCCCCCCCCCCATAATGTATAGCATCATACATGTCCGCTAGGGGATGTGTTTTACATTATGGGAAATACTAAGGATAGTGATGATCAGAGCTTACTCCACCTTTACTACGAGTTTCCCCTGTTATGAAAGGTTTGCTTACGCTTGGATCCACCGAAACTTTTAGTTTCTCTATTCGGCATGAAACTCTTGTAGTTTCTCTATTCGGCTTTGAAATAATGTTGGATTCAATATCCACTTTGTGACTTTTAAGAGGCCCTTTACTGGGTAAAGTGTAAGTTATCTATACTGAATCAGAGGCTCCTTGTGATGTGGGGCCCTAAGATGTAGCTTGTCTAGCTTATGCGTAAACCTGGCAGTGTCCGCACTGCTGATGTTTGGCAACAGGGAACATTTTTTTTTTTTTTCAGAAATTGAGACTGTGCAAATCTTAAATAATGTTCTGCTGTTAATCTGAATCCCCTGTAGATTGTTGGTAATGGCTCGCTTCCAAACTGGATGGTCAATTTCACACCATCCTTCAGAGCACCCGTTTCTAGACTCATGCTGTTGGTGTCCTGGATCTTTCTTGGTTGAGGTAACTCGTTTTCCATTTCTGTCCCTTCAACAGTTATTGTTATATTACTACAGCCAATTTTAGATGGTGTACTCTTTAAATGGTTCTCGAATAGATAAGTCACCGAGAGCATCCTAGGATACCATCTTTTTCAGTCTTTTAGTTCATCTCCATGTGCCACTGACAATATGCATACGTACAATAAACTATGGAAATATATTTATTGCATCTAACCCTACGAAAAAAAAAAAAAAAAGATTAGAACGTATAACACAGAGTACTGCGATGAGGATAACAGAGTTACCGGAAAAGCAGCAATTTGTTGATGTAGTTCTTGTTTTGGGGTGATCTTCAGAGAAGAAAGAGTGAAGGAAACTGTTCCAAATAACAAAAGTATAAGTTAATCCTGCAGGTTCACACCTGCAGGATTAACTTATACTTTTGTTATTGTGATGGTGTGCGGTCAATAAATGTTAACCGGCAGCGGATGGGGTTCTTTTAGTTTTTATAGGAAAGCGAAGAATTCCTGAAAATACCTGTTGAAGGGACAGAAGGAGCACAAACACAACGCATATGAGGAAGTGACTCTGAGAAAGAGGGGATCGATTATTATCCTTCTTCTGAACAGCATCGAGTTGTTAGGGATGTTTCGGTACACCATACAAAGTATGAACAAGTATTCCGAGGATGGGCGGATTTGGGATTTAGTATGTGGCTTTTGTGAAAGACTGTGATTTTCCCCCCATTGAACTATGCGGAAGGGAGAAATGGCGTGGTGGACCTAATTTGAACATTCTAATTCGTATAAAGGACTATCCTTGATATTCATCGACACCGATGGATGCTGAAATTCCCGTCTGACCAGAACACGTTACGAAAACACTGAATTTCGTAAACTCCAAAGTATGACAAGAAAGGAAGGATCTTCTTACTATCCGAGAACATCGTTAGAGTAGTTGGATGCTGCCACATGCATTCTTTTGAATTGAAATATACCTGAATTCCATTCTTGTCATTGACAGGAGGAATATTTCTCTGAAACGACTTCTTAAATTGAAAGTGATCTAGTCAGTCATATATCAAGATGCCATTTTCACATTTCCGCCTCTCAAGTAACTCCAAGTTCCGTCATGCCAAGCAACAAACCTTCCTGAGAATGTATACACGGCAAAATTCAGCCAACATGATTGACGTGCACGTTGAGCTGCAAGAGGTATGGATGGAAATATTTTAGGGTGGTCTAAGAGAAAGGAACCTGAATTTAGGGAAACGATTAAGGTAACATCTGGCTTCAAGGTTGAAAATATCGGGAATCTGATCTAGAAATTGGACTTGGATGTCATAAAATATCGGCCTTCAGGGATGGTAAAGTGACTGGCAAGCGAACCCGAAACTCAAGATCTTGTTGAGTTGCGCGTAAGGACAAGTATATCCTCCTATCTCCGAACCAACCTATCTCCGCAAGAACGCTGAAAGGAAGCTAATTTAACTTATGATTCAATGCGATTTGAACATTTGGGAAGGCATATCAATAGCCACTTTATTATTAATGTAAAGCATGTGCCAGTAAAACTGTTTATAGAGTAAAGAAAGTCGGACGAGTTAACAACCTTTAAGAGACTTCTTCACTGAGACACTTGTACCATATTCAAATGAACAGCATTATGGATGATTAGGAATATAATGGACTGGCGCACAAGTTGCCGATTTGCATTTTTTCTCCATAAAAACTGAACCACAAATGTAAAGGCTGTATTGAATAGCATTCTAGTTATTCGCTGAAAAAATCTGTCGATACCATCCCAGCACTGTTAACGTTTATTCTGTTACTGGGAACTCGTTGGTAGTTTTATTACAGTGTTGCTTATCCTTCCACGAGTTTATGGTGCAGTGATGATTATGTTTGTTTGCATGATTAGTTTTGGGTGATAGGAATACTAATATTCATAAGCCACCGATGGATATAAGTGGCATAACGATCTGTGACAATTTACTGTGAAACGAAGTTACTGTTCGAGACCTCTCGTGACGGTTTAGTGTACTATGCAGTATATTTAAATAATTTATTCTTATTATTTTCCATCTATATCTGTCCCTGATGTTCATGTTTATGAGTCATTTAAAAGTACTTGGATTAGGACTTTTCAGACGATACAAAATGCAGGCCATGCTTTAAAAAAAAGAAAAGAAAAGAAAAGAAATCGAATTTCAAGAAATAATTTCAGTCATAGGGTTATAAATAGCCTGAATAAGCTGTGTGGGATTATATGATGGCCTAAAAAACCTAAAAGGGATACTTGTTATCTCAGGAATATTTATTGAAGAAAAGAGAGCATAAAGAATAAGACATTGAATGAAATAAAAGAATGATATGACATAAAATATGCATACCTTGACATAAAATTTGTCAAGGTATGCATATTGTCCCGTTTATTGTGAATTATTATAGATTATCTATAGTTTTTAACAATCTATTACTACCGGATTGCCTTAGATAAACACATTGTTGAAATTCCATTGTTCATCAATTACTATTTGAAAGCATTATTCAATAACAATATTTTTACTGCAGTCTGTCACCAATGCGCAATCGCTGAAGTTGCATCAATTGATAACCAAATCAGTTTTGATTATATATTCGTTATTTATACGAAAGTATTTCTGCATTAATGATAATTAATTTATTAAAATATTTTCATTTCTTAAATTTTCATGATACTTTTATATAAAAAAAAAGGTTACATGAACAATACTCCTAAAATTCAAGATAATAAATAATTCATTATTTTGATTCACATATATTTGCGCATTTTGTGTATATAAATTTCATTTGTTGGATAAATAATGACTATTTATATTAAACGAATAACCGTGTATATGTCAACAAAATTAAAATATTTATCTTACTCAACAACGAATTTTAATAATAGGTGCTATCATCAGACGTTTACTAAGAAACAAGTTGAAATATCCACAAATCTTATGAAGCTTAGCAAGAGATAAGTAATAAAAATAGTACACGACTTCGATGGAACTTGTCTCCATGAGCGGGGAGAAACTGACAATGTTAAATAAATAAGAAATCGTACAAATAAAAGGAAAACATTTCTATTTGAATCCCCACATGCATTCCTTATAAAATAACAACAGCAGAGGCGATTAAAGGAACTGGGCAAGAATGCAAACAGTGTCGAATCCATTCCAGTATATTGATGCGGCTTTGCCAGTGAGATAAGACGTTCAAAGAAACTCAGCTAAAAGCACAATAATGAAAGGAACATTGTAATAAGAAATACGAATGAAACCTATTGAAAGTTATCGATAATAAATATATCAACAATATATTCATTAATTAATAATGTAACTGATAATACACTTAATTCTGATCATTAATAAACGTACTTTTGCTTATCAAAAAAAAAAAAGCACCAATCTTGAAAGAAGAGAAGGCGATATTTGATGATAAAACCCTAAAACTCCCATCTTATCAGAAAGTAAATTCGTGGTGTGGCTGTTTCGCCTTCGTCGCTGCTTTTCAGAACAGTGCTGGAATCTATGCTTAATTTTTCCCGTCAAGGGATAGCAGCAAGATGCACAGCGTATTAATGCTCTTAATTCTTAAGTGCGAAATTAAAATATTAATATGAGTATTAATTTGAGCGTAAAAATAAAATCAAAATTATTTTGTTTTCATCAAGTTTTGTAATTTAAAGACAATTTTATAGTCAAAATGTCTATGGAAACCAAGTTTGAACATGTAGTCAGTGTATGAGCTACAATAATTTCCCTCTGGATAAAGCAACTCATACTTTCCACTGCCCCCTCGCAAATTAATCCACATTATTAATGTTGGAATTTTCAGAATTACAGTGATTAGCTCCCCGTTTGTGAAAAAGGAACAATTAGCCTATAAATGACGTTTCCAATTGTTCCATAGTTGAGCGGCAAAATGATCACCGAATGCAACAACTGGATTGTAAACAATTGCATTGTACTGGGGAAAATGAGCTAACGAATAACCTGGGAAACGGTCGAGTTACGTTAGCAGTGCTATGGAGACCACATATAGGACAGCTGAACCATTCGAGAGAAAAAAGTGTATGTTTCATTATTATTTCGGTCCATCTATTATACCAGGTGAAACAGTCGATGTGGAAAACCTCAGCACTTTTATGCATCGCGCGCAGAAATGGCTACTGCGCATGACCATTGTAGTAGTTTGATTCCGCTACGCCAACTGTCGCCAAGTTTCTGAGAACTGTTCAACGGTCTGAATTTATACCTTGCAACAGAATTATTTTAACAACCCCTATTCTTCGTGATTGCTCGATTCCGCAGCTGTCATCCTTCTCTCTTCCTGCTATCTCTAAATGATGCGTCTCCATCAAAGATAATGTTTCCGTGTCGTAATTTTCATGTCACTACAGCCTCACGATTCCCCCAACGAATTTTCGTGGGTTAATTTTCCACTGGTGGAGAGCGGTTGGAAGTTAAGACAATTTCCCACCAACAGCGGGAGAAAAAAAAAAAATGTCCACCGTGCGGAAGGTGGTCATTATAGGGGAACGCGATCGGCGAAGTTCCTGTGCATTTGACAATTTCTTGGAATGGAGGTAACGCAAGGGTCATTGGCCCGGCTTGTCATGCTATGGCCCTTCCCTTTTAACCCTGCAGTCAGTCTGTGGCCCACCTGTCGTCCCTTATCCTGTATAATTTGCCATCACCTGCAACCAACCCTTCTTCCTTTAGATTCTCTTTTATCTTCAAGTCTAATTGGTTTTCTAACTGTTAGCTTCAGTCCTCATCTAGTCAACAATGGTGAGAATTATTCTAGTATCTATTCTTCCAGTGCTACAGGCTAGCGTTACAAGCATTGAATTGTGCATCAGGATAAATGTTTCATTTTGTGGAATCTATTGAAATTTTCATTAGAGTTATAAGCACGAGAAATGTGACAGATAAAATATTTAGATGGGTTTTACAGTTAATTTACTGCTAATAGTATTTACTAAATATTCTACTTATTTAATGCGAACTATATAGGTTGGCATTGCAATGTCAGATACTTCGTTGGCTTCAAAAATGTGCTATAGAAAACTGCATTTACAGTAACAGGTGCTTCAGCTAAACAATGAGATTTATTTTTAAACAACACAGTTTAACAGCGTGAAAACCCTTATCAAGTATGACATCTGATTTCCACCATCGACCATGTCCTTTATTGTTTCTAACGGAAGTGAGTCCGTAGAATTAACTGTAATTCATCATGTAGGCATAGCAGCTATATTTGTTTCGTGCCAAAAATAAATGTTAATTAGTATAATTTTTTTCAAATGGAAACTATAAATGAATCAAGTTTTCAAGCAAAAAAACCTTCTTTTTAATGTTTTTTTTTTTTTTGGTTCTCAATGAATTTTACTATTGTATGAAGACTTAAAATTAGATTGAAGTTTTCCTGAACATTATCTCCTGCTTGTGAGCATTCCCCTTCAAATCAAATTTCCAAACTCGACGTTTTTCCCATTCTTAGAACTGTTGTTGATATACAAAAGTAAAGAAAATTCACTTGGAAAAATATTGGTAGGTTTATAGCATTTTTACTTTGCGAATGCTGTGATAAATAAAACACACGCAAGCACACATGATATGCTCCTCATTACTGTGTTCTTTTAAAATAGTTTCCCCTTTGAACAATTTATGTTAAACCCCATTGAGTTATTCAAGCCTTTACAACGTAATTATATTTTATCCAACTTGAAATGTGTGTAGTGCTGTTTATAAAACGCAAACGATAAATCGTGGAAGCAATTAGACAAAGCTCTCATATTTCTATTCACTTAGAATTTCGTGTAGAAACCAACCAGGAAAGAACGCAATACCTCGCTATAGTTACTTACTAGTAGTTACTTACTAGGGGTAGAGATGTGGGAGGGAGGGAGGGAGAGAGAGAGAGAGAGAGAGAGAGAGAGAGAGAGAGAGAGGAGAATTCTGGAGAAGTACTTAATAGCCTTATATAGATAGCAACTTTCGTGTTATGTGCACCGCGAATTGCATTTTATTGATATATATAGTGCAAAATTCCTTTTTTATGTTAGCAAGCTGATATCAGTAAAATCATCGTGTCTTTTATGTTAAAAAATATAAAAAATTAATGTTTTTTTTCGAAACATTAAAATAGGAGTATTTTCCTGTGAATTATTATAAAATGCGCGCACACACACACTACTGTAATCCGAAACTCCCACATCAAATCATATTAAGCACATGACTGAACATAGCCGTAATAAAATGGAGGATACTGCACTCTTTTATTGCATCAACCAACGTGGTTAATGTTCGATGCGCCTTTATGAGGTTTGGCTGGAATTTAAAAGAAATTACGGTAATGCTTTGTGGAGATCAACTAATAAGAGATTTTTCATTTATATTTTTGAATAGTTTTAAACCAATTTAAAAGCGTGCTAATTTTTTGAAAATGAAAAAAAAAAAAATGAACTACGGGAATTCACAAAACACAATCACTGATAATACAGGAACACTAAGGGTCGCTCAGAAAGCTTTAAAACAAAATAACAAGAAGCGAGAAAGAAAGAAACTTAAGTTTTGGATTTTGTCACATAATGGCATCGTATACTGATTCAATGACATATGAGTGGCGGTGGCTCAGTCGGTTTCTACAATGCATTTGTGGTGGAAAGACCTGGGTTCGAGTCCTTTCTAGGACTGGAAGAGCCTTTTTTTTTTTAGAAACTTTTCCACCTCTCAAATGGAGGTGGAAAAGGTGTTTTTTTTAACTTCCGGAAACTCGGGTTTTCCTTCGCCAAAACAGACAAATAGGCCATAAGAACACGCGCAATGAACAGGAAGACAGTGGCCTCATAGTCTGAGTCGGCTGTAAATCCTAAACAACAGTCTAATGTCACTAAAGACGGATTCCCACCCCAACTTAAGATAACATGCCATGACTTCGTTTTTAATAGTTCAGAATTATTTAATCATTTTGGACAAACAGACTGCGGTGCAATGGAAGTGATGACAAATTCTTACAAACAACCACAAATAGTAGGTAACAGTCAGTAATATTAAATATATTCAAAATACGCTCTGGTAAATGTCTGAACTACGCATTAACTTAAAACAGCAATGTCGAGTTTGCTGAAAAGCACACCGTATGGAAAAATTAGCGAACTAATATATTCTGCGTTAAATAAAAGTTATCCACCCATACACCCAACAAATGCCATTTCTGTCTAACCAATCATTTTCTCTACCAGACCCACCTTCCGAAGTTATTAAAGTAAAAATGGATTCGGTACAGAATTCCCTAACCTA
Organism: Typopeltis vanoorti; assembly: GCF_054136105.1. NCBI lineage: Eukaryota > Metazoa > Arthropoda > Arachnida > Uropygi > Thelyphonidae > Typopeltis > Typopeltis vanoorti. The sequence goes on along the minus strand of NC_143573.1, from coordinate 76,390,151 downwards.
CCTTAATTGGAGGTGGACTGGGTTACTTTACAACCTTGGTAACAATTCATTTTCTCTTCCTAATTTATGAGGGTGGAGTGGGAGGTGTGAAGCCAGTATGGGAGACCTCAGCAGAACTCTCCGTAGTGGCTCCACTGCATCATACGTCAGCTAATTTCTTGGAATACAATCAATGACAGGGGTCGATGAACTCCGCTTTTTTCCGCCCCATTCTACTCATCTCCTAAACTTCCCTCCAGTCTACCTTTGCTGTGCACCTGTCTTCCCTTAACATAATCACCTCACGTGCCACCTGCTGGTCTGTCTTCCCGCCTTACCTGCAAACCTTGTTCGTGTAACAACAACTGTCAGTGTCCTAGATCGTCACCCGTTGTCGGATGTAATGACTGTTAGAGAAAGACAGCGCTTCTAATCAACTTCTTACCCTTTCATTACGGAGTCTGTTCTACGTCAGGACACGCGCCTGATACTCCCAATGGTTACCAGTCTTGTGTCCTCCCACATCGAAGGCGACGTCTTTGTCGTTTATCTTTTAAATAATGCATTTCGACTTCGTTGTTGCATTTTTGTAACTGAAAAAGGTGCTTAAAATCAACTGACAACATATGCAAATTAATGTATTTTTTTATTTTTATTTTTGTATATGAATTCAAGTCTATGCTCATTAGATTCTTCCTAACGAAATGCTCAGTTTATTTATTTTTCCCCTCTCTCCAAATGAGATTTTTAATTTATTGATTAGCAGCATATCTTTATCCGTCTTGTCTCATCGACTGAAGTCCCAACTTTCAGCTTCTTCAACAGACATTTGAATTTCACTTTTGAATTCAGAAAAGCCAATCATCACATTTGAATTTTGATCAATGAGTCTTCTCCGAAAGCAAGTTTGAGCATCTGGATTTTTTTTTTTGGCAGATTCTTCCTAGCATAAAAGAGATACACTTGAAATAAATTAGATACACTTGAAATAAACATCGAATGACCAACAGCTTCTCCTCGTACACCAAGTGGAGGGTCTCTGTACTAACTTCAGCAGTGTCATCTAGTGGCCAATCTGGAAACGTTTTGATCGCATCCCTCACTCTATGTCTGTTGTATGCACTAATATTTTTCCATGCCATGTTCTTGCATAACTTCAAATATAACTGAAATACGACGAATATGTTTTAACTATATACATCACTCCATTAACATCTTTATCTTTATATACCATTAGTCGACAATTAATTTTATTATTATCGCTGTTATCACAGAACACGAACCACTAGCAGCTGGTTGGAAAGCCACTAGGTTATGACAGGTACAGTTTGATTTTCCTCTTTGCTCTCACCTGCTGTTTTCTGAACACGTACTGCTTTTTTGCCATGATGTAGTGAACCAATTCATAACTTGATTATTACATTGGTTATAATCTCTGCGCACAACGATGGCCTCATTAATATTTCTATGCTTCTATGATATTCTAAAAGCTAGAAGTTCTTCCTCCAAAACTCTCCTCTTTACTTAAAGCAGATAATGAGGGTTCTCAATAAGAAGATTTAATGCGAAACTCTGACGCAAAAAAAGGACTAGAAGCCAAGAATAAGTGGCGATTACTGTAAGGAACTTATTAAAATGCCAGAGGCATTATTTTACATGGAACATAAATAAAAGTTAATTAACACGTCATTAAGTGTGTCTTCACAGAATGATTTGTGTGTGTAGTTTAGTCCAGATAACAGTGTGTAATACACCTTGCAGGGTAATTACGCCATCTTGCTACTTGAGACCGACCGATCGCCTTGTAAGCTCCTATCTGGGAAAAATCGATGTACAGGAAGTGCTCTGGTAGAGGGAGCACGAGATTGCATTATGAACACAGTGGGTTTCCTTGCATGAGCACATAGTTTGGTAGAATTTTTCAATAAATGCCATTTAACCATCTTTCTCTCTTAATTTCTTAACTATTCTATCTCCTTATTTAATTTATATATATATATATATATACGTACGAATTTAAGCAATTGCACCTTGAGATGGTATTTTTCTAAGGGGATATAACGATGATAATTATCGACCACCTGAAGGCATTCACAATCACCCATGTGCACGAGGAGATTCAAATCCCACAGCTGATACTCCATACAACCAACAGGAGTGCGTTCGAATGTATCCAAATAACCAGATCAGGAGAATTTTGTTCAATTAATCCATTTTGTTAATATAATTTGAGAATTAATATTATAGCATTGTTTAAATAATAATGATGCTATTACAGAGATAATTCCAGCTGTGCAAAAATGTTAGTCTTAAAAATTATATGACTTGGCATATTGTTGGAAAAAAATTGGTTGCTGGCTCGGTCTCATTTTTTCATTGGATTTCTCACTGTATCCCGAGTTTTGGGTAAAATCTCGTCTAAAAACAATACTGTGAAACAATGTTTTTTTTCACCCAAGCATCTTTTAAGATATAAATCATGTTATTTTACTCGAAATTCGCTGTTCTGAAAAATATATTGTTTCTAGTTTGGGGCTGGGGTCATTAGGAAAATGCTGACGCAAGCAGGCGAGTGCCCGAATAATCCTTCGACCAGTGCTACCGAAGTTCTGTAAGTGAGCCCAGTGACTCGTATTTCACCTGTCAACCAGCATTCGTGATATCCCTCTTATAACATTAATAGATTAACGCATGAAGATTAATACATATCAACTCCAATAATCGCTAGGGCTCTGTGATGGTGATTCCTAGCTCCACGTAATCAATAAGCAGGATCTCCTTATCATCCTAGAAAAGTGATGATTCGAAAATATTGGGGAAGAGAAATGACGATAAGTCCTGCTCTTCCGTTTACTTTTTAGAGTAGAAATGATGACCTTCTCCTGCAATAGCAATAAAATGGGGGGGGGATTACTGTAAGTTTAATGGAAACTATTTAAATTGCTGCATAGCTTTGTGCAGTCGAGTTGCTATCAGAGATAAACAGGAGCAACATATTTTGACTCGTAAAAATCTTTCTATTTAATTATTTATATAACAAGTAGATTTCTTGTTTGCCACCCAGATTACTCTACTCTGGTAACTTTTAGGGCCTTCCTTTTCTGGTTGCATTTTATTATCAGCCAATATTCATAGTAAATATTTAGTAGTATACCTTGTAGACATACCATTTTGGCTTATCTGCTGCAATTAACTTTTTATATTAAATATTCTTTTCTAAATAATATTCTAAAGAACAAGGTAGTCAAATTATTATTATTATTATTATTATTATTATTATTATTAGAGACGTAGTTCTAAAATTAGGCCATGCAATAGATATTCCCCTACAGCTTAACGACATTCAGACCGTAAATCGGATTCCTAGGAAGAGCAAAAAACAAAGCTTGCCACGACCTGCACCAGTTCGTCTTACAAGCAAGTCCACAAGAGACAATCTCATAAAAGCCAGCAGACAGAAAAAAAAAAATCTGATAACTATTTTGCTTTTGTTGCTTGGTACAACAGATTCTAGTTGAATGGTGTTAAATATTCGGATAGGAAGATTTGTGTATTGCCTTGCAATGCATTCAAGTCCTTGGCTTGAATGCATTGCAAGGCAATACACCAATCTTCCTATCCGAATATTTAACACCATTCAACCAGAATCTATTGTACCAAGCAAGAAAAGCAAAAACAGAAAAAAATTACCAATTTTTGTAGATCAGAGATGCCGAGATATTCTTGAGGATGTCACAAACTTCAAAGCCGATAAAAGTTCAGAAGACATAGAAAAACTGCCACAGTGAAAAAAAGTCTCCTAATTAGTTCAGAAAGGAGACCACAACAAAAATGAATGTGAACCATCAAGACAGATGTAATAACACCAGAACATATCGGCAATTTCACTTTGATCAGACTTTTCAGATCATTCATTCGACCTCCCAAACATCAGTCTGCTTCCAACACAGAAATCAAATCAATCAATAAAAAAAATATATATATATATATATATCTAACCGGTGTCATCCTCAGATAAGCTTATTAAAAAGCTTCGAGGATGCAAGCAGAGACATTACATCTCAACCGAGATCAACAGGGAAAAAAAAGAATTATTTATGACATTGAAGTGCTGTAATTACAGCGGTTAAAAACATTAAAAGTAAAAATTGTGAAATATATATAACTTACTGTTATACTATAAATGCTGTTAAAAATGTAACCTTATCCAATTGCAAACTATAAATTACCATCTATAGTAACTATTATTAACACAGTATACAAAAAACGGAAAACTTTGCACGAAATTCACTGTAAAAAAAAAAAAACTAGAACAACATGTTTTGTAAATGCATAATATGTAATCATAATTTTAATAAAAAAATCATTGAATTAAAAAAATACTATTATCATATATATGTAAATTTTAAATTTTGTAATTTCTATAATTTTATAATGTAATAATTATATTTTACAATTATTATATTTTATAATATAATAATTATAAAGTGAAAAAAATACATATATTCCGTAAATATTCTGTATATGTGATGAAGATAAACCTTGTCATTGTCAAAAAAAAAAAAAAAAAAAAAATATATATATATATATATATATATATATATATATATATATAATTATTATTATTATTATTATTATTATCGAAATCTAATCATTGTGGAAAATGAACTATATGCAGTACTTAGTGCTGAACTTTGTAAAATAATATGTGGGAATGTTACTCAAGATGATCATTGCATGTACGAAATATTTGAGAGATGAATAAATAAAAATTATTAAAAAAAAATTAAATCTTATTCTCAATCTCATTATTATTCTTACTCCTATATGAGTAATACACACATAGACATTATTCTCTAAATATATTGTCAATATTATTGTGTACTATTTATGCAATGTAATTGTTACACTTCCTGTAACCCCGATGAGCTCATGCTCTTAGGTTATACATAGGACGTCATTGTTTTACAATTTTACCATTTTGGAAGAAAATTTAAATGAATGAGATGTAATGTAATGTAATATAATATAATATTGAACAAACTGTAAACTATAATAACAATAATAATAATAATAAAGTATTGTATCAGTTGTAAAAAAAATCTCTTTAACATGGATACCAGAAAAAAAAAATAGTAGAGGTGTTTCATCGCCTGGTGAGAGACCATTATCCCGTTTATTGGAGGTTTGAAGTGGCTTGAGAAAAAATGCTCTATTATCTAACTTTTAGTCTACCCACAATACTAATGTATTTATAGATTTAGAACCTTTCACGACGTGAGCCACAAAAAAAAAAAAAAAAAAAACGTTTTGCCTAATTTTAACACAGAACTGGTACGATTTAGACCAAAATTTAAAGGACTCAGTAAAGTGAATTTGTTATATACGTAAAGATGAATTGACAAAATATTTTTATAGGTGCTTACGTTTCGATATATATATATATATATTTATATAAATATATTATTTTTATTTGTTTATTACATAGCCAGGAAATCCGCCTCGGAAACTAAATGTGGAACTTTATCAAGCCACTTCAGGCCTCCAAAAAGAGGAATAACAAAAATGCGAAATAACAGTTTAATTAGAGAAATGTAGAACAAAATAAACTGTTATTTTGCTTTTTTGTTATTCCTCTTTTTGGAGGCCTGAAGTTGATAAAGTTAACACTTGTTAACACTGAAACTGAGTACACGAGAGGTGAAATACGTGTGCTACTTAAAAGGCACGTGCATATTTATAAAACGAACCATGCTTGCTAGGTTTTATAAAATATTCAATATAAATGATATTCGACTGCCTGCCGTCCAGTATAAATGTATCTATTAGACGACAATCGAAACGTTTTTTTTTTCTTGATAGATTAAGAAATAATAATCAATGAAATATATAAGTTGAAGAATTTTTAAATGTTTCAGAATTCAAATAAAATAAATTTCGGATGTATTATCAATATTTATTTGCTTGAATAATAAATACCAATATTTTTATTATTAAATACATGTAAATATTTTTATTATAAAACGAACTGATTATTTTTATAAAACGAAGGTATTGTTATTATTGTACGATATTATTGATGTATGTGCACTTATGTTAATAATTATTTTCACTTATTAATAATATTTTAAATTAATTTCAGATCAATTTAGTTAACTATATTATACATTTAAAACAGCAGTTAGATATGATTCTATTCTCATAATTTATCTATTTCTTTTCGACTAATTAGTTAAATTATCATTATTGTCTGCATCGTATTTAATATAAATTGAATTAGCCATTTCATCAATCTAGAAAAATTCAATATTTTATGAGCCATTAATATTGAAAACAAACTTGGTCAAAAAACAATAATAAAAAGCATTCTTATTTTTCATAATTAATCATCCGCAATGAATTAATCATTCATAATTAATCGATCACACTAAACTGTTATACCGAAACATAATTATGCTGTACGTTTTTTTTTTATTATTATTTAGAGAAATAAAAACAAAAATAGTAATTTTTTATTGTTCTTGAATGGTCTCAACATAAAAAAAAAATAAAAATCACATTGTTAAAAATAATACATTGTTGATAATAAAAGAGGGCATTGTTAAAATGCTGCATGATGGACAGAAACGTGATTTTGTTTTCATATTTTTTTTCATATTAAGAAAAATCAAGAAAAAAAAAATAACCACAACAAAATTCTCCATTATTTTTTTTCTTTTTGCTATTATTTCTCTAAATAACATAAAATTGATATCATAATTATGATGATTTTGTATACTTTTTGTATAAACTGTTTCTCGAATATATGTAATGAAACGTACACTTCGAAACAGATAATTAGTCCTCATCAGCAGGTATTTAATTATTGATATGTTTTTTTTTGCTATCTATTCGAATAAGGTGAAATCCAACATCGTTAGATTGTGTGTGTGTGTGAGGGAGAAAGAGAGAGACGCTAAAAGAAGAGCAGTACACACACACACTCTGCATAGAATGCTCGTATAGAAGAAGCCATGTTTCATTACCAACTCCCGCGGCCACTTCACCGCTCTTCTAAAAATAGACCCCACTGAACGTTATCTTTCTGTTTTCCATACGAAAGAAATAAACTGCGCAGAATTACCTATATCAGCTAAAGGAGCCATTTTTCATACTTATGAGTTCGAGAACCGTCTTGTGTAGGTATTTGGATATCGTAGCCACGTACTAATTCAAAAGCCCCGTGGCTTGTATTACGTATAAAGCGACAAAGAAAACTTATTGTTTCCCCTTTAAAATTTTATGGTGGCTTTCCTGCATTACTGTACTGTCATTGGGAGAAGCAAACAACTGGTGAAGGGATAAAAACGTCAAGAAGCAAGAATTTCTTAGTTTTTAACTTTTGATATGAGTCCAGAGATACTTATTAATGTTTATAAAAGGTAAAATAAAAGAACACTGAGGAAAAAACAAGTAAAATATTAAACAAATATAAATTACACAACATATTTCTTTGCAATTCCTGTTTATTTCTTTATTTAAAAATTGTTTGGAAAAGTGATAGCAGGAAAATAATGCAAAATATAAAGTAGAATTTTCGCAGCAAAAATGAAATACCTTTTATGATATGATAGAAGAAGGCGTATAAGGGAAAATGTTGTTGATAAACAACTGATTTTAGAGAAGGAATAAAAAGGGTGATAATTTTTGATAAACTTCAGCCATTGAGTTATTACGTTAACTAGGAATGATTACATATACGACAAATACATTTTATTATACATTATGTTTACCTTAAAGAGTATTAATGAAAATTTCGAATCTAGCCATGGATATTATGATTATCTTTCGATATGGAGATGAATTTTATTGCCTCGCTTTTCTGTCTGAAATAGCTTGACAAACTCCGTGTTTTTTTTTTTTTTTTTTTTTTTTTTTTCAGGGTTCTCGAATTATTTAAAACCAAATAAAATAGTTTATAAAAATAGATAAATTCCTTAGCCAACCATCGTAGTAATGCATAGGTTTACAACCTTTTGTGGTGGGAATCACATAAAAATATCCTAATAAATTTAACATTAAGCATTAAAAAAATATAAAAAAAAATATATATATATATATGGGAATAAATTTTTAACTTGGGTATATTGTATATTTCAGGATAACCAAGCAATTTTATATGCTTGGTTATTTTAGCTCCTAATCCCAAGTATGCAAACAATTAAGTTTGCGCCTGAAACAAAGTTCAAGTCTAAAGATGGTACAACACCAGGGCAACTCATTGTAAAGGTGGTTAAAGCTTTGATCACTATTCTTAGTATTTTCCATAATGTAAAGCACATCTCACTAGAAGATGTATACTGCAATGCATTATGGGTGGGGTCACTACCCAGACCGGTTTCGACCTTTTTTGAGGTCTCCTCAGTGAGTAGCTAGACCCTAAATACCAAGGTTTTAGTAATACAAAGCCTTATCAACTTTACCTATATAAGTTGCAACAAGGTGTATTAAGTTTTAATAAAAATCTCTGGAGGAGATATTGATGGGAATAAATTTGGGTATATTGTATATTTATCCTGAAATATACAATATACCCAAGTTAAAAATTTATTCCCATCAATATCTCCTCCAGAGATTTTTATTAAAACTTAATACACCTTGTTGCAACTTATATAGGTAAAGTTGATAAGGCTTTGTATTACTAAAACCTTGGTATTTAGGGTCTAGCTACTCACTGAGGAGACCTCAAAAAAGGTCGAAACCGGTCTGGGTAGTGACCCCACCCATAATGCATTGCAGTATACATCTTCTAGTGAGATGTGCTTTACATTATGGAAAATACTAAGAATAGTGATCAAAGCTTTAACCACCTTTACAATGAGTTGCCCTGGTGTTGTACCATCTTTAGACTTGAACTTTGTTTCAGGCGCAAACTTAATTGTTTGCATACTTGGGATTAGGAGCTAAAATAACCAAGCATATAAAATTGCTTGGTTATCCTGAAATTATATATATATATATATATATATATATATATAACTACGTTTAATGCATCAAAATTAATACGTAATTATTCCGAATAAAAGAATCATTCTAAAATGAGCCACATTATCTGTGCATAATATTAAAAAAAATAGGTTTTGAAATTGTTTTATAGCACTGTGTTAGTCGGCCATTAGAATTTTTGAGCTACATCTTCTCAGTGTTGAGATTAATTTAGATAAATAATTAGAATTAATAAAATTATATTGAATTTTTTTAAATATCTGACCCACAAATAATGTAATAGTTCTATGCAGCAAATTCTAATTGCAATTATTTGTATAGAACTTCTTCGCAACCTCTTTGACAAAGAATCGAACGAGATACGCCCCACAGTGAATAGAAAAAACCCTGGTAGTATGAAGAAGAAAGAAAACAACGTGTTGGAGTGAATAAATTGTTACTGTTCTAGAAAGTCATTTATAGAACAGTAACAGAATGATGACAGCAGAATTTTACTGAATTTCAGAATATTTATAATTACATCATCAACACATATATGTTAGCAATTCAATCATTATTCATCAATCATTATAATAAATTGCCAGTCTTCTAATGTATAATATATTATCCACCACTAAAATAAGAAATTAATTTTTTATAGCGTGCAATGAAAAATAAGATACATCCGGGATACGATAATCTCAGCTATTGTTAACTGCCTACAGATATTTTCAGCATGCACTTCGAAGTACGAGCTCTCGTTTCCATGCATGATATTCAAGTTCGCGTTTTTACCTCCATTGTTAGGTCTAAAACTAACCAAACTCTAAACGATCTTTACTTCCTTTTGCCATTACGTTTATGATTTATGAAAGAAATGTTAACCTATGGGAATATCATAGAAACTCTGTGGCGTAGAACATGATCGATGATTGTACAGCATATACTGATGCCGAAGTCAGAAACAAGAAATATTCTGCTACAAACATCAATGCATGAATCATCTATTGTGCATTGAGCTCCAATGCAAAAATAAAAGATTTGTCGATAAAAGGGGTGTTTATTTTTTCTTTCTTTTTTTTTTAATAAATAAACCTTCGTAATTTGTTCAGAGTACGATAGAAGTTAGAAATTTCTAAAAATGCCTTAGATTTCATACGCCAAAAATCACGTTCCAAATTAGTTCAAATCAGTTATAAGTTCTCTTACAATTAATCAGATAGTATTTTATTTTTTAAATATGAATTCCGCCTACAAAAGGAGGTAAGCCTGTAGTATAATGGTGGTCCAAGAATCCGGAAGTCTACAGACCAAATATGGGATTTATCAAGAAACTTCCGGGCACTAATAAGTAAGGTGGTGGTGATCTTTCACTAAGGAGACGAAAATTCTCTACTGCTTAAAGACATCCATGCCCACGATGGAAGTCGAAACCGCAGTCTGTTGGTTAGGAAGCGGATATGCTATTCAGAAAATCTTCATTATTTTGGGGACTTCGGTTTCAGGTATGGAAGATTATTTTTCTTTAAGATATGGGCTCTTCAAAATTTTCAACCCCCTCCTGTAACGGTTTAAGTAGTTTTCGATATTTCATCGGATCCTCCGAAAATTTCGGACCGCACAGTTTCAGGGCATGATTGTCAACCACAATTCAGCCTATCAAACATTCTTTACACTTTGGATCAACAGTAATAATTTCTCCTTTTCTCTGTCTTCCTTTACAAAATAGAACCCATTATTACAATTAAGGACATATTTTATGTACGACTTAAGCATTTCAATATCCTTTTTTTCATGAGGTAACTATTTCCTCAACGATTTTCTTTTTGATGTTAATATACATAAACAGCTGTTTACATAATAACAGATACACATCACCGACACCATCTCCACCAACAACGTCTCGTGTCCGCTCCAGTGGCATTCGCTGTCGGAATTCTTTTCCTCAAGTCATCTGCGACGCAAACAAAATTTCTGCAATTCCAGTACATAAAACATTGCCTCAAATCATCGCTATAAAGCATTCAGGTTGCGAATACATAAAGATCACTCAAATGCTGTGACCTCCAGTTAATTCAATTAAGCGAGTTTCCCTTCTTGGATTTCTTTCAAGTGTTCCGCACTTTTTTACCCGTCTGGCTTCTTGAGATCATTCAAATCGCAGCTACTTACTAGACTTCCGCCTTAGCGAAATGAGTAGCAACTGCCACGATTAAATAACACCACCAACAACAAAATCCTTTGAGGTCGACGTCCTCGTGGCAAAACTAGACGTCTCCTGCTATTCCGTTACCTTTCGGCCTACGGAGCTATTACTGTCTCGCTCGTTTTTCCACTGGAAAGTCGGCAAGTCACTGTTAACAGCATCCCTTGTCGCTGTATACTTGACTAATGCCTATTTACCTCCCCCCCCTCCCTTTACAGCTATGGCCAAGCAGTGGACTATTTTTAAGCGAGACCTGTTGCTACGGAAGTTTTCATATAGCAGACCGTGTTCTATTTTTACAGTTCACGACCCCTGGTTTCCGAAGGAATCGCAGTCAGGATTAGAGATTTTTCGTCGTTTAAGTTGTGTTGCTGGACGGATTTATTATTTTTAACTCTGGGTGTGTTTCGACTTTTTATTGGCTGATCAAAACAAACAAATGAGAATTTTTGTTTTCGCGCAAAGAAAGCGATTACAATGGGATTTCGAAACCGAATTCCAGCTAGATTCAAGGAAATGTCGAATTAAAAATGAAATAATCTATTAACTGATTTTATTTTTTACAATCTTGTTGGATCGTTAAATATTTTACATGTCGGAACTATATTTAGAAATATCAAAAAAAAAAAAACGCTGCATAAGACAATGGTTCGATTCTCGTCGTGAAGAGAAGAATCTTTATATGGTCTTCCGACGGAAGGTGAGTCAAGCGATCTCATATGGGGGGGAGTCCGAAAATTCGGGTTTTTCATCCCGCATACAGGCCAATCGACTCTAGTACAAACACAGTATACAGACAAAATGTACTATTAGTGACGGTAGATGGCGTTGTTTTGTAACTTTGAGTGCAGATGTGGGTGTGCGATGGAAAGTCATGTGATGAGAAGGTGGGTTGTGTGGAGTGCCCTTTGCGATGACTACTTGAACTCCGTGCAGGTGTAACCTTAACTCGTTTTCCTGATTTCCCAACTCGGAGAGCCGACTAAATTTACGATTAGACTTTCCAGGAAAGACAAATCACTTTAGAATTTTTATGCTCATTTTTAATCCAGTAGGCATAATAAAGTAAATTATTTCATGAACTGAGAATTTCATAATCCCTCGTTTGTTCTCACCATATTTATAAGAGTGGCGGCATTATACATGTTCTCATCCCGACATCACGACATAATCCTGATATTATCTCATAGAGAAATGATAATTAAGAAAAGTAATAAAGATCATCATAAAAGAACATCCACCCACTTTTAAGTTGATTCTAATATATATTTTTTCTATTTTGTGGTACCTAATTCATACACTATTTGGAAATGAGTTTTCGGATGTTAGGACTTTAGACCATTCTAATCAACCACATGAGCTATCAACAGATGTTAATCATTTCACAAAACGTATAATATTCTCAGTTAATCATAGAAACAAGTACAAAACCTATCAAAATCAGGACTTTAATTCAGTTTTGACCGCCCCTTCAACCGAAGATGACTTAATTGTCCACACAGGATATATCTACTCGCCGTAGCTGTTTTGGCGTAACTCAAACCAATCCAAGAAGAGTCACATCAGTTAAAATAAAACGTATTTTATTTAATGGCCTGTACATCTATTATGAAGGTTTTTTTTTTTTTAATTTTTATTTTAATCGTTTAGTTTCCCAAACTCCATGAGCTATATCGTCAAGATTAACTATACAAAAATAAATGCAATAGACTTCTATATAAGTAAACAGAGAGATTTGATATAATAACCAATTCTAGTCTTAGTTGACATACCTTTTTCACATCAACCACTGTTGAATTGAGCTGTTTAGTGAGAGTCGTCCTCATATAATTCCCTATCAAGCTTTAGTTTCTATTGCACTGTGCAGGAGTGTTGATATTTCGCTGATTCTCAATAAACTTTCAAATGTTGGCTGATATATAAAGTTCTCTTTCTTGGTTAGTAGAGGAACGATAATCCCATATGCAATTCTGTTTCTCAACATAGGATAGGATTAGGTATATACTACTATAATAGCATACAATCCAAGCGTTTATAGTTTCATTTTGCATTTATTTTTTACCACTAAGCATTTATATTCTGGATCATAACAGTTACAAACACTGAGAGCGACGCCAATAACAGCCGTAGCAGGCAGATAAACAGAAATCTTATTTGATCGTCGCTATTTTTAGATGTTTGTTCAACTCGACACATCATTGATCCTTGGCATCGCATGGAAATCATGCTCAAATTAGAGCGTATTTGTTTCTTAATTATGAGCATCGCACAAAACTGGTCTCAGATGGACGTGTGTGTGTGTGTGTAAACAGAGCTGGAAAAGAGGTAGATGGACTTCAACTAGTCGTTCCATGACGATAACAAGATCAAAATATCACTTGCTAATCTCCTTCAACATTGGCTATTTTAGAACGTGCGTTTCTATGGAGACAACAAGGTAGGCCAAACAAGTATCTATTTTGGTATGAATAACGACGCTGTTGCTCGCCATATTTATTCTTGATTAACTTTTCTCATCAAATTATCCGAGGCCATCGTAGGATGCAGAATCGAAGACTTTTCTCTGCCTACTTATGGAACTGTTTGTTTAAGATAATCGCATAAACAGCTTCTAAACTATATTTAGAAGAAGTTAATGCGAAATAGGCAGTAAATTCAAGAAGAAAAAGCAGTTCCTATTTCTTAACGATATCACCATTGCTTACGATTCCTTGAATAGGACAATTATCGGTTTAAACGATGACGACAAGCGACATTATATGCAGTAAAATGCTGCAGACTACTTTGAATGAGTACAATTAGGCCCAATGCGGTTTGTAAATATCTAATTATGACGCGCATTTGAAATGGTTCTTTATGTGAAACTGATGTTGATGTCCAGGAAGCACATCTCCTCTGTGGGCATTAAAGGCTTATGGTAAGAGAAGCAGAGATAGTTGGGGAATGATTCTGTTCATTCAAATTCTTAAGATATTAATCTATACATAAGATATGACACTTGCGTTTTTCTCTTAGAGACAAATACAGCTTACATTCTAGTAATTTAAATACTGAACAGTATTATTATCATTATTAACAATAGAAATTTGATTACTATGAAATTTTAAAGAAATGTCAGTTTGTTTATGAATACGATAATAACGAAGGATTTAAAACTAGAAATATTCTGTAAAGATAAAAGCAATCACCTAAATAAGTGGATACATTTATCTCTTAGCCATTGTATTTGTATTGTATATCACAGTGCAGACATATTCCATATCAACACCTAAATGTTAACTGATTGAATGTTACAGTTTTAATTAGTATGCAAATAACACTTAAATTATATATTATTAAGCATATGAAAATAAAACATTTATTTGCTTGTAAAAATTACTGTTCTGTTTCCATGTGTACAGAACAACTAGATATTAAAACATATCAGTATTGTGAAAAGGCTAGAATAAAAGCCAAATTTATAAAATTTTACTCCTGGTTTTGTTCTCAGTTATATTAACAATATTTTGGTGTGAAAATTATATTTATGCCGGCTTTTTCTTAGCCTAGAGAGAATTACGATAAAGTATCTCCTATAATAGAAAGTACATCTTTCAGCAGGGTGTATTTTCCTATCTGATAGTTTTATAGGGTGAACATCCTCCAAGTGTAGGCACTGCCTTTCAATTATAGTGTACTAAATTTCAAGCAATATCACCTATACAATTTATTGGCATGTTTATCAATATGTAAGATAATTCTTTAAAACCGAAGTCAACTAACTTGACAGAAACCTGTTGTTAGTATATAAAACAGAAATCCCATATTTTTACTCTATATTAGAATCAGTTGTTGAAAATATCGTCGCTAATTTTAGTATATGTTATACTTCCCAAGAAATCATATTCTTGTTTTCATAAACATCGTATCTAAGAGAATATAAACAAGGGTTTGCTCGGGAAGTTTCCTCATCTCCTCCTTTTCTTTATTTTATTTTCAGCAACGATAGTTGACATCGCTCCTTCAGTTTTCATACTGACTTCTACTATCGATTTGATCCATGTAATATACTTCCAGAATATGCGATGCAATATACTTCCAGAACCACTTAAAAAAAAACCAATAAAATTTAATCCACTACATGTTTCTCGCCTGAAGTTGTGTACGCATTTTCTGTTTTTCTTTTCCAAAAATGACCAGACTACATCACGTACTTTCTGCGTAGCACCAGTGTGATGTGGTACAACACTTACCGGTGTGTAGTCCATTTATTCTGCGTGCCCTCCTTTGAATGAACCCTCCCCTTTTTCATTCATTCCAGGAACATTTGACTGATAGGGTCATTAACCTTCCTTAAAGATGTCTCCTTCTTAATTCATGGGATAGAAACTTGATGTTAGAAACCTCATGTGATAATGTAGTTTCAGAATAAAATATTTAGGAATCTCGGTACTTCTATATTATAGACAGTAATGAAGAGTTTTGCGAAGCAGCTGCAGTTATATGACAAAATTGCCTTCTTCACAATGAAAATATTCGGCATTTTTTTATACGTTCACCAATGTAAGTTTGGTACATGTTTTAAAATATCCACCTCCTCGTTTCAGTAAATTTTACAAGAACGGGATTCAGAAGTGTCAGCCTGATCACTTAAGCCTGAATATGTTCTATAATTTAAGGGTATTTAAGCTAACATACGAGGGGGGGGGGGGATCTGGAAAATGACATTAAAACCAACCGATATATAACCACAAGAAATCCCATACGAGGATATAGGAATATAAGTTATCTTCATATCTCTGCTACTACTACTACTATGTTCTTTCTATATCGGTTGCTTTAATATCATTTTGTCAGGGGTCTGGAAAGTTCTGTTTATCAGAGCTTTCCAGAACCCTGATAGTAATGTTATTCAATAATGGGAATTGACGACGAATGACTAAATAATACTGCACAACAAACTGTATTAAAATACACGCACACAAACGCACGTTTGTGTGCGTGTTTTATAAAATGTTTTATAAAATTAATATCTGTTAAGTATTAAACAATTAGTATTAATTACAGAATACAGGAAATTCCATTTTCAATGGAACCACTTTTGTACATTTTGCTCAAGTTCCGATTAAACCTTTTTCTGTGCTTGTAGCTTACTGCATCCAAGTTGGTCGGGGGAAAAAACCGAATACAATCCAATCATTGCAATTCTGATGACCATTACAACCCCTTCATATCTTATTCACACTCTTAACATAATCGGAACCTAAGGGATTCTAAAGAAATCTGAACGAATAAATTAAAAGTTTTAAATGCTCGTATAATGTGAGCCATTGTAGGTTTTAAGGTGGCAAAAACAGTTTAATGAAGATAGGAACCGACAGAATAAACAAAAATCATAGAATACCGTTCAAAGAAAGAATTATGTTATTTATTATTATTATTAGAAATTTCTGTAATTTTTGAATTAACATTTAGAGCATTTTGTCGAAATAAAATACAGTTCAATAATTTCTAATATTAATGGACGGCCACCACTTATACTAAACGAAGACAGTGTTTACTCCATGCCCCCCTCCGCTGATAAAAAAAAAGGGAAACGTGTAAACAGTGCGTAATATAATTTGATTGGCCTTCGTTCTTTCTTTCTCTAAGCACTGTTGCACATTTTGCTATTGTTCGTCTGAAAATGAACGTTCTGCTATTTCAGAATTACTGAGTCGGAATTATTATTTTATCATCATGAAAAGCTACCAAACTTCAAGGTAGCAATGACAAAATAAACGTAATTCTGTCGATCACTGTATTTATGAATTCATATAAAGTCTTTTTGAAAGCAGAAAAATAATATCTTAAAAATGAATGTAAAATTTTAGAGTTTGAAGTGTACATTTCAGGAGCATGTTTGTTTTCACGAACACCTAAAAAAAATTTTCCTACGATGTGCAGAAATATATATTTTTTCTTTTCCCCACAGAAGTTAATTCCTCATTTTTTTACTTATAACAAGGAGACTCTGGCGATTATGAATCGAGTACAAAATATTAAAGCAGAGTATAATTAACACGCTAGGAGAAACTGTATTTTTGATGATAGCTCTCAAGTTTCTTTTAAACTCCAATTTCATGCTCCTTTTATATGACCCGCTCAACGAGCAATTTTCCTATAACTCGAAAATTCACCACACTCCTGTTTCCCTAAAGAGAGCGACAAAACAGTCGTTTCAAATTCATCCAATTTCACTCGCATCCCGGATGAAAAGAACATTTGTACGTATGTAACTGAAGATGAGTTAGCTGATCTTATAACAAGGAGAGTGATTTCACTCCCACCCGCTACACACACACACCTGCAAAACCGATAAACATCTGCTCAGAGATAAACATTGGTCCCACACGACAGACAATGCATGACTCATGATATTAGTTTCTCGTAATGTTAAAAGGACCAAGCAAATATTTTATTTTCATCGCTTTCGGTATTAAAAGGAAATATCAACCAATAACTAAATTAAACTAGAAAAATTGCCGCCTAATTACTTATCTTCCATACGAATTTTTCGTTAAGAAATTATATTAAAATTTTCAAACCCATTTCAACAATTTAGCTGATCTTTTGCTGAATGAACAGTTCAGTTCTAGGATATAACGCACGCCCATTCTAAATAATCGCATATCCTACTTGAAACTGGATGAAGAGAAAAAACACTCCCAGTTTTCTATTCCACTCTTCACTTTTTTGTGAATGTCTTCTTATCTTTAATTTCTCAACAGGTTTTTTTTTAACTTATTTTCTATATACTCTGGACCATACTATCAGTTTTTCTAATGATAGTATATTACAAAGAATGTTCTACAGACAACTAAAACTGCTACAACCGTCTTCATCACCCAATTATATAATTGCCAATAGGAAACTTATCTATCAAAGAAAGAATGGTCATTTTTGAAAGTTAGAAAAACTAATTCTTTCGTGATTATATGTTTACATCCGAACAATACTAGACAAAATTACATTTCTTCTCTTGAAATACTAATTTTTATATAGTAACATTGCACTTATAGCTTTCAAAACAAGCATCCGAAACCCAATTTGTCTTTTCAAAAGTCCACCCTGACTTTGCAGCCAAACAACTCTTATCAAGATATTAGTTGGCTTTCTGAAACCTATTCCCAAAATCTTCAACTACGCTCCGAAGACAGTAATTAGGAGAATCTAGTAATGTCTCTGACTTTCTCCCATTCATTAGATTCTCTCACTAGATATTTAGTACTTGTAGTATGCATTTTTTTTATCAATAATTTTGTAGCACAAAAGACCAGTCACATGAACTTCCCATTTACCATTCCCTAAACTTCTCAGAATGCACGCAGCAGCTATTATTATTATTATTTGTTTCGAAAGAAATTCCCTACGTAATCTTACAGAAAACAATGATTCATAAAAGACAGATTACAAATAATAAAATTTTGTTTCATCTTACAAACTCAGTATTAGAGGACAACGAGTTCAACATTTTGATCGTTCAATACCACAGATTTAATGCTCTGAAAATATGAACCACTATGATTTATTTTTGTGTGTTACAATATTTTTTACCCACAGATTACTTAGATGATGAAATTAAACACGATCTTCAAACGCATAAAATGAAAATTAATTACATATAATAATATTATGTATTGCCGAATGCCACTTTTATTAACTACATACTGACTTTAATCGCTTATTTTTATACCTTCATATAATTGTCATTATTAACCACATTATACATTTTCATCCAAACACAAAAAGAATAAATTGAGATTGTAATAGGACATTTTGAAAATAATCGACTTCAAAACAATACACTGAATAGAGAGAAATCTTTTATTCCTTGAAAGCATCATTCGTGTTGAGGATTAATTAAAATTACGAATTATCACGTTGCGTATTGAGCAGACTAAGCCTAATGGGAACAACGCAAAACAAGAAAGGGCTCTGACTTTAGCATCAAAGGATGAACTAATTACAGCTGTACACTAAATGCGCCTGTGCTATCCAATTTTGCTAAAACATATCCATGCATATTTAATAAGGATTCATCCAAAACTGAGCTTCCTCGTTTATTACTGATTCTAACTGTACTTCCCATGAATCCCACACAGCCTCCCACCCACGCTAGTCATCTGTACCCAAGTTACTGCGCGTGCGACGCTTCTATTTTTTTTCTACTTTTACTCACCCCTCTCTCTCTCTCTCTCTGTGCCTATGTTCTCTCTCTCTCTCTCCGATCCCTGCCGCCCGCACTTCCTCCTCCTCCTCCTCCT
The DNA here is from genome assembly GCF_054136105.1 of Typopeltis vanoorti. NCBI lineage: Eukaryota > Metazoa > Arthropoda > Arachnida > Uropygi > Thelyphonidae > Typopeltis > Typopeltis vanoorti. The sequence continues at coordinate 76,370,717 of NC_143573.1, read as the reverse complement.
CCTTCCCCCCTCTTGCCTGTTGTCTGGGCGGCCCTAATGTCTGTCACTGACTCAAGGCTGTCTGGATGCCTGACTGGCTATTGACCCAAGCGCGTCTGGCGTTCCGTGCTCCGTCGTTCGTCTGCTCTTTTAAGTACGCGTATACACAACGCACACACAGTAAGCCTCCCTTCCTACCTTATTCACAGTCGCATCTTGAAAGAGAACTCCTTACCTCGAAGGGGAAAGTGGGCGAGCGAGTAATTCTGTCAGGAATAAACATTATCAGACACGCAGGAAACTACTCACTTTTCCCGCTTTAAATCCAAGCGTGCGTGCTCTGGTGAACTGTGCCGTTTTCTCCCTTTGGTCCGTCTCGGAGTCAAACCTATTATCTTCCATGCGAGAGGTATGCGAACTTAATGAAATATATTAAACACTAATTCAGACACTCACCTTGGCGACAGTGTGACCTTTAGTGATCTCGAAATTAGCAGAGAACACCACGACGATGCCCCCAGGTGAACGCTTCAGGGTGAGTGGCCGAAGGCTGACGAACGCGGCAGGCTATAAAGTGGAAGACTGCGGCTTTGGTGCCGTGCAGCGGTTCGCTGATTGGTGTTCGGTATAGGATGGTGTGTGACACTTGGGGAGGAGTCGTGGACGTTTCTGGACCTATCTTGACTCTGAGCCATGCTTGTCAACTTTACACCACAGACTTGGCAGTATCGTCTGCTGGACATTGGCGTCTTTATCGTGATCAGTGGCTCTCACCGAGAAGAGCGTTCCATCTCTTCAATAGATCCTTTACGTCAGCAGTGACGTCATTCGGCCAGCTACACACATTTTCTCTCGCTCTCTTTCTGTATCACGCGCGTTACAAGAGCAACAATGGCATTAGCCGCTCACCCACGCATCGCTTGATTTCGCCACCTAAACCCCCTACCGAAGGAATAATGAAAACTTCCCTGTGACGCACGTGGAGTAAGGCCCACACAACGCACTGACCCCCCCCCCTTCCTCTCCTGCACACTCTCCGTCCGTCGTTCCCAGTCTATTCGCTTCTCTTCCTATCTCATGGCGTTTTCCGATAGATCTGATACGGCCTTTCAGTGGCTACCTGGACGCAATACACGCATGGATACAGAGAGAGAGAGAGAAAGAAAGAGAGAGTTCACTTGTGCAGCATCAGCCGATGTAGCTAACGATCCCGCTGTATATAGAGAGCAACAGTTTGAACATTAAATCTACAAGACTGCGCTCATTGTTAATTTCACAAAGGTCTCTTGGAATTAATTCCATTTTTGTACTCTTTGCATTTAAAGTAAAGAAAAAACTGATATTTCAGGAGAGGATCTTCGCATCCAAAATGAAATATCTTGGAATTAGCAGGACGAAATCACGCCACACTTATGTACTAATATAAGAAGAGAGGAATACTTTATTATTATTCTTACTCATACTTAGGCAAAGAATAGATTTTCGTACGTTCTTCGTCTGTTCTAGAAAATATATAGTGGCGTGGATTGTGTGCAAATTTAGTAGATTCGTCTGCTAGCAATTAGTATAACCTAATCGGCAGGCTGATGAATGGCAATAACCAAACCAGTAATCTCGTATGAATAGTTTAACAAAACTTCTAATTGCTTTCATGCTATTCCCGAGTTTTCGGTTCACATCTACAAATGAATGCGTTAGTAAAGATTTTATTTACTTGACAGCGACCTTCCCCACCTATCCTATACTGGTAAGATTCATCATGAAATTGCATGGCGTTTACAAACAAAGAAACATGCATAAAATGTTCTGTCAGCGTCTAGTAACATTGAGTGGTATTTTAATTATTTGTCGGTTATAAAAAAACTCTTTCCTTCGTTTGATTTTCAAGATCTCCAATAATTTTGTGTTTACACTGAATGTTGAAGTATCTGGCTACCCCATCTGATAATATTCTCTTGTGCAGCGAATCTGGCATTATTTATTATCCAATCGTATTGACGTCTGACATTTTTCAGGAGTTGTTATACATTATCTCTCTTTTTTTGGTTTGTTTCTTTAGAACCTTCTGTAATGCAAGTTGTAACATTTTGACGCTTATACTAACTTCGTATGAACTTATATACATCTGAACACTCGCTTAAACTTTAAACCCAAATTACCACTTCGAGTTCTTCAAAACAGAAAAGATGGAAAAATGAAAATATTCCCACACAGGAAAGTAAACCAGTTCTATTACTGTTTCTAAAATAAATCGATGACCAGTTTTCTTCTCTAGATATATTCCAATAAATATAGTGCGAAAATGACTAGATTAATATAATCAATATTTGTATTAATATTTATTAGATATTAATTCAATTTTCAAACATAAAAAAAAAACCGCTCGATGATTGCTTGATTTAATATAAAGAACACTTTATCTGTCGATGAAGGAGTTAATATATCTTTCTTCATTCTTAGTCGATGATTCACATATTCAATCAGCTGGGGTTTTAGCGGATCAGGATAATCGAAAGTGAGGTTGGGTCGATGACGAGGACAATATGTTGTTTGTTATGTGTGCTCTGGAGTAGTTGGCCTGAACGAAAAAGTACCATCTCCTATCATATGTTCAGCTGAAGCTCGTATAAAGGTCCTCCCTCCTTCCTATACGGAATTCTGTCTTCTTCATTCTAAGGATAAATTTTGCGACTTACTCGCACCCACTATGAATTGAAAGTATTCAGAGAAATGTTTCTGCTCGCTAAGTGCGTGGAGGGATTGTTACGATAGTGATGAGAATCTGTTGGTTAATTGCAATTTTTTTAAAAAAACAATTATCAGACAAGAGTTATCAAACAATTAAACTCCATAAGGTAATTCAAGGCATAGTAAAAAAAAGAGATATTAAAGAAGCAAACGAATATTCGAAGTTCGTTTTTATTATCTAATTCAGTACTGATAAATGTTTCTATCTTGCTATGTGTTTTTGTATAAATACGTACATGCAAAAAATATAAAAAACTAAATAAACATAGATGGTGAAACCTAAGCATGCATAATCGGTTTGGCGATTACTAAGTATATCTGGAGATCATCTGATCTAAGATGATTCATCTTCAGATCATTTTTCTTTTCTTTGTCCAGGACTACAAGTTGGTTGTTGAATTGTAAGGTTGGTTTTCGACTACGCGTTTTCTCCTTGACATCAAACCGATTTTGATCGCATTTAGTGGTAGTTAAAAGCACAGAACTGAGTCGAATGAATAATAGTAATAAATTGTATATGTCCTTTGGTCATTGGTTTGCATCTTTTTCGGAATGCAAAGATTCCGCACCCACCCCCCCACGGGCTAACTCACCTTTAATTGGAAGCATGAAAGAAAACTATTGATTAAGTAAATACCTTCTTTTCTAAATAAAATCGTACATAAAGTGCGACTTTTCCTGAATAGAGAATAAAAATAGCGCTAAGGTAACAAAATTATACCTCGCTATTTGGCCTCAAATATTGAGGCCAAATAGCGAGGTATAATTTTGAAATAAACCGCGATAGAAAGAATCAATATTTGAGGCCAAATCGTTCCAGTCATGATTTCCCAACAAATCTACAGTTCGCACCCAAAACAATTTCTCGAACCTCAGGAAAGTTTATCCACCCTTGAATTCGAATGTTAAAAAACTCATTCCGACTGTCATAAGGAATTGCACGAGTTCATCTTTATTTTCTAATGGAGATTAAACTGCACGAAGGGTTTAATGAGCAATCAGTTTGTAATTCAAGTCTTATAAACACCGAACAAACTATTTGAATCCACTAATAATGATGGGCTTTTAGCAAATTATGTTTTCAACGTTGATAGAAGTAGTCAGAGAAGGAAGTAAACGCGAATGGATTTGTCCAAATGGCACTTTACATCGCCTCTTAGGTTAGCTCAAAGCAATCACAAGGAGAGTAGATACACAAAGAGTGTTTGTCTCATTAAATAAGTTTGCCTGATGGTAAAGGATTATAAGTGACGCTCTTATAATGACCTCTTACTCACAAAGGTCATTATAAACCAAAGAGAGTTTTCTTTCCGAAACATTTTTTTCGTAAGTGAAGAACTGTTTGAAAGGTTAGTGACCTCTGTTGGATGAGTTTGGAACAATCCAAATATGGATTTTATTACCCTCTCTAGAAGAGTTGTCCATTAGCTGTCTTAATTTTTCCTTAGTAGTGCTTCTAAAGCTATTGTTATTGCGAGTAATGTCTAATAGGGCTATTTCTCATGAAGCTGGGCTACTAAACAAATTCCTTTTATGCGGTGATGCTTCTTGGAAGTCTGATATAGAAATGAATCTCAAGTACTTCTCTGGTTTCATATCACCAGATACATCAGCAATTGCCAGAAATACCCAATTTTTAATTATTTTAACTGCATCTTGAACTGTAAAAATAATTTACGTACTTCAAATACGTACAAATCATTATATTATTTACAATAATAACCATATAAATGCACATATTGAGTTAATATAAATTATACAGAATTTAAATATTTTTATGTGTATCCTATCCACGAAAGGCTATTAGTCACTTAATATCCTAGATGGTTAATGTTAAGATAACCTGGAAGGCCTACAGTGGAGACCAAACACGGAACTATTTCAAGTCACTTCATACCTCCATAAAGCAGGGTTTCACACCGAGAGATAATTCATTAACCACCTAAAAGACATTTACAAACATCCGTGCCTACAGTGGGATTTGAACCAACGGTTTCTTAGTTGGAAGTGAAACTATTCTTCAGGCAACCAATCAAAGTAGCAATATATTATTTAACACTGTTCAAGTCTACGGTTTAAATAGCATCATTAGTTGTTAGGCTACTTTACTGTAGTGTGATAATTTCCGTTTTCAATATGTTAGTATCGTGAAAGTCTCAGATAAGCCCGATGATCTGACAGCGGGATGATATAGTTGTTTTTTTTTAGACTTCCACCCATGAAATGTTTTTTATTGCATGTTTTTTTGTATTTTTATTTCCTTTTACGTAATCCGAATACCACCCATGGGACTTCTTTATCAATCCATTTGAAGCCCCCAATAAGAGTGGTGGTGGTCTCACAGCGAGGATTCAACTCCTCTCCCATTTAAAGACGTTCACTAAGCGTCCATTCAAACCCAAGACCTTTTGGTTGGAAACACATATTTTACTTCATTCTTTATTTCATAACTCTATTTCAAACAAGTGATACAACAATAATCCAATAAAGGGATTTTATTGCAATTAAATCCCATAAGTAGAGACTGCGAGACATCTAAGAACAAATTTTAAGTTATTTTTATCTGTTGCGAAAAGACGACAATCTCTAAAGCAAGTGCTACATAAGATCGTAATTGTTCTGAGATAATATTACCAACATCCGACATTTGACGACGTCCTTCGGGCTAAATCTAGTTACCGGAAGCTTGCGGTACACCTGAGACTTCTGGTAACTCCGTAGCCAAAATAGGATTATCATCCGGGTACCGTTGACCATGGCTGTGGAAACACGCTGCTGACAATGCACTCTTCAAATCTGATGAGTGTTGGGTCCTTCTCTGGTGAAGAAAACGTTCACGTTGATTGGAAAGGAGAAAGTAGCACCGAATTTCTAGCACGGGACATTAAAAACGCTGTAATACGATGCTAAAAATCTATTGCAATCTCTGCAGTAATGATGTTGAAGTTCAGACGCGTGCATCTTCTATAAGAGTATGTTCATTTGGAGATGTATTTAACGTCTAGAGTCAGAAGTTAAATATGCATGTGGCAGCGTTTTCTTAAAACGAATGCCGTAGTAAGGGCTTCAGTAGTCCAGTTGATGAAAACGACTCTTATGATTAGAAATAAGTAGGTTCGAATCCCATGCAAAAACACGAAGAACTTTTATAGGTTTTGTAAGATTAACATACAAATTTAGTTATGTAATAATACTATGCCTTCCGCTCCCTCCCGAAAAACTCTCAATAACTGTAATAAATAGTGCTTTCCACTGTTCAGATAACTGTTCAAACAGCTGCAACGACGACGAAATTCTGTCTTCTTGATGTCACTACTCAATATCAATGCACCTGATGGAAAACGAGCAGTCCAAGTAGTGAAAAAAGAGAAGGTTACAGTAATTTAAACTAAAGTTTGAGCTATTGGAAATGTAATTTTGATAAATTCGAGGCAAACACACAATCCTTTACAAGAAACCAACTCAGGGTAAAGCATTTTTATTCAGTCAAACTCCCATTTAGTCTCTTATCAAGCTTAAATCGTTTCAAGGTTCCAAATGCCTGCAGTTATGCTTAACACCCACTTACGCTGATCCTCGTGTTTGCTCGTGCATTTGACACTTATGTGGACGCAATTTTTTAGACACTTCGCTGAATGTCACACTGACTGGTAGAAACACAAAATGTAGCAAGTCAGAGACGCTTTTAATTTTAATACTATTGAACTTCCAAAATAAAAACACGGAAATGACTCTTTCACTAAAAATAAACGTTATATCAGATTATTTTAATGCGAGCTTTTTTGTGGAGTGGTGCTGTTTACTTATTCTTAAGAAATGCTGCTCAAGAACCACATTTTCGTTTTGTTTATTTATTCGTTTTGCTCTCTAGACAAGGCAAAATAATTTGAATATTAAGAACATAGATACTTATGCTCTTATTAATTTCTCAAGTAAATTTCAATTTGGCGAGGTTTTACTCTTAGGTGGATTTTAAAATAATCATCAGGCTGATAAGTAGGTTATAATCGGGCAGCATAAACCGTTCTATAAAATAAAAAGTGAAATCATTTTTTATTTGAAAATTTATAAAATAAAACATTAAAGTTTAATTTAATATTATAACCCTAAGATATTAACTTAATTAATTATGCTCTGAAATAAGAATGTGTTCCATTGTAAAGCACACCCAGCAGTTTCAGAACAGCTGGCATAATAATTGTCCATTTTAAGGAATTTTTAAAACGTTAGAAGGCTGCATGTTCAAACAGAAGAACAGATTCGAACATGTTTTGCAGAACTTTTTGGATTGAGATTAGGAAGTAATGCTTATCATATCTGATCATTCTTATTGGATTTTAATTGGACTTTTAATTTAAATTGGACTTTAATTGGTCGTCATTCGACTGGAGCTCATAATAATTGTGTCAGTGGGTGAAGAAAAAAAAAATTTAATATACATGAAAGTTTCGCACTGTGCTTTATTTCATACTGAAATATTTCGAACTCGCATCAACCGTATATTTGAAGACAATTGCTTTTCCTTTCTTAATCATAAAGTGAAAATCGTGTGAGAATGCGTGGTTTTAAAATTATCCCAAAGCAGACTCACTTTCTATACTTGAATGCCATTTTCCATTACTGTCACCGCTAGTGGAAAGAAAGAAAGTTATAAGAAGCAAGATGTTCTTATCTGCTAGGGAAGCAATAAATAATACTTACAAAACATGTCTTATTCTAACTATGTAGATTAACCCTATCTGTTGTGTGGAACTTGTTTCGACTCCTCCCTTTCAGTAGACTAGCTGGCTGTCGTCAAGGTCAGGTGCGGATAATGTACTCAATTTTTCCTACCCCCACACCCACCCCTTAATGCCAACTTCCCCGTCGAGCATTAACTGCTTCCTGTCCAGTTCACTTCCTGTGGATGTCTTTAGAAGCAGCAAGTCACGTAAGATAGGATCAAGACAGAGACGATACAGCCCACTATGGTGTCAGAGGAAACGGGTGGAGGCGTACTGGCTTCCCCCCCCTCTATTTCCGATAAGTAATTTCTGCTAGGTGTTGTGTATAAGGACCTCTGATGACTCTATTATAATCGCAGGTTCTGAAGCATCGTGCATTGTTCTAGTAAAGAAATAAAGGAAGCTTCTATAAATTAAATCCCTGATAAACAGATGGAGTTGTACAGTTCCCACACCGATAGAACAGCTGCGCATATCATTTTATAATTTTCTTGAGAGCCTCAACATTAATCAGCGTTTGAAAAAGCATATAATATCTACCTTTTCGTTCTTTTTAACTCGAAATGTTAAGGTTTAATATTCTGATAATTATTTTTGATAAATTCATCTGACTAGAAGCAACTTGAAAATTTCTTCCACTGCAAAAATATCCCAACACAGAAATGGAACTTGATGTATTTTAGTTGCATTTCACAACCGTCCATTCTGTCTATAAACATCACAAGGCCCATCTGTCTGAGTAGACTCATTACCGTGCGTTTAGGGGACGTTGTTCTGTGGACAATGACAATTTGAAATCCTAAAATGTAAAGATTATTTTAATTCATTTATTCGTTAAAAAGGTGTATTTTATAACAAATTAAATAATAATAAAAAAACAAACTAAAACCCAATAGCCTTTGATGGTATAGGGAAAATAATTTTAATATTAAATTACCCTACATCTAATGACTGATGAAACATGACAGAAAATAAAAACATATGGCAACAAAATACAGTAGCAGAAAATTCGAACCTTTAAAATATTACTATCTGTTTTTTTTTTTTTTTTTTTTTTTTTGTAGATCCAAAGTGATTAATTGTCAAAGGACTATTTCTTTTTCTCATCTTCTTTGAAAATCTTAACAACCATTTCTGAATTATTGTAGTTTGTGAATAATTTTAATCATCCTCAGTTTTAAAAATTCTTTCTAACCTGTGTAGCTTGTCACGACTGGGTTGATTTGTTTGAAATTATGAACAAAGAAACTAAGAAAATATTAAGTATAAACGTTGTTCTAACAGAAATGACAACGGGAATATACGAGAAAGAGTGTAATAATAATAATAATTTTGAATAGCTATATCATAATCAATCATAACAACCAATAATGCTGGCTGTTTGGATTAACTGTGAACTAACTTTCCAAAACAATACCGTTTTTTAAGTTTTAATATGAATGACATGAATATCGAATGTCTTAGGGGTGAATTAATCCCACAGCGAAATTTTCGTATCTGATTTCAATTTGATGACCTGATTGGGCGAATCCCTTCCAACCAACAGGATGCGTGTTCGAATCCCGCCTTGAACGTGAATGCACGAGATTATACTTAGGGTTGACCAATTTCATCGCCCAGTGAGAGCTTTTTGAGTCCTGAAGTGACTTGAAAAATCCCCGTGTTTGGTCTCTAGAGTAGAGTTCCCAAACCAGGAAAAATAAATAAAATACAAAAAATTATTTAAAACATTATGAAAATAGAAAAAAAAAATCCTTAGCTCTCACGATATTACTGTAAACTATAAAACAAACATTATATAGGCGATAATGTATCTCCCACCCCTTCCGTGGATAGAAAATACATAAATAATAAAATGAATAAAAATCACTTTGAAACAGCTTAAATTTCGCTATTGACCTAACGATATATAAACGATACGTGTTATGACGAAATATAATAAATAAACTCCGCTTCTGGCAGTCTCTCACAGCTGCGTAATAAATACATACATCTGCCAATATGGCGCAGCAGCTTTCTATGAGTTACAACAGGAAGTGTGGATTAATAGTTCTGTTGTAACTCATAATAAGCTCAAAAATTACTGCCGTTATTAAAGTCATAAATATCGTTCTTTTATCAACTGGTTGTAAGATTTATCAACTGGTTGTAAGATATCATTATATGATAAACAGGCTGTTTAACATAATATTGTAACTATATAACGGTAGGATAAAATAAACTGAGCGATTGTATTCGCTTGAGTGAATATTCTTCGCTGAGTATATTCAAATGTTTAATTATTTATAATGAATATTAGTTACTGACTTCGGCAAGTAAACTTTTCTATCTATAATGGATTAACTGAATATCTCAAATTTTTTCTCAGAGGAGAAAAGATTAAAGATATCTTTAAATTTAATCATACTAAAGACGAATATATATATATATATATATATATATATATATATATATATATATATATATATATATATTCTTCCGTTCAAAATTAAAGAGATAACAGTCCACGTCGCGCCATCAGGACATAATCAGATACTTCTTAATTTTCAGAAATATTTCTTTAAAACATTTTTGAAAAAGTGAACATAACGAGCTTATAAATATGCTTAAGTGGACTGGACACATCTTCGCAAAATTCATTAAACAACGTTAAACTTGTTCATCAAAATTCTTTGCCAACACGCAATTCTGTAAACGCCTAAATATCCGATATAAAATGTCTCAAATATCTAGGAGATAAACAGAAGTATGTGAGCTTCCTGCTACTCACCAGTCACCCCTAAAGGATCGGAATCTGAAGTAGTTTTAAAGTATTATCCAACTAACACTTTCCTTTGTTTGGAAAGTACAAGGTTTCTTTCTAACGTGTGCTTGCACAGCAAGGTTAAGTCCTGTAGTAAAGTAGAAGGAGTACCAAAGGAAACAAAAATAATCTGAGACCTTATAATCCAAGATTACTGAATCACACTGTTGCAGAGGATCAGCATATCAGGTGGAAAAGAGGTAAGCAAATCCTCTCACTTGGGTATGAAGCTCAGAAATTATCTGTATTTTGGTAGCAGTCGACTCCAGTCCATGTCTAATATTAATGATGTGCTCCGTTTCTTTAAAATTTGGAGTGCCAGTTTGTGTTTCGACCGACATTAACCATCGTAACTTTGCATACCTACAATTCTCAGTAGAAAATAATACCGCCACCTACTCTGTGTATTCCTTTTCAATAATAGTGTCGAGTGTGAATTTGCCTCTGACACAATGCAAGAACTTTTAGTGAAGCATTACAAATGTATAGTAAATTAATTTTTAGTATAATATTTTACGCGAAAGTAGTTACATCAAACAACTCCGTTATTATATTGAAATGCATCTTACAGAGAATATTATGAAAAAGTCTAATGTAAATGAACGAGTTAAATCTTAGTTTGTTGAAATATTACAGTTTTTTTTTTTTTTTTTTTTTTGTCATACCAGGCGGTTATTTTTATTCGAGAATATGGGTGATGTAAACACGTAATAGAACGAAGAGAGATAAACCGGGCATTACCTTTTCTAGTTCACGAGACAAAATTGCCATCTGTCATCCTCCATGGACGTGGCAAGAACCAAACAACAACAACTATCGATTCACTGATGGATTTCTCGCTCACAAATATTAATAATTCAAATTTCGTTCTGTAACCATAAAATAAAATTGAATTCGATGACCGCAGCAAATCCATCGTCTCAAATATAATCAACAATTTAAGAAAGCATGATGATGTGCATACCCACACATATATTTAAAAAGCAAGTGATAGACTAAACTACTCTAATTCTATCCCATTTTAGAGCTTTAAATCCGTTAAAGAAACATTTGTCAATCAACATCTTCAGTAATCACATAGCGTTTTGATAGATCGAATATTCGAATTATTGCAAAGAAACAGCTTCCCTGTTGATTATTCCGTATTTTATTAAATGATCCATCATTAATTAATTAAAAATCTATTTCCGTTTCCATAGCATTCGGTGTGCTTTGTTCCTTCGACTGTCACTAGGCAGAACAGTCAATGTATTTTTCTCTTGTGAAAAATATAGTTTTTTTTTTCTTTTTAATATAATTTTTTTTTTCACTGCTGAGTAAATCATGCTGTTGGTCGAGTACTTGATCTCACAGCCTTAATTGCTTCGACTGTAATTCCCAACCATAAAAAACTTTAAACAGTAATACATTAGGTATAGTAATATATTAGCTATTATTATTATTTGATAAAATTAAATAATAATAATAAAATTTCCTATGAACGTGGATTTAAAGTGTTCGGTAAGGAAGAAAGTTTAGTAATATGGCTCCATCGCGGGGTGGGACTAGTTTCCTGCCGCTTTCAAGGAAATATAGAATATAAAACGTTAAAAGTTATTACTTTGTATATAGTACAATCAAAACTGTGGACGCGATCCTTTTTTTGCCACTTCAGGCTTCGAATAAGCAAGGTAGTGGATCTCTTACAAGGAGCTGCGAACATCTTTCACCATTTAAATTTATCCAAATCAACTACTCGCAAATTGTGCAAGTTTTCCTTGGCAGTATTAACGTTAACGATAAATATAATTTAAATAAAACATATTTGTATATATCATTTAAATGTGTATATATTTACTTTTAACACAAACTCAAAGGATGCTAAAGAAGGTAATTAGACTTCATTTGAGGGTAGGAATATGCTGACTTGGCGTGACAATAAGCCAAAGTCAGTCTCTGACCAAATTTTCGAGTTCAGCTCCGTATCATCTCTAATGCTGAATCGTATTTTATTATGCAGATAACGTCGAGTTAAGATATGTCAAATATCGCGAATCATATCGTAAAATAAAATCTTAAAAATTCAAATAGTTCCGTCATGAATAACGAAAAGCGATTTAAGAACTACTGCTAGTCTGTGCAATTTTTTCCCGAGCAAGGACTTAAAGACAAGGCCTTTATTTCAGAACATATTTTCTTGAGCGCCGCGTTATCTGACTTTCCCTCTTATCGGTTCAGTCATATGAGAATGAGCATTCACCGACCAGAATCCAGAAAAGTGACTCACGTTATAATCTTAGGGGACTCGAGACTTTGGTTAGGGGAAGGAGGGGGTGGGAACTGCAGAATTAATAAAAGCTTTATTCCAGGCTCGCACTACAGCGATAAAAGGCCATCACAATAAAAGAGGAAATATTACCTTTCTCCAAACCGCCAGAATAATGTAAAGGTACAGGATGGAAAAGAGACATATTTAGAGCAGAAAGAACGACTGTGGTCACGCACTGTGTTACCACAACAGCAGTCTGTAACGGAAACTGCCCACTTAATAAAGCGACAATTTACGCAGTTTTATTATGAATAACCGTCCTCCTTTTTTTTCCTTCTTTTTCGTGGAGTTATCATTTTACAGTTCTGTTTAGAGAGAACACCTCTGTTTCCGAGAATTCTAGTTTTTTCCCACATAGCATAAAGAAACTGACACCAGAGGGCAGGAGTGGCTAACTAAATGAACAGAAGTTAACATTACACAAATAAATCGAGCTCTTTCCGAAATTAAAATTGTTTCCACGTGTTCAAACGCAGAATACTACAGAAACAAAATTATATCTCGAAAAAGTTATTCTGTAATGAAATTCTACACAAAAAATTGTTCAGAAATTTATTCTATTTCTAAGTAAATACCGCTCTCGATGTTTAATTCTATAACTACGAAAATAAATGAATTATTATATTTATTATATACTTATATAGTAAAATTTCTTATCAGATTCGGATTACACATTAATTCATGATCCGAATTAAATGGATGAAATAATATTTAATAATTTAACATCCGAAGGAATAACTGGTCCAGCTATCTCCTAGCTGATCGCACACACCGAGATGGTAAGGTGGAATTGAACAAGATTGTTCAACTCCATACCTCCGCCTTAAAGCCACGACCCATCCTCGTATAATATAATGCGAGCATCATTTTGTCTCCTGTAATCTTAACTTTATAAGCTGAAGAAACAAAGGAATTAACTTTGTTTACTAAATGAAATTAGGCGTGGCTAATAAAGCCACTCCAAAGTGAATAAAGGAGTGGCTTAGGAGATGATTGTACGGTCATCTTCCAGGAAAATGTTTATGTTGATAAAAAGCGCGAGTCAGCATACTATGAGGGGTTTCAAGAATCACTTTCTGTAATAATTGCAGCGCGAAATTCACTTTGCTATCATAACAGAAACACATCACTTTTAAGCGTAATAAACAACACAAAAGAAAGTCTTCCAGTTAGCGCGCACTTAAGATTCTTAAAGGGAGTCGTCACTTCTTAGGTACTCGGAAGGCTGTCTGATAACACTTGAGGAATCTCATTAGGAAGCTGCCGAAAGTTCTAATCACGGTGATCTAAAATCATGATTTTACAATCCTTTACTAGCAGCAAAAAAACATGCTAGCATAATATAAGTCGAATTAAGAATTTCACGTTCTATTAAATGAAATCAAAAAGGGTCAAAATAATCTAAATTATAATCCTCATCTTTTCTGCTGGACTGGTCAGCATACCCGCTTTCCAACCAAGAGATCGCTGGTTTGAATCCTGCTGCGAGAGTGGATGTATGTGATGTCTTTAGATGGGAAATGAATTTCATCGCCTAGCGTGAGACTACCGCTCCGCTTATGGGAGGCGTGAAGTGGCTTGACAAAGTTTCACGTTTGGTCTCTATGTTAATTAAAAAGTACGCAAACTTGATATAAATGGGAAAAAAGATTCTTAGCCCACCCACTGTACAAAATGTACCGTAGGTTAGTAATGAATCCTTCATGTGTGGGATCCACATTAAAAAAAAAAACTGTTATTACAGGATGATTTTATTTAGAAAAAAATGAATTTTTTTCCCTGTACATTTCCATTATGCAAAATCGAGCAAGTATTGCTAAGAAACACCGTTTCTGTTCCACATAATTAAACGACATATTTCACAAAACATAAAACAAAGAAATAATGGATGCAGGATGTGAAAAGTCGTCATGATTTTATAAACTACGGCAAAAATTTTGCCTTTAATTTCGGTTTTACTTTGTATTGTTCATTTTAAGCAATACCTCTATCTCAAGATTGACCATAAAGGCTGAAGCTATGAATGACTCGCATCAATAAAAATTCTCCTGATGAGAGAGCGATAGTAAAAATGGTCTCTCTCTCTCTCTCTCTCTCTCTCTCTCCCCGAAATATCCACCATGCTCTCTGTAATGTGATGATCTGATAATGCTTATACACACGATGCGTTTGTTGACTGGAACTGAAGAACGTTTGTGCTCTTTAACGAATATTCTATTTAAACTAGCACCTTTTGGATTGAGAGTGTGGCTTGGATTGTTATTAAACGAGAAGCAAATAATATTGAGGCCAATATATTTTGTCCTGAAGTCAGTTTGTCTTTTCAGGATGACAAACTCGAGTTTCCGATATATATATGTATATATATATATATATATATATATATATATATATATATATACACACACTCTATAATATAAAACGATAAGCTTTTTTGTAACGTTTTTGTGTTACGTTTTTTGTCAAGTTATTTGAAACGTTTTGAAACTCAGGGGCTACCGTGAGTGTCGAATCTTCAAAATTCGAATCATCAGAATTCAAGGAGAACCGGCCTACCAGTCCAGAACTCGGAGGTTGGGCGCCGTAGGCGTCAGGGGGAGGATTTCCCCCCAGTATAAAAACAAAAGAAATACAGTCTTGTCTTAATTTCTTTTGTTTTGAGTGAGCGAGCTGTTTATGGAGTGGACAATAAGTTTTACTTAGCCTTTTACTTAGACATCCTCACCGACAAGCCATATTCGAAAACACAATGCATATTTCACAAGCAATGATATTCCAGCAAGTGATGATCTGTTCAGGCTAAAATTGTTCAGAAATAACTTGGAGAAAATGACAGCAGCATTTTCCAATAGTTGCCCTAATTAGCGTAATTTCGGGACCTAAATCTCATTAAAAATGTCTAAATAAGGATAAAAGGAGAATCTTCGTACCTCAGTCTCTCACTTTTGCGATATATGGTTAGAAGAATTAGAACAGAATCACAATACGGATACTTTTAAAAGTAAACAGAGGATTTAATTTTATCTAGGTGCTTTCAATTTTTTGTTAAGGAAATAATCCTAAAGAAAATATTTTCTTGTTCAAAATCTTTCGCACAGATGATGTATTAGAGCAGCGTTTCCCAAATGGTGGGTCACGAAAGCTAAATGCAGGGTCGCCTAAAACACTCTCGAAAACCTAGGTGTTTCGTTTTGGGGTTTTCTTTTTTTCACGAAACTCTAAAATACGTTTAATCGGGACTAATGAATAAATAATTTAATTAATAGAGACGAAAAACGCGCTCCGTCTGCATCGCCATTTCACAATCTCTTTGTTCGCGGTAAAGTAAGATTTAAGAATAAAGTTATAATCTTTTCCTCCAAACCTGAAGTTTCTAGTTAACAAACAACAGCATCACACTTCTCATTGATAAATTACTTGGCTTTAGTTTAATTTCTTTATATTTTTGCAAAAGCAAATGCTTCTTTATTATAATAATAAATGAAAACTCTATGAACATTTAAATCTGTTTTATTTTACCTATTGGCCATAAAAATTTTAGTGGGTGATGAAGTATTAAAAGAACCGGGCCACGGAAAAAGAAATTTTGAAAAAAAGAACCTTGTATTAGAGAAAATACCAAGCGGCAATGAATCGAGTGAATAACTCATCACTTCTCACTATAAATTTATTCTCTATTAGGAAATGCAGAATTCGAATGCTTTTTTCGATTATGTTGGTAGAAATTAATTGCGTACGTTAATTCAAAGTATGACTATGAGGCCAATATACATACATTAAATCTGTTAATTTATTCTTCTGATGAATTATCTGTTTTTGTGATGAAAAACAGAGTTCTCACGATGAAAGATTCTGCCACCACCTTAAGAAACCAACTCATCTTCATTTGAAAAACACTTATGAGTGTTTGTTGTGACATAATTATATGACAGAAATTCAGATCTACATCTTTCCATCAAAAGAATGCCACCGATCACATCGAATGTATCACAGAGAGGCTTAACTTGAGTCGATTTGTTGCAAGAGTAAAGATGAGAATCCGTTTCCTGTTATGCAGTGAAATTTAAGAATTTTAATAATTGAATCGGTAATCCATTATTTTAATCCCTTCCACTTTCAAACTTTCACCGGTATTTACAGTGTATTTGCAGAATTTTTTTTAATCTGAAAAGGTAATTTTTTAAAAAAACTGCAAAGAGAATCTAATGCAGAAAATAATTCAAAAGAAACTAAGGTTGTTTTGGATATCTGCAGACTGGATAATAGTAGGAAGATTAAAACCTCGATACTTGGTACAATGGACGGTATAAACAGAAGAGGAGGAGGACTAAGCCGAGTGTTCGTAGATTATTTCAAAGAGTGACGTGGAAGGAGTTTGCAGGATTTGAATCATCTGGCGGTAGACAGAGAGAAGTGGCAAAGGATGGTGATACAGGCATCGGACCCCTGAGCAATGACGATGAAAATGAGCATTGACTTTGTCGCGTAAACTGTGATTAAAACATTTATAAAAAGAAATTAATTAACAAAAAGTAAAATCCTAAATGAATGATGTATGATAATCAAATATACCGAAAATAGAATTACTCACTTTAAATAAGAAAAATAAATAGAAACAAATATACTTCATAACTTAATAAGTTGAGTATCTGAATAAGAATTAAAACCTGTTCCAGAATCATCCAAATTTTCTAACGAAGTGAGATATTGTACACATCACCCAAACTGTTCAAAAAGTAGTTTTTGTTATCAGCGAAATAATTAATTTAAATAATCCCAAAGTTTATTAATAATTATAAATCTATATTTCAACAATAACTGCATTACCGAAATTTAGTCGTGCCATCAAAACATATTCTTATAGGAGTTAAAAGAGAATTCTGTAACGATTTTGTTTAGTGGTGCGAAACTGTTCAGACATGTTTTAAGTACAATATGAGAGATTATCGCTTAGACAGAACAATTTCCCATTTTTACAATGAATGCTAGATTGTATAAACAGGGCAGGCACGGGAATAAAGACATGAAGATTTAAATTTTATATTTATGCATTTCTATTTTAGATAGATTTTCCTCTTTATTCATTTATTATGTTGATGATTTTGCATGATCAAAGGGTGGTATTAATTCAGCCAATTCCTTGAAAAACAAGCATATTTGTGCAAAAATAAATATCATTATCCAAATGTCATTCGTCTTTTATGTTTAATTCATCTTTTACGCTAGCTTATAAAGACTGATATTGGTTTAAGCTTGTGAAGGAAAGCTTTAGTACTTTTGAAACATTCAAATAATTGTATTTAATAAAACATTTATTACATAAAACGTTTTACAGTTAAATCAATTTTAATAACTTCACTGTTATATATTAATCGTAAGTTCAAAATTTTGTTCTTATTATATACTGAATTTCATAGTCTTAGCTACCTCCTTAGTTGTGAATGAAAGGTGCTGATTTTAGGTGAATCTTCTGATGTACATTTAACTTTGGAGAATAACCAATGCAATATGCGAAACCAATGAAAAATCTTCATACTGGCAATGATTTTTTTTTATTTTGCTCCCGCCGTGAAAGATGTACATGGTACATTAGTGCCACGGAGAATAAAGATATTTTATATTCATTATATATTTTATCAATTTTTATTAACGTTATATATTATTTGTTTTAAATATTTCTGATTTATTTATTTATCTTTTATTTATTTGAAAAAAAAAAGGTAAGACATATTCATTCTGTTGCAGCTAAGTAACCCAGTGTTTGCCATTCGCAACTTCAACTTTCGAGGATGATCGAAAGCTTAATAAAATAAATACAAGAATTTGTATAGAATTGCACTGAAACAAAAAACACGAATATTCCTCAGTAGCCTGTACATTCACTTTTCGATTGTTACTTTTGTCTTTAGATTGCTTATCAGATATAAAAACAAAATAAATCGAAAAGTGAATGTACAGGCTACTGAGGAATATTCGTGTTTTTTGTTTCAGTGCAATTCTATACAAATTCTTGTATTTATTTTATTAAGCTTTCGATCATCCTCGAAAGTTGAAGTTGCGAATGGTTAAATATAGTATATTACGGATAAATGTAAACAGTGTAACCATTAACTTTTTGTTTAAAACTACAGGTGTATTTTTTAACTTAAATTTCACTTTTTTTTTTCTCCCAGAAGAATTAAAAACAGAATGACAGGAGTTTTCTGAAGATAAAACGTATCTCCAGTGTTTGGTTCTGTCGCAGCACTGAGTTGTATTGCAGAGAAGACACATTTACAGTAAGCTTGGGCTAGAAGCCAAATTTGTAAGTTGTAACATACACACGAAAAAAAAAAGAAAAAAAGAAAAAAAAACGATTCCTTACAAAGAAATGCGTGCAGGATAGTATTTATATTCAGTTTAGATCGCGAGCATTTAGGAGTGTGCGAACATCGGCATGAACGTGCGTGTATCTTCCGGAGTAGTTACGTGTATGTGTTGGGCAATAATAGTACATAATTCGGAGAAATTTTACACAGGAGGTAAAAAAAAAAAAAAAAAAAAAAAAAAAAAAAAAAATGTGTGTGAAATGTCAGAATTTTCTCTTTTCGTTTTTTTTTCCTTTTTCGCCTAGGAAGATGGATTCCGTTCTTATATTTTTTAAATATAATTTGAACTTTATGTAAAAAGGAAAATTCAATAATGTTGTGAAAAACTAACGTATTAATATAATACAAAACCATCTGGTTTTTGAATACTTTCATGTACTGGAAAACTGGTTGGAAAATATGCAACAGAAGCAAGTTTTGACTGAATTTGAAGGAGAGAGAAAAGGCCTTCATTTTTGTAACCTTCTGCATTTTTTACATGTAAAATGTGAATTGAAAAAAAAAGGAAAAAAAACCCGATTTCATATGTAGATTTTTGTTTTTATATGCACTTTATGTTAAACTTATCACGCACTCTGAAAATTGAGAAAACGTTTTCTCAAAGATTTCTGATAATTGTGTAAAACTGTCCACTATGGTTAATTGTAAAAAATGAGCAGAATAAAGCATTGGTTTGAATAAAAAAAATAGTAAAAGATAAAGCAAATACTAAAAAGAAGAAAATAGGAACAGTTCATTATCTCTTCCTTCATTCTTTCTAAACTTTATCAGTCTTATTTTTAGTAGATATTTATTCAATTTCCTCCAATTTTGATATTTCAACAAATGGACCTTCATTAAAAGGGTGGCGATCTCAACCTGAGAGAAAGAAATCATTAGCTATAAACTCGTTTCGTTTTTAATAATCGTTAAAAACTGCAAATATTATTAGTAACCGTAATACAGTAGTGTAATTGTTAGATGGGCCAATGTTTGCTTCAAACGATTGGAAATGGAATATCGGTGTCATTTTTTTGGGGGGGGGATAATCCTTTCAAAAAGAAAGAATGCAAACGTGAACTTATTTCCAATTATATAAAGCAAATAAGTTTGTTTGATAGATAAAAGGCATTAATAAAATTCAGTCTATAACAGCTAGTTGATGTGCATACAATTATGTTTACGGTAATTAAAGACAAAAATCCAGTTCGTTATGCCTCGAGTTACCGGAAAGCCAAACGTTATCTCTCTCTCTCTCTCTCTCTCTTGTCTAACAACGATTAACTCCACTTTGCTTTGGAAAGACTAGACGATTTTTTACAGAATACATTGCGGAGGCTTGTGGGGAGGATTTTTGGAAGACAGCAAAAAATGATTTGCGACAGATGTAAAGAAACTATGCCTTCTCTTATGAAAACCATGCTGTAATTTGCAGTTATATGCATTTATTTTACTTATATTATATCAATTTTTTGTACAATTTAGAAGCCTTTTTCGACCATAATGTTTTTCTTTTAAATACAAATTGTGATCATTCCAAAAACTTCAATAAAGATTCCAAATACCAACTTTCAGGAAAATCTATCAAACCAAAACAAAGGCGCTTAATGTTTATTGAGAAAAAAAAAAGCTAAAAAGAATGAGTAATACAGAAAGAGCCGCCTATGGTTTTTCATCACAGATAGAGAACAGCTAGAAATATCCAAATAATGAGTTCTAAACAGCACTGCACAAACATACGACAGACACTTTCCCAGTGTTTGTCAAAGAAATGGTTAATCCTACTATCTCTCTCCAATAACAGTCTAACTCATAGGCAGCTAACACGAAATGTTTATTATTACTATTTTCAGTAATAATAGCGTCATTATTTGTGCGACACGATTTGTACGTAACAGTATAAGCAATTAAAGGGAAATGAAATCTTTGTTTTTTAAATACATATTCTCCGACTAATAAAAATTCGATTAACGTGTGAATTTATTTATTTTAATATCAATCTGACAAGCATATTTAACTTGCTGTTAACTAAATAAACGGCTTTGTAGTAAGTATAAAAATAATCAAACTCTTGTGTAATTCGTGAAGATAGGAAGAGAGGTGAAGAAAAATTGGCATTACCAAGCAGGACGTATGAATACAAACTGGAAGCGGAACGAGTACAAGGTTATGCCACCTCTCCCCCTGTTTCGCTCACAGAGGGTTCCCCATTCTAGAATATAATCATTCTAAAATCTGAGAGTTCAATGGAAATAAAATATGGACTTTATTTCAAAGCTCAATGACGGTAAATTATAATGCAATGCATCTACGTATTCTGTTGTGTAATTTAAATAAAAAAAAATGGAAGGACAATCAATTAATGAGTACTCATCTGTTTCAGATTAAGCAGGAAAAAATATTTTCCTTCGAAGTTGCGAAAGTAACGAACATATTACGAAGTTCGAAGAGTTAGCTGTTGAGTATCGCATTATATAAAAGACGCGAACTTTCTCTCTCTCTAAAGAGCGAACAGAAGGGGTCTCCCGAATAACTGAGACTTAGAGAAGATAAAATTATATAACTTTCGAAAAGGGTTTTTGAATTTGCATTTATAAAGCTATTCTCGAGTAGACTACTGAAACAGAATTAGCCACTCTCAGAAGGCAGAAAAAAGGTTTTTTTTTTTTAAAAAATCCTTTTTCGCTATCGTTGATTTAGGTACGAAATCGGTGATTCACCTTCAGAGTGTAGAAAAATCATGAATTTCATTTTTATAGGAGCTTAGGAAGAAATATAGCGTTTTCAGTAAGCCCGTTTGGAAGATGCAGTGCATGCTATCAGAGGAGATATAGAGATTAGCAAATGGGAGATGTTGTTCTGATTTAGCGCAAGAAGTATGTTATTCATAGTGAACGAATTCAGCGGAAGCAGTCAGTGATATCTATTCTTCAAAGGTCAAGCTAAAACTCGTAATAGAACAATTAGAACGTACAGATGAAGTACACCAGCTGACAGATAAGAGCAATGGAAGCTGTGTTGAAGAATCTGTTGCTATGGAAGCATTATAATAAACACTAACACAATACATTTACTCTCTCCTGGACAACAAAGAGACAAAACACACTTGCTTCATGACCTTAACCGCTTCAACAACCTAATAGTTCGGAACCATCTCCTCCATCCTTGGTTTGAATTTACCTTTTCTTTTTTTACCTTTTAAATTAGGCTGGAAAGATATGAGTTCAAATTCTGATTAGGAAATACAAATATCCTTTATGGGCTTTTTAATTGAAGAGAGGCAACCGGTCTCATACAGTAGTGGAATTTCCTGGAAAACAGGCAAACCAGTTGGAGAACAGGCACGCAAATTAAGAGATAGAAAAGCAAATGTCGCAAGGCTAGTCTAACATAATTCCAACCAAATAAAATTTGGCATCAATATCTCAACACATTTATTAGAATATGCCTAAGCAGGTCTATTTTGGTTTAAATCGAACAAGCTTTCATGATGAATGTATAAAAAATTTGTGTGTGTGAGTGAGTGAAAGAATGTCTTTTCCTTGTGTGATTTATTTTCTTAGACCACAAGATCATTTATAATGCAACTGAAGTTCAATAATTACTATGACTATAATGACGTTAGTTAAAAACTATGTGACTTATTATCACATTCTGAGACCAGACTTCGTGTAGCAGAACATTGTCTGTCGGTATTAACTGATTTTTCATACTTGGAGGTATAAAAATAGCGAATGCTCATACTTCTTTACGTGTGGAAATTCAATAAACATAATTTGTAGGATATGACATCTCAGTAAAAGGCCATTCTTTTATAGAGAAATATGGAATTAGAAAAAGGGTAATTTTTATGTTCATCTTTTGTAGGGTAGGAGATGAAATTAGTTAGTATATTAGTGGTAAAAAAAAGGATGTTTCATTCCGCTGAAAGTTTACATTTTATATATCATATTCCATAATAGAAAAAGGAGATGACGTCAAATAGGAAGGATAGCAGAATTGGGCTTGCATTGAATAAAGTCTTAAGTCTAAGGCAAGTAATTAGGCTAGCGCGCGCGCAAAGAGTCACCAAAAAAGATAATATCATGAGGATTAGACACAAAGTTTGATTAATTGTGATCTACATTACGACTTTTTTAAAAAATAATTTTATACCTCAGAGTGAACCTTGTTTGTGCACGTCCATGATCAGCATCGAACTCAAATGCAAAGATATAATGATTTTTAAAACAGCGTGGACTAATTATGTGAAACTCCTTAATAGTGTTTAGGATATCAGTGTTTTATGTAACTTATATAAGGCGTTACGTTTTCTTCTAGGATAGTAATTGATGGGAAAACATATACAAAGTATATACATATTGCGTAATGTACGTTGAATGATGAATGTTGAAGACACATCTTCAGAATCCATCACTCTGAACTGCTCCTAGTGTATAAATTCCTTGGGCAAACTGCCTCACTGATGACTGAGTCACAATAAAGGAGTAAAACAACTCAGAATAAACCTGTCAGACTAACTTGGCATTGAGTTTGACTCCGGATGTTTTTTGCTCACATACTTTTTTTTCTCTGTTATTCTTTACAATTGCTACTATATTAAAAGCTCGTGGAGCTAAGTTTTAAATAGAGACATATATAGAGGTCTACTAACTACTTTAAGCAGATCAGAATTCAAATTGGCAGCATCGTGTCTTAAATATTCCTTCTTCTTCCGAAAAAAAGTAGATTGCTGTAAAAATACTTCTAAATTGTGGAGGACGGAAACAATGATGAATTGCCAGACACCAAGGCTCTGTAAATGCAAGCTACGCAAGCTCCGTCTGGAGACAAACTGATTAATTATTCACATTACGTGAGTAACTTGAGACGGCCGGTGTGTCTGGCAAACAAGCCAAATATGCAGGACTGGGTCCGTGGAATCTGGGCAGACGGAACGACAGTAAGCGTGTGAAATACCGGCTGTCAAAGATACCATCTTAGACATCCACACCTACCTTAAGGAAATTTTTTCCCTACTTTCCCGACTTGCATTCGTTTTTTTTTTTTTTAAACTTTTTTCCCCTTTCTGTCTCCAAAATTTAGTGTCTAGGAGGCTATGTAGATTAAGAAATATGAACGCTGCTGATAATCATTATTCACTTTGTCTAGAGGGCGCTCTAATGCAATTAGTAAAATTTTCATTAGTGGTAAAAATTGATTAAAATTTTATGCTACCGTACACATTTTTCGCTCGTACATACAGCTTACATACCAATCCTTGTTATTAATTATTCGCACTAGTAATGGTTTCATCAGCCGTAAACTGAACTATCATAACGCTAAGTATGTGCTCATATTTTATCTTAACAACCACAATGAAAGAAATATGCGCTAAATGCCGCCTGAAGCACTCTAAACGATCTTGAAGACTGATCAGTTTCAATGGAATGTTTACTTAGGGCTTTTTTTTTTCCCTTAAAGAGCATCCTCCCCCACCCAAACCTTCTTTTGCAACAATATAGAAACAGAAATAGGCAGCGCATTAAGGAAAAAGAAATCTATAAGACAATTACTGTCTTAGTTCGATCTAAAACCAACTAAATGATTAACCATTCCATTTAGGCTCTCTCCTACATAAGAATGCATACGAACTTTGAGAGTGGGCTAATAGCTGGTGTCCTATATATATAAAAAAAAAAATGATTCAAATATTGAGGCAGTTTTCTTTTTAATATTTCCAAAAATATTAGAATGAAAAAGATTTTAAAAGGGAAATTATTGACAGAAATTATTGAAATATATCACTAAAAGTGATTAAGATATTTTGAAATAAATTCGGTGATAAGTTAAAAAAGATCACTACAGAAAATTTCTCATTTTGATAAATAATTATTATTCCCAAAATTTAAATAAAAGATCTCTTAACAAGTGATAACTTCTTAATTAAGTATGAAGCATTACATTAGTTTTACATATAAAACAGAATTCATCACTCCCCTGTGTCTTCTTTTAAACATTTTTATAAGCAAGGGTTCTTCTTGACAATTAGCAAGTTTATTTTTTTACTAACAGCATATTAGGAATGCGGTTAGAAATGCCGGTTAACGACTGGCTACTCTCTGGTCAGTTAATCGAAATTAAGGACGGACCAGAGAGTAGCCAGTCAGCGGCGCCTGTCAACTATTTATAGAATGAAAAGCGAAGTTGATGTGTCTTAACACTTTTTTCTTTCGATTGAAAGTGAGCATCGCGTATTTTTGGAAGAGTGAAGGTGAAAATATGTATCCTACTAAGATAGCGAATCGCACGTTACGAAAAGCCACAATGTTAAACATTTATCGTCTGAGTACTGACAAAATTTCCGTGTCCTGGAACACACGCTGCAGGTATTCACACTGAAAAGATCTCAGTTTCAAGGAAGGACGTGAAGAAGGCTTAAGATAAGTGATCAAGGGGCTTGGTCCTCTCTACGCTACCTATTCAGTACGCTTGCGCAAAGAATAGCTTTGAGACCACGAGAAAGTTCTGTGGTAAAACCTGCACGTAGACACACAAATCCGGTACACATTTCTGAAATATTTCAGGTATCAATGATGAAAACGATCAAGGATAATTTAATAAATTCAACTTCGAAATGAAGTATTTCAATAATTTAGAGGCAACGATGAGCATGAGATTCATGTGAAATGCGGCTCAAATCGTCCATGGGCAATTTAATAGTCATTCAATCAATAACATCTAAAAACAAGAAAACGAAAGTGAATTAGGGTTCACCCTATAGTCAGCCGAGATAGGCCACATCCCACTGTAAATGACGCGCTTTATTTTATTTTACGTCGGTGATGTGTCGTTATTGTCGACTCTATTTCAATTCTCACCTCGGAAGCTTATAGTATTTTACTTCATTTACTGATTTCGTCATTTAATTCTTCTAGTAAACCCCCATTCCACCATGCAGTTAACCCCGGGAACAGCCATCAACCTCCTGCTCACCACAAAGATGGCTGTCTAATCATGGCAGCTGTTTTAATTGTCTACTTGCTGACTTTCATTCAATTCGTCTGCACACTTCGAATGTATGAATGACGTGGAAAACTTACGACCCGAACCACTCGCTTTTTCGCTCCTCCTACCCCCCCCCCCCCCACTAACAAAAAGACACGCACTCACACACGCATTAGAATACCCTTAGCGCGTAAGGTACCGCAACTTCGTTCACTGCTCCCGCTCTTATTTGCATGTCCACGTGTTTATTGTTCACGTGACCCACCTGCACGCGACCAGTTGGAATGTCGTTACCGTAGAGACGAGCAGTTTAAACAATGACGAACTTTTCCCGGAAGAGTTGTAGCTGCCTGGTTCACAAATGAATATGGCGAACGACGGTGTGTTCGGTCGGTTGTTCCCAGGGAACAGCCATACGAAAGGCAATCTTGTTGCCATCAGTTTCGTATAAGAAATTTAGTCAAATGTACACTCAGTCATTAACTGTGAAACAATATATATTTATACATAACAGCTACTTTTTTATCGGTTATATTAGAAACGCAAGAAAGTTCTGGCAATCTGCCAACTCTGACGTCCATTCTGTTGTTATGGTAATCAGTAGAATGATAGTGGTGGCAAGTGAGAAAGTCTCTAAATATTGTATACGTAGTACAAAATGAAACAAATTATCCAAAAAGACCATTAACAAATGTCAGTTTGTACATTATTAACCACTACTCTCATTACCATTCATGGAAAGTTCATTGAAGCAGAGAGTGTAGGTAAATAGTTGTCAATGGGTGCCTGAATAGTAAAACAAAAATTACACACCTAATGAAAATCAGCATACGATGAAAGTGAATTGTTCTTTGTCATTATAGTGAGCCACGTCCATTTATTTCGTATGCAAATATAAGCCAAACATTTTTTATTAATCGGATGGAGTAAAATTGTAATCCAATGCCATTCTACTTGGAACTATTACAAAACGTAAAATGCCATAAAAATACCCATCATTTAATTAATTTTGAATTTAAGTGCATTAGATTAATTTCTTCTTTTCTGTAGTATCCAAATGAACCGGATATTCATCGTGCAATCCCTTATTGTTCTGGTCTTTTCATGATAATTTTCGTTCTCCCTCTGTCTTTACCTTTCTAGATTATCATTTAAAACAACAGATTGCGAAACACAAAACTTGAATTCATTTCTGTACGTTTTATACTACTTCTACTAGATATCTAATCTGTGTGGTGGACTATTCCTGCTTTTCCACAAATATTATTCATTGAAAACATTATAAGCGCATGATTTGTATTATCTTTTGTCACTTGGTTAAGATGTGTAGTGCATTTCCGTACCCAACTTTAAGATCAAAGAATTAATAGGATCGTTTAGACTGCTTTTAACCGTTCCGACTCAAAATAAGGTATTTGATTTTAGTAATCAAACACTTAGAAAGAACAGAAAATATGCAAAACTGGCCATGAAGGCAACGAACCAACAAAACAATTCATTTTTATTTTGTTTGTTAGTTAGAACTATGGTGTACATACTCTTTGCGTGCTTACATTTTTAGAGCCAATATCATTTATCAGCCAATTGAAACTGTCTCATAGATTTCCAATTTCTATTTCCCACACTCTCATAACTGCAGTCTATGTTAAAAGCTCGGTGAACTTATACGGAGGCAACTTGGAGCCAAATACAAAACCTTACTGAGAACTGGCTAACAAGTGAGTTTTTAGTGTGGACTAATCTTGCTGTTTTCAGCAGGAACATTACAGACGAACACCGGCAAGTTGTATACACCAACCCTTCACCAGTTCACCACTGTCAGCTAAGATCGCCTAGGTGAGAGTCTCTGCGTCACGAAAGCTAAATTCTTAGGGGGGGGGGGGAGGAACGCATCCGACAATTCATAGGTCATTTGAACGACAAGAAAAATATACTGTACATGAGAAATAGGAAGGACCATTGTACAACAAAAACAATAGAGGGCGCAACGATGTAATTGTAATCTTGTTATCTAGGAAGTGTAAAGTGTTTTCTCAGATCCTGTTCGCATGAATTCTTTTGATACCCCTCCACGGAATGAGGAGACAAGAATTCAACAGATGAGATACGTATGCAGATGATTCTAAACAATACACTTATCTTTCATCGTACGTAAATTATATAGATTTTTTTTTGTCTCCGTGTCTGAAAGATGAAGCACCAAAACCAGTTCGTCTAATATATGCACTACAATCGCTTAGCCTACTATTTTTTTTTTCTTCTTAAAGTCAGAAAAAATAGCAGATTGCACTACAGAAACAATACCTCTATGATATTAAACATCAGCAAGAGATGTTTATTGTAATTTCTCTTTTGTTCACAAGAAACTCATCCGGGCATTAACTTGTAATATTTAATTATGCATTCAACCACTAAAACATTTCTGACTGTAAAACGTAGAGCTAAGTTTTTTGATCAGTACTGAGTTAGTTGTTTTTCAACTGAGATTAAAGAAGTTACCGCTGCCAGAGGAAACGCCTTTTTCCCTGCCGAAAGATGCATTTCATATCAGCTCAAAGATTATAATTCAGAAAAATAAACCTCAGTATTTTGAGTTAATCTGAATTTACAATTTTAACAAGTTTCCAGTCGTATGTCATAGGCCAAGAGGAAACTGATTATGTGTGGTGGTTCAACGTCGGTTGAAAGCAATTGATTTAATAATCTCTGCTGAGACTGTCAGATATTTGTGTATATCTGTCAGTAAAATATCTCTTAATCGTCCTTGCAGTGCATGGATGCTGTCTTGTAGGTTTAGTATAAACATTGGAAATAGGCTGGAATAATGGACTAGTTTAAAGCTTTCCGGTAATGGACTGGTCTCGAACACGGGCTTAACGGACTGGTCTTTCGTAGCATTACGGTAATGGATTGGTCTGTAACCGAGAGGTAATGGATTGATCTCTAACACTTGGGGGAGAAGAGCTGCAACATGGGAGCAATGGACTGACTAGTAAGCCTTCCGACCATTTCAAGATATGATAATAAACAAATACGGATAGGTGTCGAAATACTTGGAGAACGTGGAAGTAAACTGAAAATCCAACAATAAATCTTAAATGAGGGATTCGAACTTACATTGTATTAATGAACATGAATTTATTCGGGATCTAGCGCAAATGTACCTGAATAAATAGTTCGTATATTGATGAAAACTAATATATAAGCACCACTTTGCTTCTTATTTATTTGGAAAAAGAAATAAATCAATTTAAGACTGTGCCTTAAATCCTAAAAATATACTAAACATATATTGACATGTAAAGTTATGTCGTTGTTAGGATTACTTGGTGGCGAATGCATCGCTGGTCAACTGATTGGATGTGCCGACCAGTTAACTGTAGAGAAAAAGTTAAAGAGAGGGATCCTTCATGAAACCGGCTAACTTACCTTCACCCAAAATGTCTTTAAAATGTTCCTCGTATTCTAGACGAGATTCTAATCACGTGTTTCCAAGCAAAGGACACGTGTTTATCTTTTACAATGTGCTGAAAATAAAGAGCACGTCAATATCACAAACGATAAAGCTGAATATGACATTTCTCCACTATCGACCTTTGTACATTCGCAGATTCCAACCAAAACGACCCCAAAATGACCGTAAAAAGACAAATAACTGGACTCTGATTCACTGAACCGATTTCCTTGTACACTCGGAGTAGTAGCGGGTCAGCGAACCATTTGTTTCAAATATTTGCAGGGTATTCATGTTAGTTTAATTTTCACAAAAACTGAAGACGTCTACGGGAAGAAAGAAAGAATGATAGATCTAATTGTGGGGAAAAAATGATGTGTAACATACTGACTTTTCTATCTTACTCTTCCTTTTTCTTCTAGCTGCGTGTGTTTGTGGCAGAGAGAGAGAGAGAGAGAGAGAGAGAGAGCACACACAATAAATCACACAACTTCCTGCACACAACTGTTCACATGACCTTCAGTTCCAAGAATTTCAAGGTCAACGACACCGGCAGATATCGATTGCTCTGCCTGGGAGGGGCGAATTTTATGTCTCCGCAGAAGCGGCAGTTTTTATTTGTGATTGGGTGAACCTTCGTTGCTTTTTTGCTGCATTTTTCCTTCTTCTTTTTTTTTTTTTTTATATTGTACATGTCTAGTAACTGCGACTTTAGACGTTCGTTGCCTTCGCAGATCTTCTGAGCACATGTATGGCGCCACCTAGGAGAACAGCAGCCAACTAAACCCTCAGGAATGCTCTCCAGAGAGTGAGAGAAAGAGGAGCAGCGGCTGATGAACTCTCTTATAATGGACTCCTGCGACACTAACATGTTAACTGCAATCGAATTTCTTGGTTACATAAAAGCAGCGGAGAAATATTAAGGATTCGTTCCGTTAATTACCATGTTGGAATAATTCCAAACTGTTACACAAAAATTATCGACTGCTATTTCGAGAATAAATTTTATTCTTAGAACATTGTCTCAGAATCGACAATCTATACGCTAAACTCATGCTAAAGCAGAAAATAACCTACCAAAAAAGGAAAAGAAACTATTCGTATATGCAAAGAACAAATCCCAGTTGTTGTTTTTAATTCTCTGGGAGTTTAAGATGTTGTTAACAAATAAGAGATGTCGTTCATATCGAACTAACTTCGAAATATTGATTTGTAAATGATTTTTTTAAAATTTTATTTCTGTTATGGACTGTTTTCGTCGTCACCGGGAAAAAAAAATTATTGCTGTGGTTGCTTTTGGAGATGATCAATAAGCTTGCGCGATGTTGGTGCCAAGTAATGAAGATATTTTAATTAGGCCTTTGGTTCACTAAATGTAGCCATGCAGAGAGAAAAAAATGCATCGTAACCTATTCGAATTAAATATTTTTTATTCAATATATTTATAAGATATATTCAAAATGATAGAATCTTTACGCTATCGCTATTATTGCAAAAGAATTTAAGATGCGCCCCATTGCATTTTAAATCGAAGTAAAAAAAAAAAAATTCACCACGAGACAGTTGCAGATTCAACAAAAGGCATCCGTATAAGGAGAGCACAAAAACATTCATAAAAATGTATTTATGTCATAATGACAAATTTATGAAAATTTGACAAAACTTATCTAACAGCCTCTTCAGTTTACAAAAGAACACAATAACGAAATGCATCACCTTCTCTATCGTATTAAACCTCCACAAAACGACTTTTCGCAAGTCACACAATGAATGCTCTTCATTTACACGATGTCTTCTGGAACCCTTAAGTACTTCATATTATATAAATAGAAAAAGTACGCATCATTTCATCTTAACGTACTTCATATATAAATAGAGAAAGAGTACGCCAGAGCTAAGTATCTCTATATACGGATATCTAGAGTTATATAAGTACACATAAAAATGTGTATGCAACTGTTAGATGGCGTTGCATTTTGTGAATTCCTTTCTTATCATTCTGTCTGTGCAAGAAAACTTCGCAATTATTCTAAAAGAATTAAGAAGACCACCATTTATTAAGATGGTTGTCTTTAACTCAGCAGAATATTAATTCTCTTTTTTTCATACCTGAATAAACTCCTCATAAAGTCGCTATGAATAAATAGTTATTTTATTATTCAGTTGAATGGTTATTAATTGGAACAGTCACGTGGTTCGTGTTGCCCTTTAATTAACATCAACGGAAATAAATATATCACAGAAAGTTGTGATTTCATAATAGCAGACAACAACTCCATATATTTCCACATCCATTTATTTTCTTTTCCCCTACCAGCTATCATTTGCCAACACATCACTTGTGGAAATGGCTTTCCATCTGGCTGATTTACTTCTTTGGGAAAATCTCATGTTCTACATCCTTTTCACGCTACATTTACCTTGACGACCTGTTCTACCAAAACTATAATAAGCAGCATTTTAAGCATAGCAGATTAGTGTTTTTAAGTAGAATGTAGTATATTAAGAGGCAGTGGCTCAGCAGCGTAGCAATAAAATGGTGCTATTGCTTGATATATAATTCTCCTCACGAGGACATTTCTTCCATCACACAGTTAAAGACTTGTACTTCGTCAACTATTTTTAAGTGATTACATATACACTTTGAAGGTGCTTGTTCGAGTGTGGATGAAATTAAGTGATACTTAATAGCATGGAGTACGTTTAGCACGAAGTAGAATGTACATGTCTACCTTTAAGATTAATTCCTAGTAACTAACTTATGTAAATATTCAGATTTTTTTTTGACTGGGAAATATGCAGCTCTTAAATAAATATATAAACTATTATTTAAATAATAATAATTTGATGTCTTCATTTAAGACCTGCTGTGACTAATATCACAGACCTGCTGCTAATAAATATTATTTAGATTTCTACGTATTTACTGAACTATAAAATGATTAGCGAATGTGTAACAAAAATACAAAGCTTATAAACCACAATAAACCAAAAAGAAATATTATATGTAAAAGATGTAAAAAATTATTCTATTGCTATCTGACTCAAATACTGCACGCGAATAACAAATCACATGGCGTAGAAAGATATAAAGACATGTTAGCTGAATAACCATAGATTGTTGATGAAATAGACGTTCCCTGGGTGACTAATACGGCAGTATACGATGAAAACTCTCAGTTTGTGTAACCGAGATCAATCATAGCCGAAGGAAATATGATTGCGACAGTTAACCTTACTCATCCAACCAAACAGGTCACGGGTTCGAATCAGGCCGTGGGCAAAGTTATTTATGACTGTCTTTAGGTAGGAGATAAATTTCATTGCCTGGTGTAACACTACCTCCCTGCAGAAGGAGAGAAAGAAATACTGACCACAAACTGAAGGGAAAAGGATGGAGAGTTTTGAAAACGGCTGTGTTATCGGTGAATTTTCTCTCACGCAGGAGTTCAGGACGTCTACACTACAGAGATTTCTTCCAGAGTATTGCATAGCCTGGATTTCAGTTAAAGAGTTGTTGTTTATCAGTCAAATATCCGCTTCTCCCAAACAATGCTATGGTAGTGTCATCCGTAATCCCTGCTTATGCGATTATGAATGTTCGTGAAAAAGACATGAAATACTCAAATATCCAAATAATTCTTGCTAGAGTATCCTTTCTCTTTCTGAAGATCCACCAGACGCCTTCTTCTCACTAAAGGATGAAATTATCAAACGTCTGCTGTAAGAGCACCTCAGATATTCTCCAGAGGAAAATGTCTGCTGGTCCAATCAGTCACGGTTCCTATTGCACCACACCAGACGGCAATATGGCGCAAACTGGATGGCTAGTGCATGATTTGGACCTGATAGTATCATGTCACGGGCACATTTTTTTCTCTTCAGATGTATAACTTCTTTATTGACTAACATGTGTCCAGCATGGATAACGGAAGCTTGTTGTAGCGCACTACAAGCAGCGTCATATAAACAGACTTCAAGAACGATAATGTGCATACCACCAGACCATACTGTAAGGCAGGGTTTCCCAAATTGTGTTCCGCGGAAAGCGAATAAATGTTCCGTGATGTCAGTGACCAAGCCGTATATTTTTAAACATGGATGTAATTAGGGAAAGGGAATACCGCTGTTTATGACCGGTCATAAAAACTGCCGCCAAGCCGATTACAGCAATGGGCGGCGTATCCTCTGTTCTCAAAACTGAAAGAAATAACATCTGTGTTGCAAATGCTAGTGACCAATCAGCAAGGAAGTATAAAGAAAATTTTTCCACTGAAGATCAAGGTAGTCTGTATCCGGTTCTCAAATCTAGTAATACTGAACACTTTCTTCGCAAGATCGTATTGCAGTGTGTAAGTGCTTGTTCTGAAACCGGAGTGCCGTGATTTTTTAAAAGTAATAGGCCTGCAGATTTAAATTTTAATATAAATAAGAGACAAGGGACTTTGTTTAATTTTGGTATTAAGAAATCTCTTATTGAAGGTGTTTGTGACGCAACAGATAGAGAGTCATCCACCACCAGCCTACAAAGCGATCTCCAGGATGTACAAAAGGAGGGGAAAACTACCAGCACACAGGAGAAAAAGACTGCATTCACTCGTAAGTACTTATAATAATATTATAAATTTTTAGTGATCAGAATGGGATATGTCAATGAAAATCAGCACAAATTAATTTAATGATGTTGGCCTGAGGAAACTACAATATGCTACAAGATTTCATTAGTTCAGTGATTGATAACTGATTTAAATGTAATTTTATATTTGTCAACATGTCACACCATATACATAAGTGTACTAATACTCTTTATGATTATGCCATAATTAATTATTAATACATTACAAAATAACCAAGGTGTTCCGTGAAAATTTCAGGATTTGTGAAGGGTTCCGTCGTAGGAAAAATCTGGG
Organism: Typopeltis vanoorti; assembly: GCF_054136105.1. Taxonomy (NCBI): domain Eukaryota; kingdom Metazoa; phylum Arthropoda; class Arachnida; order Uropygi; family Thelyphonidae; genus Typopeltis; species Typopeltis vanoorti. The sequence continues at coordinate 76,336,457 of NC_143573.1, read as the reverse complement.
AAACGCTGCTGTAAGGGATTGATTCGAGGAGCATATGGAAGATGAGTCTCTTGAATGGTAAGCGCATTCACTCGATCTCGACCTGATCATTGAGATACTTTGAAACGTGTTTTCAGATATAAAGACTCTGTGCTGGCCTCCATTAAGGGACTATGGGATAACTCCTGACATTACAGATAACGCCGACTTCACATTTGTAGAATCAATGTCAAGAGGGACAACACAGATCCGTTCTTTGTACGAAAGAGCTGCAGTACGATATCACGCAGACTGTAATAATTCAAGGATGTCAGTATGAATTATAATAAATGGGTGAAAAAATGTTAAAGAAAATCTTGGCTGTTACTGTTTAGAAATTGCTGGATCAAAGAGTCACGCAAACGAACTGTCTGTATAACATATCACTCGCGTATTATGTCAAACTAGCCCACGTTGGGAATAATCCGCAGCACATTTAGAACTGTGAGTAAACCAATTGAAATTTTGCTCATCAAGCCACTTCGTACCTCCAGTAATCATAGAGGTGGTCCCGCACGAACGATAAAATTCATCTACCACCAAAAGACTCACAAACATCACGAAAGATTCGAGCCTGCCTGCTATTGGGAGGAAAAGAGAGAACGACACTATCCAGTCTGCAAATCAAAACAAGATGCATTTTTTAGCGTCTGGGCAACATAGCAACGACGCCTTCTCGTTCTTAAACTTCACAATTCTCCAACTTAGATGGATAGATTCTAATCTAGAACCTGAAGAATCTTTATAGGGTCTTTCTACCGAAAGCGAATTATCCAATCTCGAACGGACGGCGTTTCTTTTTCTTTCTTTCTTCCTCTCTCCCACGAGAAACTCGGGATTCTTCATTTACAGTAAGAACCACATTCTAACATGTATAAAATGTAGCAAGAATGTTAATCCCAGCAAAATCAGAGTCTTAAACAGGTTTATGCTGAAATAACTAAACGTTATTCTGCATTTTCTTTGGCTGGATCACTTCTCTATGAGACCAGATAATTCACATTTAGTGAAACCAGAAAGAAAAAAAAATTAAGGAGTGTATGCAGAAGGAATCATCCGCCATGATTCTGGTTAGGATTAGGAACATCACTTCTCAGCGAATACGTCAAGAGAATGCCCTCCATCTTAGCAATGGTAAAGATGAATACCACGTACCTATAGCATTCCAAAAATATCAGAGCTTGATCCTAGTGATCTTTACTAGGATCAAGGAGCATGCACACTTATTTTCGAACATGAAAAGGTCGCAAGTGGTAACAGTGACGCAAGCGTCTAAGAAAATTTGAAACTATGGGCTTCTTTTCGCAAACTCAAATTTAACTTGAAGACGAAATAAATCATGAAAATATAAAACAAACTTCCTGACAATATAAGAAAGAAGAATTAAAAGTATGAACCAGAAAAAAAGGAAGATCAATATTAAGAGAACATACTGAACATGATGAAAGCGTCAAAAATGATTAAAGTTGAAATCAAACTTTTCACTGTTGCTTTTTTCTTAAATCACGTACACACGAGAGGTCAAAAAAGATGTGTAGTTGATATAAAAGACAAAGATACTTTTGTGTTTCCCAAAATGTGCTAGCACCTATTAGGTATGTGAGGAGACAAAGATCCATTCCGAACTCATCGAACACTTATTATTATGTTTTGTTGTCACTGCTGATATTACTATTATCATCATCATCAGGTTTTCGAATACATCGCTGAGTCTGAGCACACGAGCTAGACCAAACCTTACTTCCTACAATATACACTAGAAATGCTATATCTGTAAACTGGTCTTCTAATGTTCTTTCCACCACTTTTTGCACCCTCCCCTCTCCGGTAATGTTAAAGCAATTCGAGGGCAAGGAAGTGAACATATTTCCTTTTAAGTGGAATTATTAGGTAGTGGAAACTGTATTTTCCACAACCTAATAAAAGACCAGTCACCCTAAGATGGCAAACTGACCACTGGGATACCTATCGTCATGCTAGTAACTTTACATAGGGAAACAAATATTACTTTCAAGTCTTCAAGAAATCTAACCTGAACGAAAAACATGGTAAATAACCGAAAACTAGAAAAGGTTAAAAAACTTTGGAAAAATAAAAATGTGGCAAAATATGTCGCATGGAACATCAGAAGTGCAGTACAGCACATAAAGAAGAAGACTTAGATAAAATCTTAAATGGGGAAAACAAAGAAATCACAATTCTTACAGAAACAACAAGAAAACAAAGGAACAAAAGAAACAGATTTAGCAGTTGCACGTTTCAGTGACAGAATAAACAAAGAATAAAAACAAATGAAATGAGTTTCGTGAGAAGAACCGCAAAATGCACATTAACCCCCTCCCCCCCCCCCAAAAAAAGAATGAAGATGTTTTAAAAGAACTAAAAATCAACGAAAGAAAAATTAAACAAATATAAACAAAATCAGATAGAACATCGCTGATTACCAAATAGACAACACCCAATATCGTAAATTATAGGTAACCTCGTATAACGCGGTACTTATACAACGCGGTTTCGATATAACGCGGTCTACAAATTGTAGTAGCCCTTTATCTTTTCATATGTTTTTCAACGCGTGACTTAAAAATCAAATTTTATCTTCGCTAAATTTGCGTCTGCCCGTATCGAGCGTGTACTAAAGGGTATTTCCCCTAATATAAATTCGCTAGTTATAAGTAGCGAATTTATATTAGGGGAAATACCCTTTAGTTACATACAATATGTAATGCTTTTTTTATGTAAAAAATATACTTTTATAGTAATGTCCACTTTTGCGATATACGCGTTTGTTAATAGGGATAAACCCACCCACAGTAAACTGCCAAGGTAACAATTGAACAAGACTGAAGATGCATTCGGTTTCGATCAGCACATGAGACTCAACCTTCACGAACTTCAAAAGTGCTCCAATCTCTTCAATGGTGAATTAATTGATGGGGAAATAGATTTAAATGAGGAGGAACTGGTACAATTAATAGATGTTGTCGAACCAAATGGCGGGGAAAGTTCAGCCGAAGATTCTGATTGTGATGAATCCGGTAAAGAATTCAGTTTAAAGAAATTAGCAGAAGGATTGGACTTGGCAAGAAAGTTATTTTATGGATAATGATCCCTCAATGGAGCGCTCCGGAAAATTCACGAGACAATTGGATATTTGTTTAGCTTCATATTATGAACTTAATAAAAAATTGCAGCATAGCGGTAAGCAAGGTTTTATTACTGACTTCTTGATAACTAAACCAGCCGAAGTACGCAATGAGAATTATACAAATGATGTCCAAGAGATTTCAAGTGATGACGACGTCTGGCCACTTGTAAATAAAGAACATCTACGAAATGTTAATTTGAAGACAGTGAAGACGATTAAAGTATGCACTTTATTTTATTTTGCCTAAATCATGTGTGCATTATGTGCAATGAAGTTTACGTACAATTCGTATTTTTATAATTTTATACTATGGATTTGTTCATAGTTTGTTTTCTTAACTTACATGAATTACCTGAATTAAATAAAAATATATTTTTGTTGGATATGTCATTGTTTATATAATCTTAAAAAAAAAAAAAAACGATTTTGGAACCTAACCCTACTTTTTCTATGTGACCTGAGTCTCGGATAACGCGATTTATATAGCGCGGAATTTCTATGGAACTTAACATCCGCGTTATACGAGGGTTACCTGTAATAAAATGTAAACCAAACGGAAAGAGAAAACCTGGTAGACCTCAGAAGAGGCCATTCGATTAAAAATGAGACCGGAACGATCAGAGGGTCTATCTGTATTTAGAGTTGTGATTATTATTATTACAAACAATGAAGAATACAAATTAAAATCGTGCGTACTTTTAAATTTTTATTCGATTTATTAAAATAAGTTCACAATAAGCGCTGAGTACATTGTTGTGATTGAGACATAAATTAATACAATTCGAATACAAATAAATAAATAAATACAAAAAATGCCACATATTTCTAACTAAAAGCAAGCTTAGTCATTGATATTCGTGTTTATTTACTTAAGCAAGGAAATATTTACTTGACAGACCGGGAGCAATGTTCACAGTCCATTCCCTTGCCCGGACATTGCTGTTAGGTTCCCCGGTTTAATTATTTATTTCTTTAGCTAGTTTATTTTTATTTTTATTTAATTTTTTGTCTATCTGTCTATCCATAAATACACGAGTATAATATCTTCCTTCTTGCTGGAAAGATTTTAGTATTTGGAATATTTAGCAAAATTTGTTGTCAAATTTTAATACTGCCGTTTTTTTTTTTTTTTTTTTTCGGCAATATTAAAATTTTAGTTTCCAAAATTTGTCATTTAAATTAAATATTTAGATTTCACTCTCTCCGACTATTTTACTATCATTTTTTTACGAAAATAAAGTCCAATATTCAAAACCATAACGCTACACTGACCGTAAGGATTTTAAATTAAATTTGTATTTATTAAAGTTATCAAGTTATTTATCAAGTTCTATACAACTTTAGTCTCAATCGAGCAATATGATAAATGACAATAAGTAAACGGCAGACAAGCTAAAAACTCCAGTAAATTCAATTGTTGCAGAAAAATAAATGACGTCATTATGCAAGAATGCAGTTGCGAAACGTATCTTTTAAATCTCGCTGTCGAGATTTTCGGTCTCTCTTTTAAATACCTCATCCTTCATTAACGCCGTTTAGTATGTCGATTACATGGCTAAATTCTGTCTCTCAAAGTTGCTTATTTTTGTATGCTAGACAACTGATCCACTGATCAGTTTTACTTCGACTAACTCTCGTTAATTCGTGTTACTGGCGACAAGTGGGTTCGTGGTGTTTTTATATTCCTGTAGCCCACAAAACGTTTCATATACTGAGGGTAGATTAAAGCAACGAGTGGAACTTAACGGCAACAAACATTCCAAATAAACAGAAAGGTGGTGTGTTAATTCACAAAAGATTCCTGCCATGATAGAATTCAAGCTCAAAACTTGATGATTTGAGAATGGAGATTCTGCCAACCATGTCGGCCATGAACAGTTTTAACTCTTATTTTCTTTAGTTTAATCGCTCACTTTCTGAAACTTGAAATTACATAATCTACAAGTAGCAATGCTTTGTACTGCTTCTGTGAAGTAAATGTGATGAAATCCGCTATAGAACATCAAAACATTCCATCAAAATGCACAGAAGGGAGGTCAAAGACCAATTAGACTCTCAGTGTACCTGAAAATATTCCGTAAAAATCTTGCTGTTAGCAACATCCGCAGAGGAAAGTCAAAGCAGCGACAACATAACATGCGAATAGGTAACTATTAGCGTGCTTTCTGGTTAATTAATTTTTAATTTCTCTATCCGAACAATAGAACTGACAGCTAATGTGTAATTGTACATAAACTGCAAGCTTATAAGTAATCTTTCTGTATTGTTAGAAGTTAATTAAATACCCAGATTTCTTGTCTACAGACAAAGATAAAGTGAACTTGATCCAAACAGGATTGTATTTGGATACACCTACGATCAGATAAATGCAGTCGCGTTTTTGTATCAGGTACATCCACTTTTAGTCCTAAATTTTTGGAAATTGGTAGATCACCGACTCCACGCGACCCTTACGCATGGTTAGGGGTGAGTACTTGATAAAATGTTATCCGCTCTATCTAGTGTTCAATTCGTGTGATTCTGCTGAGATGCAAGATTCATTTATCACGAAACTACGCATGCATGAAATGTTTTGCATCTTTGCCTTGCTCCCAGTGGTTCCGTTGGACCCAGTCGGGTTCCTAAAGTCGAACAGCACAGGGCGTTGTTGGAGAGGGACAGCGGTTGTTCTGCGTTCCTTTAAACTTAACAGTACCTAATTTCCGGTGCCACTCCCCTCGACAACTGCCTTGGAAGACTCCCGCCAAGATAGTCTTCCAAAGCCTGTCTGCATGGTTATGCAGGTAAGTGTCCCAAATATTTAAAAAAGTGATTTAAATTATAAGTTGTAAATTAAAATCAAACGAAATTTAAAAAAATTACTTTACCACTCTTCAAATTACACTATCTCATCATACTCTTTTTTTTTTCTTCTTTTTTTTTTGTTTGTTGTACGCACTCTAAAATTATTCACCGAAAAGTACCATCGAATACTTTCTATCCCTGGTTCCCATGACTGCCTCAAACGAGTAGTAAGTTAATCGAAGTACATTTTTAAACGCATTTAGTGCACGTTATCAATGTATTCGGTATGTATATATTAGTGACTTGGACTCAGCGAAGTTGCACATACCTAATATATTTCGACTCAAAATATTAAGAAACGGCTAACATGGTGAGAAATGCAATACTACACAGTTTCGTATAATTTGATTTCAGAGTCAAATCCACTCTTTAAGTTTCTTTTGCACTCCCTTTCGTCTTAATAACGATTACAGACTTTGAATAAATAAATGAGCTCCAATATCCGCTATAATATAAAGCAGATATTACAGCGCAAGTGATACATTCGTGATAGTATTTTGTTTATGCATTTGGAAGTGCGTTTCTCTTTCATTAATTTTTAAAGTTCATTTCTTTTAATGACAGACATTCTTCACATCAGCGATCGTGGAGAGAATGTTGAAGTGATTGACGCGTTTTAAGCAAGAAGGAGAGAGAGAGAGACTATTTCTCTTTTCGCCAGAAACCCGAACTTGTGGCATAGTTTCAAGCCCGGAGGCTCTTACGACCCGAAGCAGAGCATACACTTTGCATTCCGCAAAATGTCGTAAGTCAAGTTCTTTTTCCAAAAATAGCTCGAGTTTTAGGTCTCTGTGTAAGAATTGGGAATCTTCTTTGAATAGGTAAGTATTCTAAGTAATGACTAAGTATTCTATTTAGTCGTTTCTTTTCACACCGCATCAGCTTTTCCTCCGTTTGTTAAGTGGATGAGTTTATTTTGTAGGAGGAAAATTGAGATTTAATAACAACATAAAAAAAAAAAAAACATCGTCGTTTTATTTCCGGAATATGGACCACTTGGAGACTGTTGAACTTTCTTTTTTAAAGGCGTCAATTTTTATTTGTGTACTTAATGAAAGCGAACTTGTAATTACTTAATACAAACGCACACTTTAACGAAGCCCCTAAAATACGATACGCTGTTTTCCAGTTGCGTTTGCTTTTTATTTAATGCGAAAAATAAAGTAAACGAAATAATAAATCACATATACAATCGATAATATTATTGATATTTAAACTTATTTGAGCTTAGAGTAAAACAAGGCAGTTTTCCTCTGACGCTACCAGAGAGATGTAAAAGCGCATTTCGTAAAGGCGCCTGTTATAGTGAATTCAACATACGCTTCGGATATCCGGAGCTACTGCATGATACCTTGTACAAATTCCACGCAAAGATTTTTGATTTTTAGGATTACGAATGGAAGATGAGTTCATATCGTGAAAAGAACAGAGTATACTTCGTATACAGTGCAACCAGACATCTATGTTTATTTGTTTTTAGTCTTTTCGTGATTATAACTCTTGAAGCATCCTGCCTAAATTTAATTCACCATATCCGTACGCAATAACACCGAGAAAAGTAAAATAATAACTATGCTGTATTGAGTCCTGCTTAGTGAATGAATATCACAAATGTATTTACTCGCGAAGGGACAGAACTAGAACTACTCTCCACTTGAATATTGAACAGATGACGGACTTGTTTCTCCATAGAATGATAACCAAACACAGCACAGCTAGGAAAATACACCCAAAATTATTTTAATATATATAAATAATCCAAGTTTATTAAGAAAATATCTCCTCAGGCTTCAAAAAGAGATAACTTGCAACTTACCAGTGGCGACTTAAGATAAATAATGGCGTAGCTAAACTGTCTGTTAAAGAGGAACCGAACTGGTCATTTAGTTATGAGATTTAAAAGAAAAAGTAAATAAAACACCGTAGGCTCATGGATAACTTCCATGACGCTCGGTCTCTTCAGAAGAAAGATCATTCTCGGCCCGATTCTAAGTCTTTTTTTCAAAAAAAATAATTCCAGAGTTAATAAATTTCCGGCATAGTCAAATAGGTTAGTAGTAGGGTAGACACTTCTGACAAGATCAAGATAGGATAAGATAAGGAATCGTGACGTGATTGGTTGATAAGGTGATGACGTCATTGTGTGCATGACGTCATGAGTTTGGAATGTTTGGAATTTCCCTGTGGGCATATGTGTCAATGGCTTCAGTTCTTGTGTTTTGTTTGCGTATGGAATTTGGATGATGGTAGAGATAAGGATTCGTGTCGTGATTGGTGGTGCACTTCTGATCAAGATAAGATAAGGAATCGTGTCGTGATTGGTGGTGCACTTCTGATCAAGATAAGATAAGGAATCGTGTCGTGATTGGTGGTGCACTTCTGATCAAGATAAGATAAGGAATCGTGTCGTGATTGGTGGTGCACTTCTGATCAAGATAAGATAAGGAATGGTGTCGTGGGTGTGTGTTATTATCAGATGTAGATAAGTGACGTCATTTGTTAGTTGTAAATAAGTGACGTTATTGTTTTGAATGGAAAGGGAGATATATTAGTGGATAAGGCTTCGTATCGTGATTGGTAGGACACTTTTAACCAGATCAAGATAAGATAAGGAATCGTGACGTGGATGGGTGTTGTTTTCAGATGAAGATAGAGTTTGGAATTTCGCTGGAGGGCCCCTCCCCTTCTGTCAGGGACATCACGTGGTGTGTTTGGTTCGCGTATTGCATGCTGGGTGATATTTAGAGATAAGGTATCGTGACGTTTTGTGTTTGGAAATTTCTGGGAACATATCTCTCTCTATGATATCACATGGTGTTTTGGTTTGACAATGGAATTGTGGGCGATGTTTTTGAGATAAGATATCTTGGAATTTTCCCAGGGTGACACACATCCATCATTGTCATCATGTTTTGTCTTTGGTTGTCTATAGATCGCTGTACTAATTGTACAATACATTTTGGGGTATTTCTTTCCTGTTAAAGGGTGGGAATTCTTAGAGTAGAGTCGTGATGGTGGCAGTGATTAGGCTTTTCTGAATAATTTAATTATATGCTGGTGTCCCTCAAACACATTAGACATGAAAATCGCTAATATATCCATGTCGATACTCTAATATGTACCCTATGATTATTCCTATGAAAAAAAAAACTATTCAGTATTAGAATTACGCTTACAAAAACATACGAGCAGTAATCATTGAAATTACAATTATCAATTGTTATGTTTAAGTTTAAAAAAAAAATAATAACCTATATTTCTTTCCAGAATGGGAACATCTTGGTACTATCTAGGTTTTCTGAATATTTCAAGTTGTTGATTTTTAACATATTCACAGCACAGAACACAAACACGAGTCTGAAAATGGAGTTGACTTTTTCATTATAGGTTACTGGGGCTAACATATATTCACAGCACAAAAACACACAAACATAGGAGTAGAAAGAGATATTTCTGTAAATAACCAGAAAAGCTGGTTGACTACTTAATTTAGATTACCATCCCATTGGTTCTCTGTTTAATTCCTTCCCACAGTTGCTCATGCTATGTTTTCCCCAGCTTGGTGGGAAAGTCCATGTTTTCGAATTCGGAGTGCTGTTAGAGTATGGAATTCTGACAAGCAAAATGATTTTTTTTTTTCAAATTGAATGGTTATTTTCTGTATTTTACTTTTAAAATGCAGTTTAACTACATATTCTAAAAGAACAACTGAGCAAAATTAATAAATAAATCAAATGTATGTGACTTATTTTCCAACACTGTAGATTTCTCATTAAGTCTTATCTTAAAGATCTCTCTCTTAGCCGGTCGCCAATTTTGTTGCACGTAGGTAAGAAATCGTGTGTTTAGGTTGGAACTCTTCGTTCCCGTGGGAAAGTAGTAAATTAATGCTTACATTTATTTTTTTTTAAAACCAATATGGCTATTAATTTTACCTTCGATTCCTTGTGCTCTTAACCTATTTCTGTAACTCAAATTTATTTATTTGTTCTTTAGCATTAGTAATTTTAAGTAATCGATATGAGACAAAACAAGGTTTTGAACTCACTGCAGCGTTTTCTTTTAGAAACTTCTTTTGCCAGCACAACAAATAAATAGTTAATTAAATTAAGGGGATATTAGATCCCACGTTGCTTTAAAACCGAATAAGAAACTCAAAGATTGGAATCAGAGAGTTTCATGCTGAATATATAGTATAAAAATAAAAAAAAACTATAAAATTATCGACGAATACTAGCGTGAGCCAATGCAAGTAGTCCTAGTACGTAGTACAAACACGGGCAACTCGTTGCAAAGGTGGGGAAAGTTCTGATCACTATTCTTTGGTTTTACCATAATGTAAAAACACATTTCCTAGGAAATGTATGCTGTTATTACATTATGGTAGGGAGGTCACTACCCAGACCGGTTTCAGCCTTTATTGAGGCTTCATCAGTGAGTAGCTAGACCGAATTAATACCAAAGGGTACAGCGAAAAGAACTTATATACTCTGCTATATCGCCGAAATGAAGCCTGTTGGCTCTTTATATTTAAGTAACTTAATGGGTGCACCTTTTGGACAACTCGTATAGCAGAGTAACTTGTATAGCAGAGAAAAACTACTTAGGCTTAAGAAAACATCTCCCCTCACCTGTCGTTCAGTCTCGACAACTAAGTGGAGACCTGCTGCTCACTGGAATAATAAAAATTGGCCCTAAAATTTACTCTCTTTGGGAAATGAAAGATATTCGAGGATATTTTAATATATAAATCCATGAAGTTGTGTTATAAGTAGCAAGCTGGTTAATTTAGTTCTGATTAATCTTGTTCCCTGTTAATGATTGTCATACTTATTGTCAACTTTCTATTAATTATATAATTTCTTTTAATTTCTTTCAACAGACTGACATGTAAATATTAAATAAACTTCTAAACTGAAGGTTAAAGTGCATACGATTTCTGGCTATTTTTAAAAATTCTCCAATTAAGGAGAAGATGTCGACATAAATATTGAATTCGTCCTTCATTTTTAAACTCGCGAGTTGTCTCTTGATTAACCGCCTGTTTTGAAAGTATACGTAGGTTCTTAAACTTGTAGGTTCATAACTAGGTACAGTAAGAGGTCCCTCCCCTCTTACCTTGTTCCAAAAGAATTTTGCATTGTACTAACTCAGTTTTAGGGCATTTTTAATTCATTTCGTTTCGGGTAATTAAAAAAATCATTATTTGCTGTCATGCCCCATAAGGGGAAAACTTATTCAGCGAAATTTTTGAATAAAGATACCAAAAATACGACAGTATGACTCGCACGTCATGCACACGTTTTGTATGATCCCTTGCGAAATGTGTTGTATATTATCACGGTGCTTCGAGATGTAACTAGTTATTATCTCAAACCGCACTCTCTCTCCATCTGATCTGTGTTGGTAATAATAAGAACAGCATAATATCGATGTATTATCGTAAATGCCATTCCTTATAATGGGATTTATGTATCTTGAACTATATTTGGTTGAACCTTTACGAAGGCTCGGGACTGCCAAATTGTATCTAAAACGTTCTGCACGACAGGCATTGATATATGGAGTACGGACGTACAAATAAAAGCAATGGTAATAAGACACTACTCATAGCTATTTAAAAATATGTTTATTAAGGAGGGGGGGGGTGACAATCACTCACGAGAATTGGATGTTTTAATGCTAATTGCAAAACTGTGGATTCGAATTCTGCTATGGCACGAATGCTTGTAAAAGTCGGGAGGGACTGATGAAATCAACTCCCGTCATCGCTTGGCTTATTGGAGACTGGAAGGATTCCGGGGTGGTCTACGTGCTACGCTTTCTAGCACTGAAACCAACCTTAAGATTATTTTCTCCCGCGTTCAACAATGAGCTGACCACAGAGATTACTTGGATTATTTATAACGCAAAAGACAGGCTAAGGAATATCTTTTATGTTTGCCTCTAAACTCTACAATCTTCTGATTTTCAAATTCTTGTCTATTCTCGACAGAAAGGAGAAAAGACGGTGGATTGATTCGATGGATTTGAAGCTGATTGCGCACACATAAAGAACTTATATACAAGTTAATTATATATATGAATCATATATTTAAAACGATTCGTGGCACTTATGTCACTCAATAACAGATTCCTCTGGATGATCCGAAAAATACATTTAAGAGTTAGATGCGTAGACTGTGAAGAATAACCGCAACGAGAGATCCCAAACTTTCATATATAGATTGAATATGAACGGCTGTTTGGATGCAATTATGTCAAAAGCAGCTAAAACTGAGGCCAGCGTATTATATCAGTAAACTGCTGGTGTTCCCGGTTAAACCGAAAAGCAAATGAATGACTTAAAATCCTTAATTTGCTTTTCGGTAATTCAAGTATAACATCCCATTAAAAGTATTCAAATAAATAAACGAATGTTCTCTAGTTCTATAATGCAGACTATATCGAGTACTTATATGTAATTGAATGTTTTTATTTTTCCCAAGTTTACGGAAGTGAAGGTGTAGAATAAGGATAAGAAACTGATTGAAGAAATACACTTTCTGTCGGTTCGCTGCGAAGAGGAAGGCAACAGCAGCTCGTGTTTGTGTAAAAAATGGGCCCCAGAATCCCAGACGTAAGTGGATAGTCAGTTGAACCTTTCATCTATCAACAATAAGCTAGTTTTTGAAATCCAGTTAAGGACTCACATAATATAGCAGTGATATTAGCCGGTCACTGATTGCTCTATCGTGGATGCGTGAGGAACGCCGATCCCGCACTTTCAACATTGTTGAAAGCCATGAAGCCGACCGACTCGAAAGATAACCCGAGATGAGGTCCGGTGAAAACCGCTCGGAAATCTCATATGCGTGCTTTGTATTCATAAATAAGGAGCATGGTAACACAGAAAGACAACGTAATACAAGCAGAGAATTCGGAGAATTGATGATGTAGCTGCAATGAGTGGCAAAGTAAGATGAATATCTGCTGTGACTAAACCACTGAAAGCTAACATAAGGTAGACGACTATTGAACGAGGGATTGATTGAAAACGTTCTCGAAAAAGGCACCATGTCCTTCAAAAATATAACAGCGATTGTTATGAAGATGTGCCTGGAGTGTGGGCAATGCCTCTGCCAATAAGACAGGCCACAAGGAACATTGCGAGGCATATGGACTTTGACAAATGAGGTCTGCAACAATCTTTCACGGTTTTTTCACAAGCTGAGAAGCAGAACTATGAGAGACGATGTGGATTGATCGATTGGAGAAAGTAAGGCCGCGCAATCAACTTGACTATAGAGTGATACAACGCCAGCAAAAAAATTCGTTGCCGGTTGTAGTCTGTCTTTGCTGCACACGGCAAATCACAAAGGTACACATTGCAGACATCTTATCATTGGGTTGTCTAGTTATTGAAAACGCTAGAATTTCTTTATAAAAAACTGTTCATTGAACCTTTCAGTTTACAAAAGTTTATATGAAAACCTAGAAGTTTTCATATAAAATTTTGTAAACTAAAAATCGATTAATGTGAGAAGTTATTTTAATCGCATATAATTATTAACCACCTTATTAATAATTTTATTTCAGAATACCAGTGTAATAAAGTAACCTCAACATCATATACGAAATAGCAGATGTTTTGTTTTAAAACTTTAATTATGATAAAAGAATGACAGAAAAAAACAAGATCAACTTTTCTTAAAAACTATTTTTATCTATCAAATCACCATCTTCTACTGTGCACGGACAGGACGTACGGCTTGTTTCGGAATATAGAATTAGAATGATTACTCTCAGCACGCCTTTCCTCAGCGGCGAAGAAAATGAAGTTCGAAGATGAAGAACCCCCATCATCATTTACAAGTCGGCCACTAGAGATTTAATCAAAGGAACGAGATTTCAGTTAATGAAGTTTCTACACGGATACCATAATAGAGAACTATGCACAGATATAGGTCTCGTTCCCAGAAGACATCGCCGAATTCAATTAGACATTTAAATGAGACCGCACGGCAATCTAAATAATAAAGAAGCAGATAACAATGGAAACCATTTTCATCATATCTGAGGAAGTAAACGTAAAAATCGTTTTCATCATGAACTAGACATTTTTATCATATTTTGCATCCTTCATAGGCTATCCGGAATCTTTATTTCTAATTAGCGTCAATACAGATAATTAATTCTGTTATGGTTGGACTCTTTTTAAAAACAAGACCTTGAAGGAACACTTAGAATGACTCTAGTTTCCGATAATTATTTCGGTTCTTTTATTATTTTAAGTGGCCAGAGGATGTAAAGGAACGTAAATTGCAGCAAAAAGTTAAAAATAAAGTAAAAAAAAGAATAAAAGCAAGTAAAAATTGGGATTGCTACGTCAAAGCAATTACGTCCATGACTCAAGTATATCTATTAACTGAGTGTGGTCTTCGGCTGGTTTGTCACTTTCAGGAAGAATCCTGCTACCTCCATATGAGACTGGCCTAACTCAATTTCAAATTCGAACTCAGGTCTTTCCAATCAAGGATGTTTTTCAGATTATGTTATGGAGATATCACTCAGATTGCTAAACAGAAATCCAAAGATTCTCTTATGGTTATAAGTAATCTATATAGATAAGCAATGGCCTAATTATCAATTCAATCATTAAAATCTTCGAGTTTCTGGCAGGTCCATCAGAGGAACCTTCATATGATGTGCATCCTTTTTGTACCACTTTCTTTTAGTTTCCTCTTCCTGTTTCATTTTTTTTGTCCAGAAAAAATGTCTCTACCTCGCAGCCACCCCCGCAAGGGTGGATTCGAATTTGTGTAGATGTTTGTGAAAGTCTTTAGTAAGGGATGATTATCACCAACTCCGATGCGAGATCAACAAAGGCTTGAAATAGTTTGAAAAAGTATTATTTTGTAGGACAGGATTCCCAAATTAGTTGATCCTTAGTCTACACCACGTATTATTGTGCTAAATGTTCACATTTTTCTCCATGTGTTCAATGGAATGTCTCCTTTTTTGTAGAGGTCTTCGCCGCACTTCCTTTTTCTACCCCCCCCCCACTCTTTTCACTTTCTCAGGTGTCTCCGGTATACTACAAACATCCCATAACCATCTCTCAAATTTCAATCTCTTCCTCAACGCACATTCACCCTCCGTAGATTCCTCCCCCCCCTTTTCCATTTTGCCGGTCAGTATTACTCCTTTAGCGGTTCCTCATTCAAACTCTTAACCTTTAAACGGCGCCAAGCAACGTCAATCTCTTCGGCCAGTAATCACATCCCCTGGGGAGGCCGATATCATAGTGACAGATGTTTTTCTCTTTAATCGTAGGTTTTCCCCACTGATCTCATGCTTGCGTGACATCCCGCCGTTCATGCCTGGTGTGTGTGCGTGCGTGCATATGTGCGTTCGGAAATTACCCTCCCCCGACGTCTAGACAGAACAGTTTTCGTCTGGGAAAGCGTTTCCGTCAGTAAACTTAGTCTGAGGTACTTAGAGAAATTGAGGAGTTTTCTAAGGGTTCCAGGAACTGAGAGAACGAAACGGGGAGTTCGGAGTTTGGCTGAGTCCAAACTCCCTCCATCGATCCACAAGACGTATTCAAAAATCGAAAATACAGCAGCAGTCTTGAATACAATTTCTTTTTGTAGTAAACGCGAGAGATTATTGAATCTCCAGCACAATAGTTACGCATCGTATTTGAACACGAAGCTCGTGCAACGGAAACTCGTCCCAGATAAGAATCGAAGATGGCGCAAAAAAAAAAAAAAAAAGTTACTTCGGTGAATCGAAGGGCGAATGAATTTATGGCCGGCGACCTATCGCATACTAATATGGAAGGAGAGTGTCCGTTCAAGTATCTGTGGTGAAAGCATGGAAGAGGAACACCGTCTGTATGATAGGGAATGAAATCAGTACTCTATTGAAGGGATAATTAATTGATTAAATAAAACATTAAATCCCGTAATAAAAAAAAAAAAAAGAAAGTTTACGATTGAATGGAGGTAATCAGACGAGTCGTGTTACAACATTCATCATTGTATCGCATAATCTTGGTTACGGAGCGCTTTCAAACCACTTCTTAGTTTGACGTTATAACCGAGCTTTCATTTTGGGCTCGTTCATAAATTACGGAATTTTTTTGTTTGGCTTTTTGACTCTGGTTAAACAGTGACATACATAATATAACGAAATGTCGGTCTGCCGCCCGAACCAAAATATCCCCCCCCCTCTCTCTTTTTCCCGTCTTCAACGTGGGTTAAGTAATTGGACGAGCCGAGCCCTGTTTCCCTCAGTTCTTTCACCATTAAATCTAAGAAAACGAGATTTCTGTTCATATTCAAAAGCTTGATAAAGTTCGTAATTATATCCCTTTAAAAAAATCACAGCTCGGCGCTTGTCATTGTTTTTTTTTCGAATTATTAACTTATTTACATTTACAGCATTCACGAAATACATCTAACATTCCGTTAAAATGTTAGACTAACCAGTAGCTTAATCATATTCCAGCTTCTTTTAAATCATTCTAATAACAACGTTATAAAGGTGAATTATGACGATATTTCGTCAGTTCCACCCGCTGCTTGCTGTTGAGCAAAAGGTATGCTAAAGCGCCCCTTCCATCCCATTCTGAGCACTTCGTCCGCCACATCCATTATCTTTCTAATTTCGCCTCTTCGTTGTATGGTCGGTCTTCCTCTTGCAATCCCCCCCCCCCACACACACACATTTAGTGGCATTGTAAATTCTGGAATATGGTCAACCCAACCACTGTCTACACTTTTGACTGACGTCACTACCGGTAATTAGGTATGTGCTTGATGTTGTGTCTGTTAATCATTTCGAAAGGAACAAAAAAAGAAATCGAAAACAATATTATTGCAACATATTCTGAATCAGAATTAGTACTCAAGTTTAACTACTCAATTATGTCGGCATAAAAAAAAACAAAAAAAAATAAAAAAATAAAAAAAAAACGATCAACTGTTCATGTGTGTGTTTTCCGTATCCAAGAGTAAATCGCAGAATGTGGGTGGGTGTGAAAGAGAGACTGAGTTTCCAAGAGGGAGGAGAGTCTTTCTACTCAGCATCGTACATATTAACTGACCATCTGAAAAATCTTTATAAAAGTTCATGTTAGACGGGATTCGAACCAACGTATTTTCAACCTAAAGTAGGTACTTTCTGGAATTTTTATTTCTTTTTTTTTTAAATTTACTGTTGCCATCTCATGGTTATACTTTTCGATTTATCTTTCTCTCATCCAGTTCTACTATTCAAGCAGGAGACAACTTCATAGGTGTTATTTCTCTCTTTGTGTGTGTCGCATTTGGGTATGTAAATATTTACACAACAAATTCTGATATACGAGAACAGTTAAAATATCATACCCATAATGCAACAACTTCTACCGTGATAAGCAATGATGTCATTTTCTTTATTGTTATTTAAATCGTACCGAAAAGATTTAAATTCTCTAACATGAAACCCAAGTACTGTATTATCTTGAAGCGAATTTAACAACTACGCATGTAACTAACTCATGGAAGATGAGTGTTCTGCTTTACCTACCCAGATGCTGAGACATGTTTTTATTAAGCAACAAATACATTTGCGATTGTTCACTCAACCTGGGATGGGGGAAAAGACTGAATTAGAGCATGCATTATAAGGTCGTTGTAGACGCTGCACATGTGGAGGATAAAGGTGAGAAGTTGATGAATATTTGATATCTCATGAGACATAATAACAGTAGATAACCTCAGAAAAGTCGAGATTAGAAAAGAAGGAAGCAAATTAAAAAGGAAAAAATACAAAATAGAAGAAAATAGAAGTACTTGCTATGGGGATTAATCGCTGGAATTAAAAATTACAGCCGTGTGGAAAATACCGCACTTTCCACGGAATAAAAGAAGTTAGTTGAATTAATCAGAGAAAAATGGAGGGAAAGATTACAAACACCTGTTGAAGATATGCAAATCATTTATCTCAATTGAGAGGAATAATCGACGCCGATCCTGAATTAAATGGTAGTCGGGGGGGGGGGGGATTCGAGCTTAAACTATAGAACTCTAGGCCGGAGAATAAATCTGCTTGGATGTTGATTGTGCATCAAAATAACTTTTCGCCCCTCTGATTACCAGGGAATACACACTCGATTTTTTTTTTTTTACTTTTAATTGATTTTCTACGTTTAATTGGTTCGTTACGAATTAGGGTCACACGGTATTGCTGCATGTTATTGCGAGGACGGATCTGCAACAGACACTAATCCTATTTTCCTTAGGGTTGTTTAGATGTGCAAACTCAGCAGCAAGTTGATCGATAGCTGTGCTGTTGGAGAACAAAACTATACCATACGTTGGCAACCGAAAGTGTAATCCTTGGCCATCACTTCTGATTACACTTCTTCGATTTTATGTAAATGCAAGCATCTTCCTCGAGGGCCCACCTGTCACTTCTGCTGCTTCTCCAAGAATGAAGTTGGGCTTATCCGACTGGTTTGATATTAGGCCTAATGACCATTGATTAGTGAAGTCTTGCTGGTGCTTGTGTCCAATGTCTCAAACCCTTTGTAATCCAATCACTCTGTCGTGTTAGCATCGCTGACATCTAGTATGGAATGACAAAGTAAAGCTTCCATACAAGTTTTGCTATAAACATGCCTTGTTCTCGTTTCTTTGCCTTTCTCCCTTTTTCTTTTTTGTTATTTTGATCTTATTGTGGACCGATAGGGTTAATGAGAGGAGACGGAAGAAACCTTACGATGCTACATCGGCATATTTTTCTTCCTGTTCACTTGGTTTAATTTTTTTTTTTTTTTTCGTATTTCATTTTGTGTGTGAGTCAACGTTTTGCTTCAAAGCAAAACTATATTATTGCAGTAAGCTATTTTTCAATAAGGATCACGATTTTATCCATTGACTATAATCGCTTCAGTCCCTCATATTGTTCGTTGGCATTATTAGTTTATATTAATTGCGCTTCAAATTATTTAGGAAAATATTAAACTTATTTTATCGAAACAGCAATAAGATTTTCATTCATCATAAATACAGATTTAATTCCTTCGATAGAAAATTTATTTGGTGGTTTTAATAAAAAGAAATATTTATAATAAATTATCCAAAGGAAATACTTTATTACATAATATTTAGCAACTTTTACATGAGCAAACATCTGATTAAATGATTGGCAAAAAAAAAAATAATCACATCACGATGACTAATATTCTCTCATTTGTATACATACAAGCCAACTGGTAGTGCAGGACACAAAAAGAACTCACCCAGATGACGACAGAGAATTATATTCAGCCGGAAACAAGTATTCCAAGAGGATTACCAACAACATTCAAAAACTATCCTTTATAAAGTTACATTTAATTTAGGAAAATAGTAAAAGCAATACAGAACAGCGTCTACATCACACTACAGATTATTTTTGAAACCGTAGCGGCGTAACCCACAATGACGTATGCACATTAAGATTTATAGCAGGGGGTGGCCTCTCGTATTGTTTTCTCGTTTGTGTACAGGATGACGGACGCTTTCAAGGATTTAATTCCGGTAAGATACCGGTAGTAGGTGGGTTTGCCTCAGGTTATTTCCGGTCTCCTTAGGTAGCAGCTGGATATAAAGTAATGCGGCTGACATCGGCTATTTGCTAATTAATTTGCTGATTTGATAAGCATATCAGACTATGTTGAGCAAATACGTATCAAATCAACAAGAAAAAGCATCGTATTTAGAGATATTTTTACTATTACGACCATAGTCATTCGATATAAGATTTTATGAATAAAAAGAATGAAATATTATGATTGAAAAATTTTATTTCAAATTATATTTCATTCTAATTAATATTAGAATTGTGATGGTAATTAATTTGTTCGCAAAACCAACTGTATTTTCACCTCAGTTCATTTCGTCTTCTTGCGCGAGGTTAACAGTGCTAATTGCCTCTTAAATCTGGTCCAGATTTAAATCCGCATGAAAAACAAATCATTATACGAACGCTCTTTCATATACATCTTCACTCCGAAAAGGCCCTTAAACATTCTGTCTTTCCTTTCGTTTTTAGCTTCAGCCTTTCCTAATAATGCTCTGCGCAGATACACATTGTATTTCAATAATAGGAAGAATGCGACTATATTAAGGTGGATGCCACTTTTAAAATCTCTTTTATGATCTAACGATTACTTGCTGCGCATTTTCTCTGAAACGAATATAAAGCTTCAAAAAAAGAAAATAAAATGATCGACGCAGAAGAGTTCTGTGTTCTCCTGTTTGAAATGCCAGCGAGCATCTCTGATGTGCACAATCAGTTTTGCTTTGCAGCATTAAGCAGGCATCATGAATTCATCGAGCTCTTATATATTCAACACTCTACTTGAATGATTATTAAAAATGAAATTACGACCATCAAATTCCCATATTTGCTACGATGGTGGGGCGGTGATGTATTTTAATGAATAAATTAATAGCGTCACTCGAATATATAATGTCGTCTTGAAATCATAATACATCGCCAGGGGGCGCTACGGGTCAGACGTGACATTTGACAGAGGCGAAGATCGACAGAAGCTGGGAGAAAAAAAAATAAAATAAAAAAATCAGAGTTGAAAATATCTTTTGGAGACTTGTAAAGGGTGATGTGTAGGGATGTCAGCTGCTCGCCTTTTGAATTATACCGTACTGGCTCCACTTTGTGAAGTGGTTGCTGCAATTTTCGAAGATATAGGAAGGATTCCGAGTATTTTTATCTAAACTCGTAACGCTTTTTTTTTTTTTTTTTTAAGAGTAGTAAAACCAGGACGGAGTACAGCATTTTCTAGTTGTTAGCATACTTGCACACTAACCAAATAGTATTTCACTGCGTGTGCATTTTATGCATTTAAAGCAGACTAAGTATCTCTCTCATTATTTCATCTTTGAAAATGTCAATATTTTAACATTAAATGTCGTCAAGAATGTGTTAGTATTTTAAAATTTGTCATGGTGGCGCCATCTATCGGTTTTTAGACAATGTCAAATTTGAACTATTTAAATAATGCATTATTTTTTAATCTATCTTTAAAGGAATAAAAATTATAATTTCACTGTTAAAATTGCACAAATGATTTATGCCCGAATGATTTACGCAACAAGAGATTTGTTTTGACGATTAGAATTAGCGAATGTTGCCATCCTCAAATCATTCACGAAATAAACTCTATTTAGTTCAACAATTACTCAAGGAACTCTTTTGTGTTTTGTTCATTCCTTGCGACGTAGATGGTCTGTGATAACAGTCGATATGTTATTACTGCTGTCCCGAAAAAATATTCTAAAATCAAATACCGAGAAAAAGATGAGTACTTTTATATAGCAAATTACTCATCATTTTTTATTATATTTTCTTATAATTTCAATAATAAGGAATGCACCAGAAGTGGAATTTATATTAAAATTTATTAATAGCATATTTCATGTATTAAAATGCTTACTATAATAATAGATCATGGCGAATCGGCGTAATCTTTACTCGATTTACAGCCTAACACTGCCACATAAAGCAGATGCTCATTTTTAGTATATTAAATTTTAAGGGACCAAACGTTGATTTGTTCTCCCCCCGCCCTTCATTTAAAATCGATTTAATATGCTTTTTAATAGCATAAATTAAAAGCAATATTGCTTTCGCAATCTAAGCCAAACCGTTCCATCGATAAGCGCTGTTCATGCCACTGATAAGAATTCAAAAAGTTTGGCAAAGAGCCATCCCTAATAAAAGTCGGTTAGCATTAGCTTAGACTTGCATATAAGTAATAAATGTATGCAGTTGCCAAGATACCTTTGTAATTGTTGAAAACATACAAGTGAACTACGCATTATGTCTGGAAAATTGTTAGCGAAAGAAGTTTTTAGGATCTACTTGTTATTGTCCCCTTCGATGCCCAAGTCTTGCCGAAGGACACAAAATAATTCTAATCCGTTGCCATTGGATACAGGCGGACAACAGTAAAATTATCTTGCAATCCGGAAGACAATCACTGTTGACAGGCGTCTCTCTCTCTGTCTGGTGACACTAGAAATATAATTGGGAAAGAAAAACAAATTAGTGACATTTAACGAAATTCAGAAGAATATTGTGGAGATGAGATAAAGATATTCCCATGAAAAATATATATCTCCATAGCTCAGTTTGGCTCAGACCACCCTTCAGTAAACCAATAATTTGTTAAAATATTTAATACAAGAAAAGGAACTAAAAAAAAGTTTCCAGAAAAAAAGTAGATGCTGTAAATTAAGACCACATAAGAAACATTAAGTTGAAATGGTTACAAATGAGGTGCTTTTGCAGAAGAAACCTCCAGGACTATTGAGTTAGTACTAAAAATGATATCGATTTCATTCACTACAAAACTATTTGCTAGTTGAAAAGAATTTTGGAAGCTAAAAAAACAAACTATTTTTCGCTTTGCTCTAGACTGTATATAGTCCCGCCAATCCATCGTTCTCAAACACAGCGTGACTTCACTTCCCCTACTCTTCTCTTTTCCCATGATCCCCCTCGTCACGTGCATACGCTGGTATTCACAGAGCTCTCCTAATCTTTACAGATCAATAGTTTATAGCAGAGAAAGAAATCCTTTAGTTCTGCCAGAACATCAAATCATCCATTATAGCAAAAATATACCGAAAAAAAATGCAATCGGATAGCGAAATATAACATTACCACGTGCTTGTTAAAGCGTCTACATAAATGAATAATAATTATGAATTACATGAAATCAGAATGATTGAAATATGGCAGAAATTAACTACGAATATTTTTATTCTCCTTGAATATAAGTTAAAAGTGGAAAATGAGAGCAAGGCATTAATAACATTCCAGTCTTAAGAATATAAGATTTTCTTAAGAAAATGATACGAAATAAATAAATAAAAAAAATTGAGGGTAATATTGATCTATAAACTGTACACGCAGTCCTGGATTAGTGTAAGTGCCACAAACGTTATTGGATATCAAGGTCAACAAAGACTGTGCATTTCGCAGAGAGAGATTAGCGCCGTCCTTATAGACTCCTTTCCCAATTGCAAATCGCAATTGCGACAGGTCCACTGAGAAATCTAACCAACTGCAATGGAAGGATGGTTAACTATTTATAAACCATCTCCGTAAGTGATATTTCAGGAGAACAGAAGAAGTTGTGCAACTTGTAAAACGGAGTAAGTGATACTCAACCATTGCAAGAGCTCACACAAGAGAAAGCCCATCTGCCTTGAGATGGTTGCTTAATAACAGGATGACCTTGACCGGCTATTTCGACAAAAGATTTACTGATTAATTCAACCGCTTCCAAGGCCACTCATTTGGTTGGTTCATAATTAACAAGCACGTAGCGTATTTAACATTACCTTTAAAGACTAAGAACTAAGTGGGATTGCTTTGAAGTAAATGAAAAGATAAAAATAATTTATTTTATTGATTATTGCTGCCGATGTATATTCCGGGCGCTATTTATGTTGCAGTCACTAGAAAGATTATGTTACTGTTATTATTTATTAAATATTATTCAAACATGCACATAAGTATTATAAACAAGTAAGCGAATGAAGACAAAACATCCCCATTTCGAAATATGTAGATACCTGTTTCTTATTCGTGGAATATATAGTTGAATGGCAACAATACAGCCAAAAACAGTCTTACCAGTGGCGGCTCGTACATAAGCACTGCGACGCTGCAGCACCCCCCCCCCAAGTTATGTTAATGGAAAAAAATGAAATCACGCTAGGCCAATTGCAGCTAGACTCGCCGATATTCGTTTGCGCTTCTCATTGCACGTAACTAGTGATTCCGACACTGCTCGTTTGAGCAGTGTATCGTATGCTTGCGCGCGTTATTTCTGTGAGATACGAAATTTTTATCATTAGTGCGTGTTCGTGGTGAGGGTGAAATATTTTTAAAAAAGCAATTTTTTTAATATTGAAATTTATTTATTAATAAATTGGTTACTGATTAGGAAAAAAAATTTTTTTTTTTTTTTTTTTTTTGTATATGCAGCATCCCCACTTAGAATTTTCACCGGCTGCCAATGAGTCTTACTATAGTCCAGTATGACTGGATAGAGTCATACTATGTCGAGTAATAGCACGTATTTTCCAGCCAGTTTGTCTGTTTTGTAAAATGGGATAAAAGATTTTCAAATATTGGGACGACTTCTGGGATGTTTTCCTTTTTTTTTCTGCACCTAACTCTATCCATAGCTATAAATGACAGCTTCAGAGTTTGATTGCTATCTCAGCAAATAAAACCCAGGTACCTACTAAGAATTAATATGAGCAGTTCGGTTCCTCCATGGATAAAACAAAGCTGCTGCGTTTTATCCATGAGGGAAAAGGAAATCGTAATTGCTCGTGATTACCCATCAAGAATAATGGCAATAAACTCTTATCTAATTAAATAAACTGCTAAATTAAGGCATAACTTATTCCTTGTTGATAACACATATAAACAGGATGAACTGGAATGATGCTCCAATACGAACAAAAGAAATTTAAACACGGAGGGCACTCACCAAATGCTGATAAAAGTCATAAACCGATAGTCTGCGTACAACAGAAAATTTCACAACACTAATTCCAATTACAAGAACATAAACTATGCTAAAATATCTCCTGAAGGTTTCTAATTAACGCCAAGCACCGCAGCCGTGAGGTTTGACATATCTGTCCACCGAAAAATCCCGCTGGACTCGTATAAATATCGTTTTTCATGCGCTCTCTGCGATATGAAATTTAAGATGTATTTCCAACTAGCCAAGTTTAATAGTGAATAGCGTTTTAAAGGGGTGGGAGTGAGGGAACGAAGATATTTTTACCAAAAAAAAAAAAAAAAGGTTCTGCAGTATATGTAAAATACTGAAATGGTAAAATAAAGAAACATAAAATTAGTTCCATGTTAGTGACCAGATCACCGGAGTAGCTAACATTGTGATTTTTTATAGATTTTCTCTTTGTTTCCCGTTCCTGAAGGCATTCTTGCAACTTTAACAGGCACGTTGCATTTTACAAGGGAGTCTGTGAAGTTGTAAAATAAGCTATAAATGAGAGTTTTTCAGTTACACTTATGGATACCAGAAAAATCACGTGCAGTTCTTGAACCTTTATCACGTGTGTGTTGGTAACGCCATAAAGCCTCATAAACCTCAACGACTGAGCACTTGGGCTGTGATAGCAATGGGAAAAACAAATGAACAACTGCATGTGAGATAAAGGTGTTTGTAGTTTTCTCGCCCCCCCCCCATCACTCTCTCTTTCACATTGCGTATGTGTGTGTGTGTGTGTGAGAGAAAGAGAGAGAGAGAGCCTTGTAAAATGAACAGATAGGATTTTTATCTCTAAATTTAATGGTTAGTTCCAACAGAAGTAAGTGGAGTGTCGGTGATGTTAATGTTTTTCTTTCTTGTCTCTCTGCTCTCTAAATTACTCATCCTCCACATTTTTCAGGATACGATATGGAAAAATCAATATGCATCTTCTATCTAAATGAGGGCTTGTCAAGTAGCAGAATATTTAGAAATAAGTTCCCTCGTGTAGCGAAAGAATACGAGCAATTGTAACCACGAGAAATTGAACATTGCAAAGAACATAAGAAACGAGTACTATATTAAACACTAAGGATGGCCGTCATCTAGTGCATTATTAGTGCATCACTACGGTGGCCTTATGAAAATACAAAATAAAATCCATATGTGTGTGTCTCATCAGAGAACTCACAAATTATGTAAATCATCAAAATACTCTCCTCCCAGATTTCTCATTTATTTTCAAAAAAAAAAAAAAAAAATCTAAAATTTAAGTGTGAATCCCTCCGAAATCTTCGATCTTAACGAAAAGAATTTCACATAAGATAAATCTCAAAAACAAAAATATATTGATGTAAATAACTCTTCGGCTGAGCTAACATCAATGCATGAATTTTCTCATACACAGATTTTAACTATTTATTTTTGATGAATCAGAAGTGACAGAGTACAAATTTTTTAAGTGTCAGCGATGGCACTGCCACCTAGTGAACTTAAATTTCATAAGTGACACTTATTCATTTAATGTTTGTGAAGATTTCGCTTTTCGTTTTCGCTTCTGAGTAGATTCAGCAGCCCAACATTAGAAACCCGTTAGCATTGGTTATATTTCTAAGGCTGCTTTCCTTAGACATCCATCCTTAGAAGTAGTAACAAAACAAATATACGACAGAAAGTACATATTATGAAGAATCCCAGTAAAGCACCAAATTCTCCATCCTGCCACCGCATCACATATTTTAAGAAATGGCTGCTTACTCTTCAAGAAAAAGTTGCCTTCTGGTAGACGCTACAAAAACATAATACAGCAATCCCTTGATTAGTGCGCCTAATGCGTTCTTTAAAACAGGCGCATTAATCGAAAACGCACTAATCGAATATAATAACCTATGGGGAAAAGTATAATTCGTTCCTCAAATTTCTTTCTTGAACTTTAATTTTTTTATAAAAGAATTAGGGTATGTCTCAAGGCCTAGTTAAAGGAAAACCATGACGCTGAAAGACAATAAAACATATTCAGAATATACATTTTATTATTCTACTATAATTTTACTGCTTCTCTTCATCAGGGTCAGCCTCGAAGCATTGCTGCTTAAAAACTTCGATTGTACGAAAAAGTATTTTCAACTTGTTTCTGTGAAATCTCTTTTGGCTGACTATCAGTGGTTAAATTTCGGGATCTTCCGGCTGTGCATCTAAATTTAGCAGTTCGGAATCACTCAATTCTTCAGAATGAGATTTAATTAACTCTTGGACGTTATCATTGAAGTAGAGAAAGAACTGAAGGATGTACGAATTGGTCTCCAACACGCGAAATCACGTGCTTTATAGATAAAATTTACGGACTGTTATACAAGTAAAATAGTTACCACTTTAAAAAACTACGATGATCATAAAAGAAAAGTTAATTTTCCGACGTGTAATAATAAACAACTCATCCCACAATAAGGACTGATTACCCTATTATCGGAATGGATTCTCCTTTTTGTGACATGCGCAGAAGTGTCGAAGGGTCGCGAATTTGTGAGCGTACTATAGCAGATGACATAAATATTGGCGGTAAATTTTGGAACATAGTGTACATGGAAGTACTGCAGTAGGCAGGCCATTAAAAATAACTTTGTAAAATGTTTTAAATCGGTAACTAAATTATTTCATTCTGGCGAGTGATTTTTTAAAATAGTTAGCCATAAAAATGTAAAGATAGAAAATTTTTAAAATCTGTAACCTTTATTTTTAAGATGTATATAGGCGCACTAATCGAATTTAGGTATCGAAAAAAATGACGCAGTAATCGAGGGATTACTGTACAAAAAAGCACGCGTAAAGATGGTGCTCGCTTGCCTTTCACCACCAACTAAGATTACTGAACTAAAGAGTGCATTAGTGACGTCACCGTACCAGTGAATGTGGATAAGTTATGTATAACTAGCGGAAGTTTGAATACACTTTGATTATTACAATGTTACTAAGCGCCCATACTCGTAACTTGCAAATGGAGAATATTTGGAATATACTCTTGATTTTCGTCCCATAAATTACGTGATGTAAGCGTTTGTAATGGTCATGTATTTATGAAATACTCTATTATGTTGTACTATTATGAAAATCAACAGTATTTGATATGTAACTGGAAATATAATTCTTTATTACTTCATCGATTTGAAATGCAACACATTTTCTTATTCTGAGGGATAGAAATTTGGAAGATGTAAAAGGATGGTCTTACACATCAACACGACTCTCCACTGATCTACATTTGCTATAAAATCCCTTTCTTTTATATCCATAAACGCTAAAACAATATATTTTTATGATATCTTGAATCTATTGGATCACTCACCGGCCTTTCGAAAAGATGTGTAAAGACAAGCGAAGACCGATTCCCCTGTACAACTACAGAACATCCATCTCCACTTATGATGCAAAATCATTACTAACCAAACACCAAATTGCGTTTTATTTTATGTGGATATCAACTCAATGCTTAAAAACAACGCTTCACAAGGTAAAAGTTTTATTTTTTGTTTACATAACAAAAAGATTCGAAATTTTTAACGTGACATCTTGTTAAAATCTGCGATCATGTTGTGTAACAAGATTGTTACACGACACAGATTTCCTCTTGTGTAACAAATCATGAGAAATCCTGTTACACAAAAAGATTTCTCATGAAATCGCAAAACCCATATTTTGTAACTTAACTTGAGTGGAATTTCCCATGAAAATAATTTAAAGCAATTTTTCTTCCTCCAATAAAAAAAAAAAAAAATACGTGCATTGAATACTATATTTTCAAATAAATAAATAAAGAAGCTCTTTACTACAACCGATCTACAAATGATACTCCTCCGCCTTCCCTCTAAAAACAGTTCCTAATTAAAGTGTCTAGTCATAACGGAGAGAAATAAAAAGGGGAAAAAAATAGCCATTTACTGATAGCGAGTTTCGGGCTTTCCCCATTTTCAAGGCTTTTCTACGATTCGCGCGCCAATTTAATGATTCCAACAGAAAGAATCGCTACATAGTTTAGATCGGTGCGATAACCGAAATTCGTATGGCTAGACAGCTTACTTATTCATAAATTAGTTTTCATTGTTGGACGCTAGGAGGCGTGACGACAGTGGTCGACTGACCATCATTTATAGTTTTAATTGCGGAACGCATTTAGTGGACCCCTTCTTCTAATTGATTCCTTTACGTGAAATAGGTGGAGCTTTGTCGCCCGGTGGGTGACGCTGCCCGATGAAATAGGTGCTTTGTATGCCGTAGCGCGAGAGACGAGATGACGACGCAGCAGTCTGGAAATAATTTATGAGGAACGCGGTTTTTTCGAAGAAGGTTGTTAGCTTGAGCAACTTATTTTCTTGTAGAGGATTATTAGGCGTGCTCGACTCTACATTTCTTTAAATGGGTTCGTCTTGAAATAGCACACGGCAGGAAGATAATATCTGCAGTAATAAGAGACAGATAATGTCTGCAGCTAATAAAGTGAGGGCGTTCTATCCGGAATCCTGCATTAGAAATAAAAGAAAGAAAAAAAAAAATCGGGTCAAATGGATTGGTAAAAAACCTCAGCAACCAGAAATATGGGCAGTTAGATTCTGAAATAATAAAAAGGATTATTTTTAAAATAAATATAAAATTATGATTGTAATTCACCGTTATTACCTGTGGAAAATCAGTGGGAAAATATCCTTTCATTCGATAATACTCACCGATGGAAGGTATGTTTTATAAATGCGGTTTGAATCTGAAAACATAAAAAGACACTTTCACGCTGCCCATCAAAGAGATGAAAAACTTTTCCTCACTCGTCAGTCTTTGTTTCGATTCCAAAGCATCGCGTAATGTCCAGTTAACAAGGAAGCCAAAAATGGAGTAGTGGCGACAGAAAGAAATCTATGTGAACGCATTTTTCGCTATTTGTAATCTCATAAATTTTATCAATAAAACTGTGTGAAGATGGGAAAGAGAATAGCAGCCCCGACATGAATTTCAAAGTTCAGATGTCAACGGGTTCTTGGAATTGCGGACCGTGGAAAATTTTACCCAAATACAACACCAATTGAGAGAGAAACTTACTATTATAAGTTTCTCTCTAATGTGTGTGTGTGTGTGTGCGCGCGCGCGCACACACATGCTTTATAACAGTCATGAAAAAATAAGATGTCACTTTAATTGAATGCTTGTATCATTTGCTTTAATTTTTGCCTACTCTTAAGTACACGAATTATTTTTTTACGCGAATCCCACTCGGGAAAGCCATATGCATTTATTGTACGTTAGCAGAGTGTGGGGGCTAAAGGGTTAGATCATCCGTAAACATTCTAACCCAACCTTTCCTAAACTAGCTACAGATATGCGTACCTCTTCTTGCACCATGGGTTGTCTAATGTAGGTTTATTGTTTGATGATGTCAAATATCAAGCCAACACGCTGTTTTATTCACTGCTTCCAGTTATTCACGCAGAGCCTTCGTAGCTCGGTCGGTACAGACGAAGCCCTTTGATCGGAAAGACCTGGGTTCGATTTCCGTCCGTGACGTGAGGAACCTTTATCTGGTATCTTTCGACTAAAGGTGAGTTAGCCGGTCTCATGCAGAGGTACAGGACTTTTTTTCACCGGGAAAAAACTCGGGTTTTTCATCACTCAGAACAGGCAAACCGGCCGTGAACACATACGGATTTAGAGTCATAAATGCATACTTAATCCCTCATTAGGAGGGCTAAACCAGTCCTAAGGGACGGATGAGGAACGGGGGAGAAATCCCCATACGAATAAATAAAAGTTATTCATGCCCATTAAAAAATGTGAAACATTTGAGAAATTCTATTTGAAATAACCAAAGTTTAAGAAAACATTTTGTTTTAGAGAAAAGAAAAAATTTAGTGATCCCACCTACCGAAGGTTCGAAACCTACAGCACATTTAGAGCAGCTATGAGAATAAATTCAATCATTCTAGGCGGCCGATAATAAACAGAACGACAACTTCGCGATTTGAAAATCCTTAAAGCCGTTTACAAACATTAATGACACAGGTGAGACGCACCATCACTGCAAGAACGGGTATTATACTATCTGCATCTCTAGATGCATAATTGATCATTTTCAGTAACATTCATCGTTAAGATTTTACATCTTATTTACACAATGAATAAATAGAAAAAAAACTCATTTCATGTTCTCGGGATATATGAAATATAAGAGAGTTTTGTGAAATATAAGACATTTGCTTCCTCATATTGTTCCTGTAGGTCTTACAGGTTATTAGTAAAGTGTGGATTTATATTTATAAGGATGTAAGAAAGTGGGAAAACTAGTTGAGTAATCGTATAATCCGCATCCTGCAAAACTGAGAAGCATTAATATATTTTCGTCAACTTCTTTGATGTGATAGAGGAATGTTTACCAACCCTTTCTTCAGCCTGTTCGCTGGTTAGTCAATCTTTTTACCATATAGGACAAATAGGATTTTAAATCCAACAACTAAAAAAAAAAAAAAAAAAAAAAAAAAAATCGACAATAGAACTCGTCTGGCCATTTCAGACATAATTACAGTGACCATATTTTTTTGGAGAAAATAAAGGACAAATAAAGGACTTCAGCTTCTTTGTGTTTCGATGTCTGTAAATATTGTTTAATTGCTGATCTGCCACCATTCGCGATATTAAAATTTGCCGAACATTTATTACATTTGACGTCAATATCCTCTTAATGAAAGGAAATTCTTCCTTCAATGTTTTGTTGAAAATACATTTTCATTTGGGTGCCATGATAATGGTTCTGTAAAATAATAATTACGATGTAATAATGAAAACAATATTAAGCTTTATCTGCTCGAACATACAATGCGCTTCTACACTTCGCACTCAAGTACAATATGTACACACGCACATCAAGGACGCAGCCATATATGCCGCGCTGCTAGCGAGTGCCAGTGAAATGACAGTTTCATGTTTCTATGGGCTCGGTGCTGCGTGCCAGTCTTCGGCTTTCATCGATAACCGAGCTCGAGACTATCAACGAATATAAGGTTTTTCGGAGTAAAATATTCAATTTACAATAGAGGACAAACGGCCATTTATTTAGACAAAAATTAAATCTAAAAGATGTGTGGTCACCGTAGACATAATATATATTGTTTAGGATTGAAGGACCACGTAAGGATCCCTTACGGGTTATTAGTAAAGTGTGGATTTGTCTGCCGTACTCTTTCCTGAAAGCCTTAATTCATTGATAGTCTCGAGCTCGACTATCGATGAAAGCCGAAGACTGGCTGGCTGCCCACCCACCTGTTTTCAAAAAGTTAAGGCTACAAAAGCTGTGCTTATTCCCTTTGGGATAAAATGCGTTCGATTTTTTTTCTTTGTAACAGTTTATATAAAATATCACTTGAAGATTATTAACTTAAAATCCAGGAGAAAGTTTAAAACGCTTCGTTTTAAAAATTTAAATTTAAAGTAATACTCTATTGTGAAATTCTCGAGTTCGGTATTTTATTCGAAAATAAATAAAAAAATATTCTAGTTATTTGATAAATAGAATTTGAAACAATAAGTGCCTTCGTAGTGCAATTGGAAGAACGACGGTACGTTGCGCCCTTCAATGGAAAAGGCCTAAGTTCGAGTCTCGTCGTGACAGGAGGAATCTTTATATGGACTTTTTCAATCGAAGATGAGGTAGCAGGGCTTTATCCTATCCTCCCGGAAAATCGGGTTTTTCATCCCCATACAGACAAATCGGCCGTTCAGAACACAACCAATTTACGGACAAAAAAATACTAGCTGTGATGGTGGTGAGTAGATGGCGCTGATGTTGATGATTAGTAGTAGAGGTTCGGTGTAGACGTGGAGACGGAGAGTTGTACAATAGGTGTCTTCCCGCGATGAGTCTTCGGACTCCTTGGAGGTGTCGCTAATAACAATAATGATTTTTAACCTTAAACAGTAGAAAACTGTTGGATTTTATTTTCATTTGTGTAAGTTGGAAACGTCGAAACACCAGCAATCCATACTTCCCCCCCCCCCCCGTCTCTCCAAGAGAATACCAGCGAAATAATACTAACCAAAGAAAATTATCTACCACTGAATACATTCAGTGCCGCACTGGTTATTCGAATCAGTGTGTCCGAGAGTGGGGATGCCATCCACCTTGCCACTGAGGCCAGCAAAATTCAATGTTATTACAACATTTAAGGTATGCGCTATTTAAAAGAAAACACATTTGATACATTTCCTAATTTGAATATTCATAACGCTTGAATTTCGACATTTTCAAATGGCTGAATCATACATTAGAACACTGAAAAAAGTACTTCAGCTTATGGAGTGGTTAAGTATGTGTGCAGATAATACACCGTATTGCGTTTCAAATATCAAATAAGTTATTTGTATTCCGCAATCATTTTGTGCTGAAACTTTTGTTTGCGGTCTGAAATTTTCAGTAAACTTGTTCGCATGCTGCGCTGTCTATTCATGCGATGTTGTGTGATCCATCAGCCTGTCAAGAGGAATACGAAGTGTATTATAATATCATCGATTCTTATTGCAGAATGAACTCCTGATCTCTCATGCAGATTAAATTTTGAGTAGTTCGTGACTGAACTGGGGACTGTTTATTTGTAGAGAAGAAATACCCGAAAATAAAAATGAAAGAATGGCTTATTTTGATTGTAACGAGCGGGTGTGCACACACACACAACTACAAATGAAAATTTTGTTTGTACAATAAAAATAAATAGTTCTTATTAGTAAATAAATTAGACTTAATTAATACTATCCAACCACGTGAAATATATTCTTTACATGCTTCAAGCTTTATTGAAAAAAAAAAAAAGACTAAATGATATCCGCAACTAAATCCTCTATTTCATAAAATTAGAATCACTACTTAAGCCTCTTGTATGCACCCATCTGCTCTAATAAATCTTTGTCTCTATGTTACCTCAGATTCATGTTCCTATTGGAATATGAATCAAAAGAAATATCAAAACTCGGTCCTGTAGCCATCATGCGGGTACGGATTGAATGACAATCCCCATTTATGAAAATCGCACCCATAAAAGGCATTCTTGGATGGGCCATCCAGGAACTCTGTTTTACAGCCTAAGTTTTCCATCCAATTCAGGCCTACAAAATGAAAGATGTTTGTCTCACACTGAGCGTTAAAAAGCATCTAGCGGCTAAAGCTATTCACAACAATCCATAAATCCATGGGTTTGAAACCCATGGTTTGAGAAGTGGACACGGTATCCACTCGAGCGACCCCTCCTGCTTGCAACTGAAGCCCTTATTAGGTACGTGTCAAAATATTCTTTTATCATAGAAATTATTATCATAGAAAAGGCTAATGTAGTTGAACGATTCATCGATTCACCTTAATTCCTATCTTATCAATGTTTTCTGTTGCTTCCTTTTAAATCTAATCCGCAGTAATATCTTCCTTATCCAGTCAAAAACCAATCGCCATCCATATACTGTTCATCTACAACAAAAATTTTCTTTCTGTTTATTCATTCCTTTAACTTATATTCTCAGGATAAATCTTTCGTCAGATATATTTATTAAAAATTATATCGAAGAATTGATTTTTTTCTTTAGGTTATTAGAATAATATTATATCTCATCATTCATCATCATCATCATGCGTATCATGGATTTAGGCCTAGCATGGCCCGTTCCGGCCTTAGAAGTCATCGTTGAATCGTTTAAGAGGACGTCCTGGTTTTCTTTTTCCTAATGGCTTGTACTTTAAGGCTTGTTTTGGTAATCTTTCTGTTTTCATTCTTTGAACGTGTTCCATCCATTTATGTTTATATTTTTTAATATTTTCTATTACTGGTTCTTCGTTTAGTTCTTTCATAATTTCTTCGTTTCTTTTGTGATCAAATAGGGTATACTTTGCAGTTTTTCTCATAAACTTCCTTTCTGTTGTTATTAATCTTTGTTTGTTTTTTTTTTGTTTTATTGTCCAGATTTCGCTTCCATACCCTAAATTTAAAACAGTTCATTATTATACATTTTTAAAATAATTTTGTAAATAATTTTCAAGAAATATATCTGAAGGAAAAACATTCCTTGAAACATACTTCCTTGGATATATTAGAAACTTTCATAATCTTTAAGATGGAGAAAAGATATGCGAGAGGGGATTCGAATTCCACTTTGGAATGGAAGTCTATGAAAGTCATTAGGTAGTAAATGATTTTCATTGGCACGCGTGAAACCACCACCACCACCACCCTGCTTATTGGAGGAGAGTTCCACGTTTAGCCTCCAGAGGGATTTTCGAATCATCTAACCTTTAGCTCACCATCATCATTCTATTGCATTACAACTTTTCATCAGCGGTATTCACATAAAAAGGCAATTCCTATGTTTTATTTTATTTTTATTTTTTTACTGCAACACGATCGCGGTATTTAAAATTAATCGAAGATATTTGAAGCGAGGCCAAACGTAATTAAAATTATATCACAATGAGATTATAAACATAATCTAATGAAAAGACTATCGAGCAAAATAAGTACTGCACATTACAATAGTCTAGTTGTTATTGCTATTACTATGATACAAATTCAATCATGTGACCAAGAAAGCAAATTACGTTTTTACTTAAGACGTAAAATGACATCATCGTTTTCTTGGACAACCATGTAATGATATTTTGTGATCCATTTACGTATGAAAATCTTGAATACCTCGGTCCTCATTAAACTCGACGATTCCAAGACCCTTTTACCATTTCATAGGAATCCATAAACGTCGACATTTTCGACTGTGTAACCCATGACTTAGCAACTATGTGTGCCAATGCTATCTCCATGCCATCTTTGCGTTCACTTTAGTACCCATTAGTTCTTGTCGGACAAGCATTCATATTTGAAGGATTGGGTGAAAGCCTAAACGAATTAAACATAATGTGTTAGGTCAACCAGCGTAACGCCATTACAGTATAACGATGAGAACTTTCCTATTAGGGAAAGGGGTCCTAAATGAGAGACATTGTGTGTTATTGTCCGTGTCCGAATAACTGAATAATCAATATAGCCATTTAGGGACGCAGTGAAAGATGATTGCTATCATCATAGAATGTTTCCACAAGACAGTGACTACATTGGAAGTAACGAATAATGTCTCCACTAAGAAATCCAATAATTATCTGCTCTTTGACGTCTGTGTCTGAAATGCAGCGATCACAAAAATAATGATGTTGAAGGAAGCACAAAGATTACCGAACATTAAAAAAGGGTGCATTTATGACTTTTCTTTTCCCCCATTTTAAATCCTAAAAATCATTAAAGAGTGCGCTATTAGCTCTCTCCAAAACGTGGATACTTTACAATTGAGATTAGTTATTTCTGAAAGTAGCCTGATTCCTATTATAAGTGGCCAATTCTTCAAAAACCTCTGTATGTGCGTCGAGTGTTGCATTTTTAACTCGATTAATCAAACTAAAATTACACTGGCAATAAAAGGACGGATTTAATATTCATATTTAGGGAGTGGAACGTACAAAAATAGATTATTCATAAATATGTTCGAAGTATTGTTGATATAAAATTAAAAATAGCGCAGTCAGTTATACATAACTTAAATTTATCTGTTTTTGGACTATTCAGAGTGATTACCCCCCCCTCCCCGCTGTGTGTGTTTCTTAAAGCTAACTAATATATATATTCTGGAGATTATATGACCTTTTTTATGCTAAAATGTTTAATTTCTAGAATCACACTAGATCGTAGCCAGGATTTTAGGCGCTTGGAATACAAAAAAAACAACAACAACATAGTGGTGTTCGCTTTACCTCCAAGTTTCAAGTGCATCTTAAGAAAGGTTCATGTGAGCTCTGTGGCATAGCGCACTGAAATTTTGAAGTAGTTAAGCTTCTGATTCGGAAAGTCTTCCCTTACAATAATGCAAAGTTTCTTCAAAATTTTAAATGGTTGCAAAAAAGATAAAATTTTTGTTTCCGGAATATTCTTGAGGAAAGTTAACTTCTCTTGTCTTCGACAATCGGCTCTTGTACGAGGGTTTATCTATAACAGTGGTTCTCAACCTTTGTGGGACCGCGGCCAGGTCAATTCTTTTTTGCACGCGGTGGCATGTTGACAAATATAAAATTACATTTAAATTAGTTATCAGGATTTCTAACGAATCTTGTAGCATACTGTAGTTTCCTCAGGCCAGGGCCGGCTCTACTGAACGGTGCAACCATGCATTTACTCTGCGTCTGACGAGTATACTAGTTTTCGCTTGATTTTAATTACCCATGCAGATGCACATTTTCGGAACAAAATTCCACCGTTAAAGGGTTAATCGTCTCTCTCCTTCTGTAAAAAAAAATATAGTTTATGATCACTTTTCATTAACTTATGAATTTTCATTAGCTAATGCCACAATCAGACATGTTAAACTAGGTTAAAATCACGGCTTTTAAGACGTCATTAAAATAGTTTTTTTTTTTTTTTTTTTTTTAGAGGGAAGGGACGGCAAAATATGCTATTGCATGGGACGATAAAATTCATAGGGTCGGCCCAGCACAGGTCAACATCATTAAATTAATTTGTGCTGATTTTCATTGACATACCCCATTCTGATCACCAAAAATTTTGTACATCCTGGAGATCGCTTTGTAGGCTGGTGGTGGATGAATCACTATCTGTTGCGTCACAAACACCTTCAATAAGAGATTTCTTAATATCAAAATTAAACAAAGTCCCTTGTCTCTTATTCATATTAAAATTTAAATCTGCAGGCCTATTACTTTTAAAAAATCACGGCTCTCCAGTTTTGAAACAAGCACACTGCAATACGATCTTGCGAAGATACAGACTACCTTGATCTTCAATTTCAGTGGAAAAATTTTCTTTATACTTCCTTGCTGATTGGTCACTAACATTTGCAACACAGATGTTATTTCGTTCAGTTTTGAGAACAGAGGATACGCCGCCCATTGTTGTAATCGGCTCGCAGGCAATTTTTATGATCGGTCATAAACAGCGGTATTCCCTTTCCCACATGTTGAACGGTTTCGATGTGTGAAAATTAACGATAATTCATGAATATTTCCATGTTTAAAAACATGTCGCTTGGTCACTGACATTTGCGACACAGATGTTATTAGGCGTTCTGGGTCTGAGCTTTTCGACACATTCACGAATATTATTCTCCTCAGAATATTTCCACTATAAAACATTTATTCTTGAAAAATGCTTAGAAAACTAAAATGACAAATTCCAGGGGAACTCTCGAGGCCCTGTATAGTTGATTCCAGGAGCCCGGTACAGGGCCGCGGCCTGGCGGTTGAGAAACACTGGTCAATAATATGTGGTTATATAGCTTGCATTAAGCTTATCATTTCAAACAAACTACTGTATAAAGTTAGCCTTATAATTCAGGATAATTAAAAATGATCACTAAGGTCAATGACAAAGACAGAAATTTAAAAAAAAAAAAATGCGGATGTTAAAATATTAGAGTACAACAAAGAGAAACGAGTTACTGTAAAAATACCACATGAGTGTAAATAAAAGGAAATATTAGTAATTAAAAATCTCAGATGACAAATTGTAATCATAGTTTAACGTCTGAATTAATCCAACGGTAATCTACTATTTAGTTTAGGATAAATTCAAAAAACCGGAAGGCGATAAGACATGGGAATAATATGCAGCCCAATTTGAATTTGTCTCGACAGTATGGTCAGTCACTCAACATTGCAAAGAAATTCTTTACTTAAATCCTGGAGTAGATATTTACTGCTTACACCAAAACAAGCTGTGGGTACAAATTTCACTGTAGATATTTGTAAGTCTGGTACGGGTTACGGTATCCCAACGTGAACCACCAAGACCAACCTGGTTATTGGATCCAATCGCAGTAATAAAGTGCTATAAATTTTTAGCCTACAACTGATATCGAATTAATATGATCATATCCCGGCTGAGCTGCTAAAAGCTTTCACTGGCAATAATAACAACTATTCAGGACATCTATAAAACAATAGAATTACCTGAAGTTTTTACAACATCTATCTGCATACTAATTCCAAAGAAAAATAATGCACAAAATTGCGAGGATTACAGAACTGTGAGCCTAATATCCCATGCATCTAAAATTATTTTAACCTTCATTAACAAACAGATTGAAAGAGCCATAAGCAGTGAATTGAGTGAACAACAGAAAGGCTTCAGAAGAGGAATTGGAACCATTAATGCTATCCTGGAACTAAAAATACCAATAGAAAGATCACTTGAAAGAAATAGGAACATTTACATATGCTTCATAGACTTTGAGAAGGCTTTTGACCGGTTAAACATAATAAAATGTTCAATGTATTAGATAAATTAGACATAGAAGATCATGTACTTAAGACTATAAAAATGATTTACACCAAACAGAAAATGCAGCTGTTTAATTCTGAGTCTTCTGTAGTGAAAATAAAAAGAGGAGTTAGACAAGGTTGTATACTTTCACCTAATTTATTTAATATCTATTTAATATCTATAGTGAGACAGTGATGAAAAAGATTGAAAAACAAAAAAAAAATGGGAATTAGTATCAATGGTATAAAATACAACAATCTTAGATATGCTGATGATATCATTCTAATAGCAGAAAACAGAAACAAACTAATCAAATTACTGAAGCTACTAATTGAAGAAGGTAAAGAATTTGGATTAGATATTAATGCAAAAAAAAAAAAAACCAAATTTATGAAAATCTCAAAAGAAAGTAAATCCGAACCAGAAATATTCATAAACAATATGAAAATTGAACATTCAACAGAATACTAATATTTAGGCGCCTACTTTACTGCAGATGGAAAGCAAGGTAAAGAAATAAAAATAAGAACAACCATAGCTAAAAGATGCCTTTTGGAAAAATAACGATCTGCTCAGAAGTTCTGTGAGTATTGAGACAAAGAAATGAATGATAAGAACATTAGATGTGGCCAATTTTCACATATGGAAGTGAGACGTGGATATTCAAGAAGAGAGTAAGGCAACAGATAATGGCCTTTGAAATGTGGTGCTATAGGAGAGCTCTGAAAATCCCATGGACAGAACATGTGACAAATACAGATGTCCTACAGAGAATGAGAACACAGAGATCTTTATTACAGGAAATGATCCAGAAAAATATGAGATTGGCAGGACATGTACTGAGAGGTTCAGCAGGACAGAGGATACTAACGGATTTAGAAGGGAAAATTATGGGAAAAGGATTAAGAGGTAAAAAACGAAGGACGTGGCTTGAAGATATAAGATCATGGACAGGATCGCATGGCTATGCAGAAACAAAAAGGAAAGCCACCAAAAGGAAGAACTGGAAGGACGTGGTGCTGCACCCTCTCACTGAGGGAGCTAAATTCTAAGAAAAGCAAATACAGAGTGACAGATTAATATGTGATGATCCAATACACACAAACCTTAAAAAGAAGATAAATAAGAGTCAAGATGAAGATGAAGATCGTTTAATAAAACTGGATTAGAAAAATATTTTTAGTATTTCGGAAATGGCGCATTAAAAGGCATGGAAAAAGGCTTCAACTATTGAAGTGTAGTTTTAGATTAGACCAGAGATTAAAGAAGATTAAAGTACTGTTGGGTACTTTAAAGTAGATCATGGACTGGTATTTGAAATGAGTAATTTAGGGAACTAGTAGTTCTGTGATTAAATATTTCTGAATAGTCTTACTGCTTATATTGTAGAGGTATGCTGTTTACGCAAATAAGAACGCTCGATTATATCAGTACAATCGCACCCTCCTTTTGGAGAATTTCTCCCTTTTTTATTTAAATTGCAAAATAGAAAGCTTCACTTTTAAATACAGTTTTGTTTACATAATGGGACTGAAGGTTTGGTTTCATTCTGGTATTATTTTGTTACCCAAGACAAGTTATGAACTTAAGCAGTTCATAGAACGTTAGAGTAACGTGAATGTCAAAATCTGTTTAAACTGATTTTCTGTTTCATTCTCCAGATCCACTGAAACCCTCGTTTAATTGTTTTAGATCAATTCATATTCAAGTTCTCACTTTGTGCTTCTCTGTTCAAATCATTTTGTTTCGCGATTTTCGCTCAAAAGAAATTTGCGTGTACTCATCGCAGTGGCATATCTTTTATGCTTATTAAGGCTTTTAGGTGCTTGACCTTCTCTTGAGGTTTATTATTTTCTTTTCTGTTCTTCGTCGCACAAAGGGCGAGCAATTCGTTTAGGAAAGTTATTTTCTGCATGTGTTTTCGTTTTCTTTTGGCCAACCGCCAAGTTTTCAACCCATCTGTTATTGTGGGACAGACAAATACATTATAGAACGTCATGCAACTCTTTCAAACTTGCTTCACTGCATGGCACAAGTCATTTGCAGTGCTTATTGGTGTCTGAATTTATATTTAAGTTTTTGAAATTATATAATATTTCAGAAAGGAGTTGGATCGTGAATTACAACCGAACATTTATCTCTTTTTCTGTTTATTACTGCAAGTTCTCTGACCATTCCGATAGGTGACTGCAACCTACAAATAAAGAACAATGGATGCACGTGCATACTTAAACATACAACGGGATATATTTTTGTATATGTTCTCGATAATATTTAAACTTCTGCATTCATTATCTCTTCTTCTACCCCTTCCCTCTTCCTATCTTCCACTGTAAAACAATTCAAGGCATATTAATCTCATGCTAATTGATTGATTGTCAATTCCAAGATCTGTTTGAACCTTCACTCGTTCTTTTCACGGTGTATTGATCTGAAATTAGAGATCCTCAAAAGGATGGAGAGATTTCTTGGATTTGTATTTTCGGTTGGTCTGTTTCGCGTTATTTGGTGAGCGAGAACATCATGATTGAGTTACTTCGGTGAATAAAACATTATAATGACGAGTTCAATAGAACATGCATCGTAATCAACGTTGCTCGCTATCTCAGTTCAGATTATTTTTGTCTCATGTTTACGACTTCCAATCATAAAAAGAAATCAATCTCGAGCATATTTCAACAAATCAGGGTTCAGTTTAAGAATAGTAACATACACCATTCCTAAAATAATCAAACGCCATTTAGAGAGGACCAGCACCCAGTTTTGAATGCTGTCCGAAATGTTGTCAGTTGGACGAAAGACACAGTTAACAGACGTGAGAACACAGGCTTCATAGCCTGCGTTCTCTGACTAGTTTTTGAGAATAATCGGGAGTTGCATGAAGTAGATCTCTAGTAACACTAAAAATATCCAGTTTGTATTCAACTTCCTGCTAGCTCCTACGTAACATATCCACTTTCAATTCATTAAGTGTTGTTCTCGATAACAGTGAAATATAATTCTGTTCCCTAAAATACTCTTCTTCCTTCGCATGCACACGAATAATTGAGAAAGGTCGGAAGGCGTAGGAGGCCCAGTTATTTTTTAATGTTCTTTTTATTGCGAAGTAGACATTTTGTTTACTCGTAGATGCAAAACCAATTTGACGCCGAAAGGAAAAGTACTGCTTTTTGGACAAACTTGACATTTCTAAAGAAGCATTTGCAGTCGATAAGGTCTTCACGAAAAGCATTTATTTTCTTAAAATGCATTTAATGGACGAAGCAGATAAGAGGGTTCAGAAACTCTATAAGATATCGATTGGCATGAGATAATTGTTCCGAAAAGATCTGTCAAGAAACTGTTTGTTTCTTTACTCTTTCGAAGAAGTATACTGTACTTCAGAAATGACAGAGTACAACGTCTGAAAGATTTTATAATAATGCTGTCAGAAACGAGTATTGTGATGATTAAACGGTGTTCAGGTCACTCACCGAGGGACTGATAAATGGTTTTTAATATTCCCAATCACGGTGTGTTATGAATTAAAATGATCCTTTTCAGCACCTTTCAACCAAAGTCATCTGGTTTTACCTTGTTTTGAAACTGACCGTGAGATTGTGTTTTATTAAAACAGTACATCCCTAATTGCTGGATATATTAGTCAAAACGTGAATGGCATTTTTAAAAGGAAGTATGCTTTT
Organism: Typopeltis vanoorti; assembly: GCF_054136105.1. Classification (NCBI taxonomy): domain Eukaryota; kingdom Metazoa; phylum Arthropoda; class Arachnida; order Uropygi; family Thelyphonidae; genus Typopeltis; species Typopeltis vanoorti. The sequence goes on along the minus strand of NC_143573.1, from coordinate 76,293,875 downwards.
TGGAATCTTGGAATTTTATGCAGTTTAAAACAGGGGATTTATCGGCTTTGTAACTACTGCCTGTATGTAATTGATGCAATGGTGCCATTTCACATCTAGATTTCGTTATAGTATCTGCACAGATGAGACGTGATGCTACAGTTTCTCTTCAAGTGCTGGTACTGAAGTAGCCGTCTGTATATCGCGTTCAATTATGCAAGGATGAGATGTTTATTCACTTCGCATCAAAAAGAACTGAATTTTATTGATTTATTTTTCTTGTAATTAAGACTAATATAAAAACAGTATAGTTGTACGATGGTGTTGTAAGCATTAAGGCAAAAGGTAGTAAACAGTGAGGAGGGCGTATTATATTGGTTAACTGTTATGTTCAGCGACCATTTGGCGTGCTTTGAGAAAAGAAGAAACCAACTTTTCAGGGGTGGGGGATTTTCATTGATGTTTAAGATAGAAAAAAAAAACAGAAAATGAAAATGGATTTTCCGTTTATTAGAAGAATAAACGGAGGGTCCGTTCCTCGAGAGTTTGTACTTCAATCTCTTCACAAGAAAGTACTGAGTTAGTACAGCAAGTTAAACGAACCACACCACTACGAAAAAAAAAAATTTCCCCGATATTTTCATAACTCTTATTAATTTAAATCTTGTTGTTGATGGTTGAGTACGCCGCAACTCTTTATTTCAAAAATATAACTTTTCCCTTTTAATCTAAGTAAGAAAATTATTTCTAGATCTCATTAAAAGTTTTGCACCTTTCGTAATTCCATGAATGTTTAGAACACAGTCAGTTAAATCCCCACTTTCTGTTAATTCATCTTAATCCATTTTACTGTGCTTATCTCAACACATCTGCACTAAGACAGGAATGTGTTCTTCATAATATAGCTAAGATTTAAAGCATTTAAACCAAGGTTAAAACTCTAAATATCTCTTCCTTAGATTTGAATAAAGTTTTCGTTGATATCCTTTTACAGCTTCTATACTTTATCCTCCCTTTTCTGTGATCTTCTACTTATTATCTGCCTGAATCATAAAGGTTAGTTACATAATCTGGTATTTAAATTAAAAGAAACAGTAACGTAATATTGAATGTTTCCGGATGTTAAACGCAGGTGCCATCAAATATATTTTTAACATTAACACACGAGATAACACAACAGTGCCAAGTATGATCAAGTGATTAAGAAGATTCAAGAAAAACCTACTGATGTTTTTCTTGAATTGCCGGAAATTATAATCCTTGAGAAACAATCTCCAGAAAAAACTACAGAGACGGAGAATAAAAGATAGGAGTGAGTAAAGTTTAAAGGTGGAGTGCGAATGGATGTTAGTCACCAGTAGCTCCTGTTCTGACTGGCATAAAATAAAATAAGAAAATTATGGACTCCAGTCTAGAGGGAAAATGCTCAAGAAAACATTTTTAGACTTAAGACGGAAACAGAGCTTCTGTGAGATATTGATTGGAATGAGCCCTTGAAAGAAGGGATCATCAGCCTACACCATCCACAATGTGAGAATATTGTTCTAAGATAGGAAGGATTTGAAATTGTACTTGTGAGATATAAAGACTTGAGTGGCGGAGGACATTAGGATATTTGAAGGCTACGGATGCGATGTGTAATCAGCTAGAAGAGACATCTGATCAAGTTTAGAGTAAATTTTGCGCACTTCACTTTTTATTATGCGAGCTAAAGCTGCTGTAACTTCAGTTAGTTCATGTTTTATGGTGGATATTTTAATGGCCGATCTCTGTGCGACACCTACAAATTAGTTACTTTTGAAATCCCAGTGCCAATCAACCTGCTGAATTCTGTCTCGACACACAAATTATAAGCTACTAAGCCTATTTTGAGTAATCTGTAATTTTTATACAGTATTTGCAAATCTGTAGCTTATTTCATTTTGTTGCACTCAAGTCATAGCAAAGAATATCGATAGCTAGCGCCTAGATTGTTACCAGTTCTCAGGAGAGTATTTAGAATCTGATTTATTCAAGTAGTCAGGGTCATGAAATCCCCAAAATAAACAGGAGATCGCAAAACTAATTAGTAAAATATATAAATTTTATCTAAATGAGGTTGCGGTTCTTGTTCAAAAACAGAAATTTATTCGAAAAATACAAAATCTAAAGAAATTGAACATTCCTTATATAATATTTGAGGTGTTTCTTACTGAGAGCGATTTGGATAAGGAGAGGAATTTAATTTCAAATTTTGAGTCAGACAAAAAACGTTCTTTTGCTGTAAGCATTTATTTATTTAGCGTATGACATACATATAGAAAGTAAGGAATAAATAAGTACGTGGAATTGTTACATAAGAAAGGCATCATACGTTAACAAATACAGAATCCATAATACAGCTACAGATTTAACATTAAAAAAAAAACAGTCAAATTAAGTAAAAAATAAAAATATTTACGATGAAATACTAACGATGTGGATTTAATAGTGTGGACTAAACAGGCACACTTGCAGCACGGAGAGTAAGTCGATTTGTGGAGCATTTGTTTTCAACTCTAATGTCGAGTCCGGACCCGGTATTACACTAAAAGACAAACGCCTTTAGTTGGATCAGTAGTAGTGATGTATAAATCGGGTGTGTTAGCGGTTTTCAGGCAAATATGATATTAAAGGCAGTATTTGAACAGCAGTACTCCAGTTCATAATCAGTTGTAAGTCTCTGAGTAGATGTGTGGGAGATATCTCTTCATGATGGCAAGTCACTGTTCTTAGTAATTTTACTCCAGAGGTTGGCTAGCTCTTTTCCCCCGATGTAAAAGGAGCAATATTGCTAAGAGCTGGAAGCCCTTAAGTTAGTTTTGTTCTTACTGTACCAGAGATAAATATCAACCAGCAACATCCGAGAACTGTCAGGCCACACTGGGGGGGCAGTATTTTTTTTGCTGTGGAATAAATTAATGCCAAAGCTATTGCGCTTGCTTCTGCACTCCGCGATGAGCTTGCTGGTTTCTGCAAGATATTATTGCAGAGTTTTTAATTTACCAGCAAGCTTTATCGAGTGACCTTTGAAAGCCAAGGATCTGTCTGCCAAAGTAAACATAATATAATAGTCCACATTTAAAAATCGACCGTTTGCAAATAAGTTTAAACAGGACGTCAATGGTTACAAACTCACTCTTCTCTCACCTGTGGCCGGAATGCAAGAAAAGTCCTCGCTAGATTTATTAGTCAAACTACATTCTACATATTTCTTTATTCAGTATTCATCAATTATTAACAAGAGCATCCCATAAAAAGATACCGACTGCAGCTCTTCGATACTGAAGTAGGAAAATCAGCACTCCCTTACAGTTTTCCAGTTATCTGCAATCAATGTAAGTTTTTTTTTTAATTGATTTTCGGACGGCAATGAAAAAACTGTTGCAAATGCATCTAAACTGATTTGTTACAAAGAGAGGGGGGAAAGGCATCCTAGAGTACGTTAGCTCTAAGTGACTCTGGTTGGGTTTTGACATGTGCACGTAATAAATGGCGCTCACGCTGAGATACAGACACTGTTACGTCAGTGAGTTGCAATCATATCGCAGTATCTCCAGCTGCTTCATCTTTGTGTCTTGCGAAATGAAGCGAGCAAAGACCATTAGAGAAATGCCAATGCACGGGATGCCTCACGAAGCTACCCTTCCTCCATCATCGGCTGCGTAATTAAGATGGAATGATAAACAGGCAAAGACCGCCAAAAGTTATCTCTGCTACATCTCCTCTACGAGGTAAACTCTTTAAGTACTACATGTAAATACGTGAACGGATAAAATCTATTAGAATTATCGGATAGATTTCGTGATCTCTCTAAATTTGCTGTCTGATATAAAAAAAAAAAAATTATAAAGATTCATGACCTATGAACGGGTAAACATTCGCTTACATGCACACCAAAGCGATACAATGGTTCGCCAACATGATGTACAAAGTATCTTTTCGTGTTTTCATTGGTGATTGAAGTAGACTTAAATATTGTGACGTATCGATCATTATAGCATAGCTATCATCGATTATTATTTGTTTATGAACAGTATATCAAATTAATTAACAAATTAAATCAAGTAACATGCAGACGGGTATGAATTTCAAATATGTTAAATATTTTATGTGATAAGTAAATATACACTCATCAAATCGGAGCCATTTTCTTGTATCTTCAACCAAATCTCTTATTGCTGTCTGGGTTTATATATATATATATATATATATATATATATAACATATATAACAAGTGTCCACCATCATATAATTATTAATATATTAATTTATTTTTGTTATTTACGAGTACTAAAATACACTTTACCGTGAACAATCATACAGCATTAGTTAATTAAAACAATTTAAATGCAACAAAGATTTGTAATATAATCAGGCCTCATTTATATGCAGCAAGAATAACCCATCCTTTATGGTGATTTTTGAACACAAAATACTCAATTACGCACATGATAACGTGTGCCGCCATCTAGTGGCAATAAAATTAACAACGTCAGTTTGTAATTCAATCCGTACTTACTGAATCAGTGACGCATCTTATCTCAGCCATTTTTTTACGTTCATTTTACGTTAATTAATTTTATAAGTCATTATTGTGATGTTTAAAATTTATTAAACAATTAATATTTTGAGACTCGCAAATAAGATTGATGCATAAAAACCAATAGATTGCAAGATAACTAAAAAAAAATAAAAAAAATAGAAATATCTTAGTACTTAAAACCTGAAGTGATTTGTGTTGTGTTCAGAACAAAGAAACGAAAAAAATATTTTTTTCGGTACTTAAAAGAACCCGGTTCATCCTGCATGAAGCATTCTTCACAAGTCGTGAATGTAAACAGAAAATTGCCTAAATTGAGGGGAAAAAAACTGTAGTTACAGGCAAGGCAATGCACCTAATAGTCTATAATTTTAAAAAACTTATATAACCTTATGTATTTAAGTTCACTCACTGACGTGAGAGACTTTCAATTAACCAAGAGGCATTAATAAACTCCTATTAAAATTAATATAATATTCATCAGTTTACCGAATGTGACAGAGCCCTCTTTAAAATTCATGAGGAGTCCCCGGCCATTTATGAATTGTTAACAGCCAATGCCACGCCCGTGTTTATTGTTAGCAAGCAACAAACTCGTCGCTATTTTTAATGCAATAGAGAAAATTCAGATGAGGTACCCGTCATTACACAACGATTATGCGACCATTTTTCTCTTAAACACTGACTTTTAGAGGAATAACTTTTCTCCTTATCCGGGGAAAGAGTAGAAACCTGTCTTACTATTAAAACCATTTTTGGAATATTTTCATTTCCCCCCCCCCACCCTGCTCATTAAAGATGGGGGTCCCACACTAGGCTTTAAAAAGTTCCATGCTTGGGTATCTACATCAGGATTTCTGGATGCTAACCCTTAAAGGGGCGGCTCGTGCATAGGCACTGCGGAACTGCAGCACCCCCAATTTTCCTCGATATATAAATATATTTATTAATTTATTTATATTTGCTTGTAATATTTAATTTTATCATCAACAATCCTATACATTCTCTTATTTTGTATAAAAAATAATAAAAATCCATCTTGTAGCACTTAGGAGGGCGAAGGACGCTAGCAGCACAGTGTCATATTGCTACGCAATATACACGTCATAGTGAGATACGAGCTATTAGCATAATGCGGCACTGTCCGTCGCGCAGTTCCACTGTTGTTTACATGCAGTTTGCGCCAGTAGTAGAGTGTTCGTAGTGCTTATCGTGTTTACTCCGTCTCTTTAAATATTTGGACATTACAATTAAAGACATAACATTTATTATAATTTTTATTTTAGAACGTTATTGGGGTTATGATAATGGATTTTATTTTTAAGTAATTTTGAATTATACCAAACTGTATAATTTTATCGACAATAAACAATATTTTTTCATGTTTAATTTTTTTTTAATTTTTACCATCATTTTGATATTTTATCCAAACACGTCTACACTGTGCTTACAGTGTGTATGCAAATTTCGAAAGTGGCAGCACCCCCACGATTTCAAGTCACGAGCCGCCACTGTTAGAGCGTTTTTTTTTTCTTTTTTCTTTTTTGAAAGAACCCGTTCGCGAACATCAGTCACCGGCACAAGAACCCTCATTGATAAATGCAGTCTTTCAAATACAGCTTATATAGGACTAACGTCCATGACAATATATAACTACAGTTCGGCTAAGCACATTTCATCTGAAAATACAACTCACACGAACTGAATTTCCAGTAAACAGTATTCTACATCAACCAGAAGCTAAGTTTATCATAAGGCATAAACAAAAATCACTTCATGTCGAATATCATTTTACACATCGGATAAATATAGAAGCAGATAATTCAAACAGCCGTAAATAAAATATAAAAAGCTAGCTGGCCGTCCTTGAGGACCTAAACAGTCGGTGGATGCACTACCCAACTAAACAAACAAACTAAACACGCTACTAATAAACAACTTTTTGCGGGAAAAAAAATTATCGCCATTTATTGCGATTTCTTTATTAGTAGCGTGTTTGGTTTGTTTGTTTATCGAAGTACAACACGCTACTGCAGCCGCAGATCATGGTTTACCATTCGGCATACGCAAATAACTCTCATCGTTGAAACTGTTCTTCTACGGATTGGTTTGTAATTAGCTCATTAATTAGTTTGCTTTATTCAGATAAAATCAGTCATTTCGTTTATTTAATTAATAACTACTTACTTGCCACGGTAACAGCATTCAAGTAGACGAAATATTAAACAAAATCGGGTCACTCTTACGTAGTTATGAAAACAGCAGAATATTTTGCAGCTCGAACTTAAAATAAAACATACCTGATAAGTTTTACAAATGTTCGTCCGCAAAGGACAAGTGCCTGTTCTTTGTAACAAATAGTATTATTACTCTTAATTATCTCAATCTTCACACGGCACACTAATTACTTCACTAGCACTTGTGTATAAACAACTGTTTGAATAACGAACCAAAGCAGACTTTCACTGTTTGATAAATTCAACCATTACCGAGCCTAAACAATGAAGAAACACGTAGCACATGCAGAACCACGTGGTTCGAGTTATTCGAAACTGGGAAAGAGAATGAACGTTACGTGATATGGCTAGTCGAGGTATGTTTTGAATAAGAACAAACTCGTGTAAGAGTGCGTGCGGCTGAAATATGAAACGTGACAGACATGTAGTAACAATAACTGAAGATGTACTACAAAACATTACATTAAAAATAATAAAAGTAGTATTTTTATTTAAAAATATAGCAGGTGGAGAATTTACTGTGAAATGCTAATTTTGTACTGCTACTATGAAAGTTTCGTATTCATATTGTCAGAGGGCGTTTCAGTTAAAGACGTAACTATTCTGCCTCCAGTTGGTGACAGTGATCATGCCGTACTCACTTGGGAAGTGACTAAGTTTATGAATGTTCCATTCATAAACTTAGAAGGTGAAGATTTCAGAAAAATTAGTTTGGGCCCGAATTCAGAAATGGGTTGACAGTGAATCTCTACTTTGCAATGAACACCATGGGATTACTATGGGAAGGTCATGTTTTAGCAACTTGCTCACATTCTATGACAATGTTACCATTGAACTAGACGAGGGGAATGGACACACCATGATGCTTTTGGATTTTGCTAAGGCTTTTGAGAGAATACAACGTGACAGACTGCTGCATAAATTGGAGAAAATGGGTTTGGGTTATACAATATTAGCATGGATAAGAGGATGGCTGACTGACAGATATCAAAAAGTGGTATACGTGGGGGATGCGAGTCTGCAAGATATAAGGTAACTAGTGGTGTAAGACAAGGATCAGTGCTTGGTCCACTGTTATTCAATCTGTGCATTAATGATATTGGGAAGGATTTGACAAGCGACATACAGTTATTTGCTGATGACGCAAAGATGGGCAGGGTAATCATGAATGCTGCTGATATGCAGTCCTTGCAGAATGATTTGAATAAACTGGAATTGTGGGCATAGGAAAATGGGTGTCAGTTCAATGTCAGTAAATGTAAAATCATGCACTTCGGAATGATTAGATATCCAATGTCGTATTATTATATTAGTGGGATTAGGCTAGAAGAAACTGATGAAGCTAGGGATCTTGGAGTGTTAATAGATAGCAAGTTGAAGTTTAGGGGCCATGTGGCAAAGATTGCAAATACAACTCAAAAGATAATTGCAATGTTGAAACGAACGTTCATATGTAAAGATAAGGATGTTATTTTGCCTCTTTACAAGGCTTTGATAAGACCTCACTTGGACTATTGTGCGCAGGTCTGGTTTCTGTAGTGATTCTGATATTTATTGGAGAGAGTACAAAGGCGAGAAGGCGAGTGTTAAAAATGATATCAGGATTGTGGAATACTGATTATGAAGACAGATTGAGAATTTGTAGACTGCAGACACTAGCAAACAGGAGAAAGAGGGGGGGGGTGATATGATTGAGACTTACAAACTTCTGGAAGGATCATACAGGAATTCCATTGATGGGATTTTTAAATTTATGGAGGGCGGGGAAAGGACGAGAGGGCATCCTTGGAAGCTGAGAATGAAGGCTGCCAAGAAGGGTGTAAGGGCCAGATTTTTCTCTCGGAGGGTGGTGCGTGATTGGAACGGATTGCCTTTGGATGTTGTGAGTGCAAGCAGTGTGAATGAATTCAAGATAAGTATGATAGCGTGTGTGTGTGTGGTATGTGGCCTCCCTCGATGAGTCTCTGACTCCCTGGAGGTCTCTCTTAATAATAATAATAATAATAATACAGGCAGGTGGTTTTATGCTGAGGGAGAGCTTGTTATGATGAAAGCAAAAGTGGTTTCTAGAGAATATGGTGCAATATTCTGGATAGCTCTTACTTTACGGGAGTGTATTTTTTATTAATAATAAAAAGTGAAATAACAATTCATTGTTTTTTTTTTCTTGAGTAATTTTTATGTTTATTTTCTAGCAGAAATCTGCAGAATCTATTCCATGGTTTTTGTAATATCATTGTAATGATGATTAAGATCACTTTGACTTAACTTATAGATAAGAACTTCAAGGAGAACTTCAAGGAGTTTGACTTAACTTATAGACAAGAACTTCAAGGAGGCAGATGCAAAGTTTAGATATTTTGCTGTTTCCTTTCTGCAATGGTTGAAACCAGCCAACCACTATAATCGGGATTACACACAACAAAGTATTGAATAGATAGTGTAACGAAATGCACTCCTAATGACCAGTAGTCCGTAATTAAAAATATAAAACGGAATCGTTAGGAGAGTTCACGAAATTGTTTAGAATTTTATGGTTCCTTTCAGGTATAGGGCCACTCATACACGGAGAGGGCTGTTCGTATACTCTGCTTCAGAGATCAAACAAGGAAAAAACTTTCCAAGAGCCATTTCAGGTCTGCTAAGCAGAGAGTGTGGTCTCACACCTGGCGATGAAAATCATCTATAGTCTAACGATTTCACAAACTTACAATGCTATAGGAATCAAATTCTGAGCGGAGACAGTTTCCGTTTGGCCAACTAGCTCGGTCGGGTTATTTATTGATGTGACATTGGGTGTCGAATTAGTGGTGGAACCACAATGGAAAGAATTCTACATAAAATATTACACAATCCTCACAACCATGCACCCATGTCGTCGTCTTCAAATGCCAAGTATTACGGAAAATCGAAATAATTGAAGTGGATGAAAATATCCAAAGGGAAATTTGACTATACTGCGTGGTGTGCCAACTTGGTTGAATGAGTAAAGCAGGATGCCACTGACCAAACTATAGTCTCCCACCGATCTGTTTCGGCATATACAAATTTAACAGACACCTTTATCATCGGATAACGGTTACTGGAAAAAGAAAAGCTACTGTTAATTGTGATACTTGTGCATCAAGACGATCCTTCCAGAATAGACTTATCGTTTTAACTTGAGTTCACGGTGATAGAGATTCACGAAGGCATATGTTTGTTGTTATAACTGATCAGGTATTTTGTATAGCCGTATCGAAATTTTAGGATAAATGCATTGATTATTTGTGTTCTCAGCCTTCTATAACTGCAAGTCAGTCCAAGCTAGGTAACTCTGAAGACTTGCTTAGTTCGGAGATCAACATCGAAATGTCTTCTGCTGATAAGTAGGTGCACTGGATCCATCGAAGCCGTTGAAAGGCTGGTTGGAAACTCGGCTGAAGACCAAGAACAGCTTCATAAAACTTTTTCGCAGAAAGCATCTCATTCTATCGAGAAAATAAGGAAACAGATTAATTATGCAAGTTTATAAGAAAACATTTTCAAATAGCAGATACAATTTTATATTTTGAGTTTCAATAAAACTCAATATTTTTAGTGACATCTGGTGATTGATTTGGTCGAATCAATGAATAAATTTAACAAATGGTTTTACAAACTTTCTTGTTACTGTTTGGACCGCTGAGTGTAAGTAGTTACAAACAGAAACTGAAAGGGGAAAAAAAAAATTCACTGTTGCAACACGTGGGGTCGTATGGTTCATCCTTCTTAGTCCGCGTTGTTATCAGCAAGGGCCAGTCCATCAAAACACGTGTGCAACCTGCGGTGAGGCCCAAATCGATTTCTGTGTGGATGCACTTACCAAACATACTCGATTTGCCGTAACTTGGTACCGATGTTTAAGTAAACAGATGTGCGGTCAGTAAGAAAAATTTCGGAGCTTGTCCTAAGTGCTGTTTATGCTGATCTCTAGTGATATTTTTGCTTCAATCAATCACTTTACCCTGATTTCTAGTTATTATTATAGTTTAAATAATTAGCTACATTTTATTTAATAAATTGTAATTCGCTACATAGGATGCAAAAGATGATTATATCTCTAAAAATATACATACAAAACTATATAATATGTACATAAAACAAATATATGCAAAATTTCTACAATTTGTTATAAAGTGTATATAATAGTAGGATGATTACACATTGCATTCAATCCTGGTGTGTGCTTGTGTCAAAAATTTTCAGCTTTAACAAATAAATGAACAATAGATCTGTATTATATTATTTCATAATGAATGTTTAACCATAACGAATATGTCCCTCACCATCCACAACAGAAAATTATGATCATCCAGTGGTTCTGTAGTTTCATTAGTTTTCTTATTAAAATCCCTCAAAACGTTTTTCAGAACGGGTGTGTATGTCACATACGCTTACAATTCAGCGGTAATCAAACATGGAAAAGTAATCATCATTATAATTAGCGTTAAATATTATGATAATATTTAATTTATATGTAAAAGTAATTAATATTTATGTTAATGTTCCTCGCATCAATATTAATATTAATGCAAGGAACAAGATTCCTTTTTACTTGACTTGTACTGAAGTTCGTATAAACGATAGTTTGTGTATTCTGATATTAAAAAATGTACACACACACACACACACACACACACACACACACACACACACACACACACACACACACACACACACACACACACACACACACACACACACACACACACACACACACACACACACACACATTTGAACGAAATCGAAAGGAAGTAACTGACAATATTTTGCTATCTTATATAAGAATTCATAGATTAAAAATATGCAAGTATTGTTGTATGGGTGACATCATAATTTTTCTCACATCTTATGCGAACATGCTTTGAGATGTAGTTGGTGCGCTATTTTAGGGTTCCAGAAAATTTTAAAATGCCACCCGACTGCGGTTACTGTAATTCGACCTGAAAGTTGTGTTACATTAATATATATATATATAATATTTAACGTGTATTTAACTACTCTTCTTTTCATTGATAACAGCTGCTCTGCCAGAGGCGTAGCTAGGGGTGACGGAGGAGGCGGTCCGCCCCGGGCGACACTTTTAACCGTTTTGAACTTTTGCAGTTAATTCTAAAATAGTCTCGAGAACTCATTTCCAAATATCGTAATACTACTGCGAATTTTCCTCACAATTGCTGTAAGTGTTGCTAGTTGGGAGAGGAGTTTTTCTAAATAAAATAGATTAAGAATTACCTACATTACTATGAAATAGACTTCGCCAATGTCATCGACGATTTTGCTAACAGGAAAGCAAGAAAAATAACATTTTGGGATGTTGAAATTAAGTTTTACTTCAAAAATAAACATAGTGTTGACTTTTCGTAGTATTTTTTGTGTGTGTTGAGAGGGGCGGCAAACTCACGGATCACCCCGAGCGGTAAAAGCTCTAGCTACACCACTGTGCTCTGCACACGCATAGACAATTCTTTTTCTGCTATGAATACCTTCATTATTCTTCTTTGAATGTTCGCACTACAGGATGGTTCTCCAGCAAGTGCTGCTCCAAGGATTTGTAATAAAAAATATCACAGAAGCAGCGAAAATCCTCACCTTCTCTTTCAAAATCCCTACATATTGAATCCTACAACGCCCGTAAAACCATCACAGTCGGACGTTTAAAATATAGAAAAGTGTACAACTTTTCCCATATCAAAGTGGCAATCATTTTTAGACTGCAAAATACGAAAGCGTACATTAAAGATGTTTACTTTGTGAAGACTCTAGCTAATCTGCGTCCTTTAACAGAAACCATTCCTGTCTCGGGAAATAATGTTATTCATATTCATAATTAACTGTCATATTATGGTGTAAATTTTCTATTCTCTTGTTGACTGAAATTTTGAAAATCGCCGGAAGTAACATTCAAGAGAACGGAAGTAGTGGTGTTTCTCATTTTCAATAATCGTTTGAAAAGTTTCGTCATGCAAATTTCACCCATTAATCATTAATGTCTTCACAGTTTAGATTACATCTGAAGGGACAAACTTCCCAGCCAATCGCCTGGTGCAATTGATCGCCAATGGCGAGGAATTCAACTTCCTAGCGGGAGCATCTCTTTTGCTATTGCAAAGCAGAACTTATTGTGAGCGAACATTTTCTTCTTACAGAAACGTGTAAAAACTTCGCACATCTATTTATTTAACATACCTTTACTTTTGATCTTTCGATGTGATTAATTTTCCTTTCGTCTTAATGTGTTACGAATAACGTAATATCACGAATCCCTTAAAATCATGTCACAGAGTCCAGAAGGACATTAAAATTTCAAACTGGCATCAAGGTTCTGGTGTTAGTAAAGCAGACTAAAATTAATGATAGCTACCTTAGCAGAGTAGATGTTAGCTATTGTGAAGTGAACCATCGCATTACGTGGAGACACATCCAGAGCCATATTAGCTACGATCAGAGCATCGTTATACAGACCGGTTCTTTGGAGAACGTTGGCAAGGCTTACAAGGGGTATGTCCTAGAAACGAGAAATATTCTCATTAAAATAATAAAAATAACACATCATTATTTAAACCACATGCTGTTAATTAATTTCTTAATGTAGATTCATGGATTTTTTTAAATTAAAATTTCTTTCTGGCAGTGGGAGAGAGAGAGCGAGAGAGAGAGAGAGAGAGAGAGATTGGTTGAGCATATGATAATGTGTAATTTGAAATTTCGACACTTGTCAGTTTGAGAAATGTATAAAATGTCCTTTTTTTTTTTCGTAATGTCAGTCGGCATTTAATATCAGTGAAACAAAAACAAGCATCCTCCTGAAGAATGGAAATCAGGTTGAAACACTGAAACTAGTGGTGTGAATCCGGGCATTTGTTCATGCACTCATAGTCAGGAATTTTCTGGTAGTGCCAGTAGATATGAATTTCTAATATACAGGATTTCGGAAAAGTGTACTGCCATAGTTTATCATCATGAACATGTCCAACAAAACAGCATTCGTGATATGTGCGCCATCTTCCGCATAAAAAAAAAAAATTATTCGCATGATGAATGCGTGTCAATTATTTGACCTGCAGTCAGAAACAATCCCTACAGCCGTTTTCATCCGTGCAAACATTCTCCTCTCGCAATAGAATTTCTGATATAATCCCTCTAGCAGTAACAGTAGTAATGTGAAATATTTTTAACAAAAATTACTCTTTTCAGTAAGCCCTCGGAGCATCCAACTACTGCTCACGAAATAAAGAGTGTTTTATTCAAACTGGTTTTTAAATATGTAGTATTTATTTTCTAGATAATGATCACTTTTGGTTCAGTTCTCTCTCTCGTTCTCGAAATACTTGTTCACTTTTAGTAACGTCAAAGATTATTTTACTTATTCCAGGTTTTCCAAGTTAGACATGATCACTGCAGAGTTCGTATATCGGTCCCTTCGTTGCACGTGCTTCCTGTCAATGTAATCAAATAGCATACAATGCGTGAAATTAGAATTTATATTACCTTAATCTCTCCGCATAACTGCGTAATTATTTTCATACTCTGTATATGCTTAAGGTTTATGAAAACACACACAATCACACCGACCTATAGAATTCATTTTAAGGGAAGATGCAGTTTTTATCTTTTTCTGTTTCATTCCATTAAAATCGCTGTTTCCTAATTACTCTTTGACCAGACCACTTTTCATGCCGTTGCCATAAAAATGATAATTGAATAATGCTAATCAAATAATGACAGCACACACTGAGTGCACGCGACTCTCCCAAACCATTGTTTTAATATTACTGGTGCAAAGCCAACAGAAACCCGAAGGGATTTGGGCCACTTCTCCCCCTCCTCAACGTGATTCCAACCTATTCCTGATGATGCTGTGCTAATATTCCCACTCTAGTATACTGAGTGATGATTAATTCGTTTAACAGGAAAGCTGCTATTGATTTCCCATGATTCCACTTCCATTCACAACCGCTACCGGGTCAGTGGCCCACGCATTGTTAGAACCTGTTTAGCGTGGGTGTGGTGGAAATGCGAAGTCTCCCTGAAAGGAACTCCCCCATTCCAGACAGGCTTTATAACAATACACCTCTGATCTCATACGACAGACTCATTCACGAGATGCGAGTTTAAAATGATGACGTCATACCAGGAAAAAAAAAAGAGAAGAGTTTATTGGCTTTCGTTTTTAATATTTTTATAAAAAATGTACGTTGACAAATGTACATTTTTTATAAAAAAAATATTAAAAACGGAAATATTATTATTCGTATTATTCACTAAACTTATCAGCTGTAGTTTGTTAAAAAGAAATCTTATTAAGACGTTATAATAAACATTAATATTAAGCATACAATTCTAGATTAAATAAATAATCATTTTAGATGTTTTTAGGAACTTAGCGAATAATTAAAAATGAGTTAATGATCGGTTTTTTAATTAAAATTGTAAAGACTTTGCAACGTTACAATACTCAGAAGAAAAACTGCAAAAACAAAGACAGATTGTTAGGACAGTTTGAGTTTAGAAAGTCGTCGACAAATGTATGCAGACTGCATGCGTGCGCCACTGCTCCACAGAGATAAGTTTCTTTGTGAAACAAATATCTGAGAGATTTCCATTTAAAGTGATCATTCCCCAAATGGTATTTCCTACTTCCAACACTCGTAGTTGCAGTATTTAGGCATCCTTAAGAGCCTTTAGAGCAACCTTTTACGCGAAGAAAAATCCAGATCTCAAGAAATGTGAGTTCGTAAGAAATTCGATTTAAGTTTCAGTAAATGTACGTAGCTAAGCAGTATATACGAGGTCACCGTATAAACTAGACTGACAGTGTAGCTACTAGCCAGTATTATTTTAAATTCCTACATCATTATTCGCTGCAGCTCCTCTCTCTCTCTCTCTGGCAATATTTTACAGCATTCAAAATTTTAACCTGCGGACGGTTATTCACCCTGGCTCGCAAACTAAATAATTCAAACAGCCATTAAAGTCATTGAACAATCATTAAAGAGGATATTATCCTTCTACTAAGTTACTTCTTGGAAAGTCAGGCTTCTAAATTATACAATTCGCAAGATACGGCAGTCAAAATATAAAAAATAATAAAAATACCTTTCTGATTCCGAACATTTCTTGGCTTCCTGCCAATTTCTAGAGATGCTCTGCAGAGGGAGCTACTATTCATACTAGTACTGAAGTGCGCAGCAATTATTAACGACTTAATAATGTTATGGTGTGGGCAGACAACTGTGAGAAAGTCGCTTATCATTTATTATGTACGTTCAATTGCGGCAGAATTTTGGAAAGGGGATGCGGTGTTTAATAACCAGGTAGTCTGTGTAATCGCAGTGGATTGGTGTATTGTTGATGCAGACATTCGTAGAGAAAGAAAGGATTGTGTAAATGTATTTCTTATGGATTCTGCGCGATGCTGTACGACGTTTAACAGACATGACCTATCAGAGTTAAATTTCATTTAAAAGGCTGACGGAAAAAACAAATTCAGAAGACTGCGAGATGATAACCTCATCTTTCACACAAAGAATGAGTTCGGCGACGCGATAAAAAGAAAAGGAAAAAGTAAATAAATTAAAAATAAAAGAGAGAAAGGAAATTGAGTAGAGAGAGAGAGAGAGAGAGAGAGAGAGAGATGGAAAAACATTAATGAGAGCACACAGTTTATGTCTATCTATCAATTAATTAATATCAATTAATATTAATATTATTTATTATAAATAAATAATATTAATTTTTAAAAATATTATTTATACATAAATAACTTTTTGACATTAACGAATTAATGTTAAAAAGTTTTATGAAATTCTCAAAGGCTCTCAGTTGTTAAGAAAATTAATGCACGTCGCATTGTAGGACGAGCAGCGAAGTCTTTAGCATGCTCAATCTGTGTACAGGCTGAAAGTCCGGATGGATTTTCTGCAGAGCTTGTAAAACTGAAAAGCAGTACCCTCTTGTTGTAGCCTTAGAGAACTCCTTCGTGGTGATGTAGGTGTCGACTCAAGTCGGTTATATGGGCAGAATAAAACTCTCGACATAATACCGACACACTGTCTTGTAAATGTGTCGAATTGGCCAATAGCAGTATATACAGTGATATGAAGAAAAACAATTTTAAAAAAGAGACTGAATTCTCTTCGCAAATACTCAGTACTGCATAAGTTGCACTCTGTAATTGAAATTGGTAAGCATATTGCTCAACTGAAAGATTTTGATTATCTGCAAAAGCTGCAATTTCAATCTAAGTTCTTGCCAGTGGCGGCTCGTACATTCACCTGTACAAGCACTGCAGCACCCCCAAGGAAAAAATGAAAATTTGTCTTTGTTTATAAATAATAACAATGCTTACAACATTATATAAATGCAATACAACACGTTAAAGGTTGCAGCTTATGTTTCGACATTGATTGAATAGTTAATAATTGGAATTGTTCGATTAGCACTTAAGATTAAGAAACAAAAGCACTGCGATCTAATGCAGTGTCAGAATCATCACGTTAGGCCAATTGCAGCTGGTCTCGCCGTTATTCGTTTACGCTTGTGATTGCACGTTACAAGTGATTCCGACACCGCTCGTTTGGGCAATGTCGCTTACATAAATTGTATGAATGCGCGCATTATTTCTGTCAGATACGAAACTTTTATTATTAGTGTTTGTTCGTGGTGAGGGTGAAATATTTTTAATAAAACAATTTTTTTAATATGTAAATTCATTTATTAATAAACTGGTTACTAATTAGCAAAAAAAAAAGAATTTCTTTTTTTTTTTTAATTTTGTATATGCAGCTCCCCCACTTAGAATTTTCACCGACGGCCACTAGTTCCTGTTAACATGCATGTTGGCATGAGTATTGGTGAATGCAATTCTTCGTTGCAATTATTCTTTCAACCAGGCAATATTATTACGGGAATGACACCGCTTAATACAAAGTTCTGGTGTATCGTCCCCAGGTGTATGTATTGGCCCCGTATACTTTTTTTTTAATACTTTCTTGTGTTTTTTAGTTTTCTTTTGAGTATCTTGTACCAAATAGAAGGGAATTTGAATTCAGCTTTATATGCAAGTGATGCAGGCATCTCACAATATTCACAGTTTGACATTTTAAGTACACTTCAATGCAGTAAGACAACATATCTAAGTCAGGTTTTCTTCAGTTCGAAAAATTCTAATTGTGTGCATTTTTTCTTGCTATTTTATCAGCTAAATATAATTGCATTTCTTCAATGGGAATGCATCACACTTTTATTGTATATTTTGAAGAAAAGAAAATATTAATTTTAGTATTGTAATTGTTAAATTTCCAGTAGTAGGCGTAACAAGCAATTCAAGGACCAAAAACCAAAGAAAAAATATTCTGCACATTCATTTTGTCCATAATAGAAATTAAAAAAAAAGAGAAGAAATCTATTTTCTTTAGACGGCGTGTATTTTCTATTCGAATTACAATACATCGCCATGGGAAGGAGTGGGGATATCAAATTAAAGAAACTTCGAAAGATTACTCATATTGCAGTTAAGTTAATCAATTTGCATTCAAGTCTTTGTAGTTTTGACTTGCTGCAGCTAGATTACTGCTACTGGTCGATAAAATAGCTGCAGCAAATGATATAACAGCTTGTCGACTGAGAGGTTAATTGAAGAACATGAGAGACAGCGTTGGGAAAGTACTTTCCCATATAAACAATTTTAATAAAGTTATTGAACCAAATTGATTATATTTATATTGATTATATTATATTTAAATATATATATATTATTAATAAATATATTAAATTTCAGAAGAATAAATATATCATTAAACAAATATTATACATTAAATATTCCAATATACATGGTGGCCAGAAAATAACTTTCCCTCTTTGGAGGCATCTGTGGCTAAAACCAATAAATGGAATGAGACCAAATTTTATATTGAGACTTTTGAAGGCATTGGGAGATGATTTCCGCGAAAAAAAAGATTTAGTAGCAAACGTCGCCGATAGGGGAAATTTTGGCGCTGGCGGAACCGAAAATAAGCGGATAATTACATTAAAGGCAGATAAAAATGGAATAATAACATTTCGATGGTGTAAGCGACAGCCGCATTACTCATTCCAGCTGGATATGTGGCGCATTACAATGATAATAATAATAATAATAATTAAACTAAAACAACAACTTGCGAGAGACACAGAAATTAATGTAGTGATTAAACTCATAGGAAATAATGTATTCATCAGAATCAGGGTCCTCTGGACCTGGTTATGAAGCCTTCTAAATTCCCGAAGGGCCGCTACGGCATTGCACTGTTTAAGGTAAAACAACTTAACAAGTAAAGCACGCTCAGGCAAGGTAGGACGCATATTGAGCACAATTTGTCAGTCATTCAAATAACTGCCTGAATGTTCCCAATCCCTTTTTAAGTGGAATTGGTGGCGCTGCTGTCAGGGTACGCACAGTAAAATTTGCATAATCCTTTTTACCTGCATTTACTGCAAATATTTGACTGCTTTCGGCTCCGCCAGCGCCAAAATTTTTATTATTGCGACTTTTGGTACTAAATATTTTTTTCGCGGAATTCATCTTCCCATGCCTTCGAAAGTCTCAATGTAAAATGTGGTCTCATTCCGTGTATTAGTTTTAGCTACAGATACCTCCAAAGAGGGAAAGTTATTTTATGGCCACCATGTATATTTGAATATTTAATGCATAATATTTGTTTAATGATATATTTATTCTTCTGAAATTTAATATATTTATTAATAATATATATATATATATATATATATATATATATATATATATAAATTTGAATATAATATATCGTATAGTTTCAGTGTGTGTGTGTGTGTTCATATTATGCAACAGTCGCTAATCAGTATTTAAACCCAGTATTACAGACAAATAGTATCTGAAAGAAAATCAAAGTCAAATAAAATATTTTTTTGCCTTATTTGACTTACACATTTTCGCTACAGTATGAAAATTCACAGACAACAATTCATTGAAACACGATTCATCGAACAACAATTATCTGAAAAAACAATTCATCGAACAATAAACATTTAAAAAAAGCAACTCATCGAAAAGCAATTCGCTGAAATGCACAATTCGTGGAAGAAAGGAGACGTGAAAAAAAATGCAACGAATGGTTATTTTCGTTGAACGCTGATTGATTGAGACCTGAAATATTCTTTCACTATTTGAATCTTTCAGTGTTATTAACTGTAGCAATTCGTATTCTAAGGGAGAGGGAAGCTAATAAAAGAAACAAGGAAAAATGAAGTGATAAAAATTCAAAATCGATTATTGGCTCTTCATATATTTAGTAGATTATTTTATTGTTCGCAAATGAAAAGAATTTAACTTCTTTGGGTTAATTGATTATTTATAAGAAAGATGTCAAGAATGAGCATTTTAACATTTTAATTTTAATATTTTAATAATAGTTTGAATGTGAAATGGATCCGCTATAACCACGATACAACTGTAACAAATAAAAATCATTTACCCTACTAGAATTTTATGTTCTATGGTGTACTTCATCAAGAATATAGTTATTTACAATTTGAAATCATGCAGTATCAGATTGATTCATGAAACGTAAACTAACAACAATGGAATCGTTGTTCAAATTGATAGTTCCTATCATGCGAGATGTCTGACACGTGTTTCATTGTTGATCTGTGATGCGTAACTTCCGGATTATTTGTTTAATGTCTAGCAAGTTTATATCGCAGGCACATTTTATTCAAACTTAGTTTTATTTCCCTCTGGATCTTATTTGTCGAACGTACCTTATCAAAAATACTAAAATACGCTCCAAAACCTCAGCGCTGTCTATGAATTAAGAGGGAATTATCAAATACATTGTTCAGGTCAGGTAAGTGAATGAAAATGGCTCGCTGCGGTAAGATGACATGAAATAAATACATTCGTAATGCATGCATTTATAGCGATGCATTGACCTTTTACATATCAGCATGCTACGTAACTGTAAATGCTTTAAATCCAACCACTTAGTCGTCCATTATTTGTTGAGAAACAGCTAGCACAGCAATCTAAAACGCAGTTAACTATCGCGCATGTCATATTAAATAAACATGGTTATTTCGATCTCCAGCAGAGAATCACTCATTTCCATAACGTCTGTACAAGATGGGTTTTCCAGTTACTATCTACGGTGAGCTTATGCAAAATTTGGACATGCGTGACCACCTTTTAAACTAATATTGTGAGGTAAGCGACGTCTCGATGAGGAGCACTGTTACAGGTGAGGAAGCGTGGATCCACAGATCTGTGGCTGGCGAGTTCGAAATCTCGTATTTACTCGAAGTCTACGCGATGTGTCTTTCAGTAAGCTGGATGTTGTCACTTTTCACATAAAGAAACAAATTTCTTACGCTTCACAAACCCATGGTAAACAAGGAGAGCTGCGATGTATTTTTTCTCCCTCGATGTGTTTCCCAGTTGAATGTGATAGCTATCGGGAACATGAACCCTCATGGTTATTCAAGTGAGGTGTCTGACCTTCACTTCATCAGTATCCTTGATGAGTTATCGGCGTAGCGCAGTCTCAGCTCTGACTACATGAGCAACAGCGTGCACTGGTTCGATTTTTGTGAGCTGAATGTGATGAAGGCTGTCATTGAACACTAACTACACGTATGGACTGCGTTTTGCCCCATCGCACGGATGGAGCCGCATCTTCAAAAACAACAGTGACATTAACAAAAAATGGCCACTTAGATCAATGACCGTAGAGAAATCCAGTAGTTTATTGACAAATAGGATTCTGAGGATGAGCTGATACATCAATTGTAGATCAATCAGTTTTGACTATGAAGTCATATAGCACAGAGTCGTCTCATTTCCATAACGTCTGTAGAGGATGGATTTCCAATTATTTATAGCGAGCTTATGCAAAATTTTAGCATGTGTAACCACCTTTTGAACCAATATTGTGAGGTAAGCGACGTCTTCACGAGAAGCACTCTTGTGGATCCTCCATAGAGCAAACGATAGTACGAGATGGATTTTCATAGCTTATTTCGTTTTTGTCTACTCAAACGTGGAGGGATTTGAAAGGTCACCATTTTCCTGACGATTAAGAGACAAAGGAAGGCAGTGCACCCCAAAAAATGGTCCAAATATGTTCAGAACTAAGGCTAATGGTTTCCCAGAACATAATTCCACCCTACCTAACTCAATTCAAACCAGAGGAAGGAACTTACTTCGAAAAATGAAGCATCTGTACATTTCGTATTGCTTAGCTGTTTTCTAACTCATTCTAGCACTTAAAAATGAAAAAAAAAAAAAAACTTTAGAAACAAAAAAGAGAGGGGGGGGGGAAAGAAATAACTCAAAGATCGAAAATATGAAAGAAGCAAAAAATGACCACAATGAAGTAAAAAATACGAATTAAAAATAATTAAATAAATAAATAACACAGATTGGAAACACAAGAAGCGAAAAAAGAAAATGAAACAATAAAGAAAGAATAAATGAGAAAAAAGACACGCCTACAGGAAAACAAGATGTGTTACATCTCGACTAAGTCATGTAAATAAATTCATGTGTAAAAAATAAGCAGAAGAAAGGAAATTTTTTGAATTCTTACTTTAATATATCGAGACATACCTTGTATTTCCTTGGAGAAAAGTGCAACGCAGCGCGTAGGCAAATGAGGGCTTGCTCAGCATCCCCTTCAAGTCTCCAGTATAAGGAGGCAATAGTTAGTAGCACCCACGAACTAGGATCCTGAAAAGTGATTAAACATATTTCTAAACAATCTATAAAGAATGGCATTTTAAAATTAAACAGTGTGATTGTGGCGATTTCTGTTTCAATAATTAAAAAAAATTAGTCAAGTATCTACTGTCCAAATAATCGGAACACTTTTATTTCGAGCCAATCGCTGATTAAGGCTATATTTTAGTAGTATATGTGAAGGATGTGTGGTAGGGATGTTTGAGAATAAATTTCGGGTAAAATCATCGCTTTGCTATTAGAAGCCTGAAAGGGTCGGGAAAGGGCCATGCTTAATTTCTAGAATAGGATTCCTAGATTATCTAAACCCCAGCCTATTCTGGAACTAACATGATGTAAGTTTTAATAGAGGGAATTGTCAAATCTCAAAAATTGTTTCCTCCACCGTAAGTCGTCAATCAGTCTGTTATATTCCCGATGCAGTCCATACAGGATACGATTGATCTCTGCTACTGTTATACCTACTTTGTATAATCCAGATTCGCATTGTCTACATCTTCCAAGGGATCTAAATTTTTAGAGAATATAGTGTACATCGAAATGTTCTGCATGTGGAGAACAATATGTGCGTTAACATTTTTTCATTCAAGCACAGTCTTGCATTAATAATCCTACCTTTTGCAGTCCAGATGCTACAAGATTTGCTACATCACTGACTTTAGTAACTCCTAGATTATCTTCAAAATCCTTGAACACCTAGTTCAGAAGAGATAAGAAAGAAGATGAGTTATTTCTAATGAACAGAATGAAAATGCAGTTTCTCATGATATTGGCTTTGAATAATAAAGAAATCAATTTTTGTAAAAGGCATAGGGAACACAAGTAGAAATTAATAGTAAAATAATTCTCTGTCAAGGGCAATTGGTTTCCCCCCCCTCCCGAAAACTCAGGGTTTTAATCCGGCATCTTAAGAAAATCGAACCCACACTATTTAAGACAATAATGGATTACGTTAGGGCTGGGGACCACGAGATGGTGGGAGTTATCTAATATACACCAAGGGTCGTTTAAAATCATTGATGTTGATTGTTTAGGCAGTTATCTCCGATTTGCTTAGGATGTAGACTGACTGCCTCTCAAACTCCAAAAGTTAGACAGGGATAAAATGACTCCTTTAGTTCCATTCGGGGAATAAAAAAAGTTAGGGAATTTTTAAAAGATAAATAAAGTACTTGTCCTATAATAAGGTATAAGGTGTAGTAAAATTCAAAATGTAAAATGCACTCTTTAGATCTATAATTTTGAACAAAAAAATCAGAAATGTACACTGAAGAATAATCAAAAATCCGTTAATGCCTTTTATTCCCCTTACAGTGAGTAGGTAAGGACATTTTTAACCCTGTCTAATTTGTAGGCTGAGTGGGCAGTTCAAACTCCACCAGTAGCCAATCAAAGATAGCTGGTCCAAGACTGTCACTAGTTTTAAATAACATCCGACGAAGAGACGGCAGAGAAGTGCCGCCATCTCATAGTCTCTAACCCTAACACAATGTTATTGGCTGAGATATTGTGGCTTCTACAATCGGCTCTCTGAGGAAGAAAAACCCGAGTTTATGGGAAAACAAATCCCGCTTTCCCGTACTACCAGAGATCGACAAACTCGGGAACCAGTGGAAGAAAGGCTTAGAAAAGGGTTTCTGTAGTTGGCGACGAGAATTGAAATTAGATCTTTCTTCGGGCAGTCTAGCATTGTGGATTCAAGGGCCGAGTTAACAGTCCTACTAAAGAAGAATAAATTTAGAAAAAATATATTAATTAGAATTAATGAACAGTTAAGAGAAACAGCACGAGTTCGACTTAGAATAAATCGGAATATCTAGAAGCAATAAAAATGAAGACGCATTATTTTTGTTGACGCTGCGTTTATCAAAGGAAAGATGGGAAAACATTCAACTGAGAGGGATAAGGTGTAATTTCTTATTTGAAAAAGATAAGGCCTCCCACATTTTTGTTTCAAAAATATCAATAAAAAGATCTGAATGGAATTCTTAGACGAGGATGAATCCTTTATCTGGACGAGGATTCTGGGAATAATTTCGATTCTTTCCTTTCTCTAATACCATTTCTTTTTCTGATTATTTGATTGGCTTATGGAGTATTGAGACGTCAGAATGAATGACACACATATGCGCTTCTCATAAGGAGCGTGAATTTATAAGTTGATGGAATTTTTAGTGAAAAAAAAAAAAGCACAACTATAGAGATTTCTAAGAAAAAGGAACGAATGTCTTCCCCCCTGCTGTTCGTAGTATTTGTTGTTCCTCAGAAGGACGAGACGATATCACTTAACTACCGCTTTCGGAAAGTAGAGCCATTACAAAAGGCTAGCCAGTGGTGATACGGAAAGAAATCGATCATGTTGCGTTCTTTCTTTACAACGACTTAAACTGAACTGGAATTTCTTGAGAATTTTGTCTTCGGCAAAAAAAAAGTTGTTTTTTAATAATTAGATTAATTTCTAAATATGCAATATCTCCCATTATGGGAACTGCTCATATATTAAGTAATAATACGCGCAATTTACGCTGTTATTTCAGAGAGAGAGAGGGGGGGGGCATATAGTGGAAATGATACTAGCGATGAGCGATAGAATACACTCAATTAACTGTTACTACGCTCTTTTTTTGACAACACAAGCTTGGGTGTTTGTGAATGTGTTTAAAAGGTGGGGATGAATTTTATCACCGATGTGAGACCACCCTCCCTCTTATTGGAGGCCTGAAGTGGCTTGATCCATGTTTGGTCTATAGAGCAGGAGTCCCGGATTATCTTACGCATAGTTCATCTACGGGACTAAGGATAACAGCCTTTCGTCTGTGGGAGTCACCTTACAAAAAATAACTTTTCCATGTATTATTGCAATAACAGAGCTTATTAAACACTGGCATAAACCAAGGGAAATAATTACAGAGAAGAAAATAAACAAACAGAACAATGACAAAATATCACAAGCGTAACAAGGTGCGGAAAAAAGTCTCGAAAGGTAACAAAAATGGTTATGAATTTGAAAGAAAATAAGAAAGAATATTAATTTCATCATAATTTTGGAGAAAATATTAGTTACTCACTTCAGAATTATATTATTATGTAACTATTGCTCATTTTGATGAAATATATTTACTTCTTTCAGTTGCATTTCTGGCTGTAAATAGAGTAGATGGCGCTGCTTAACTCCTACCAAGTGATCAAGGGTCAGCATGCTTACTGGGAATTCTCTGTGACATTCAGGCTTTAGATTCTGCCATGGTAAGTTTTTATCGATGTAATCCCTTACTCTGCAATGAAAATGAGAGACGAAGAAGTATAATTGCACGTGATATTATTAGAAATTCTGGCATAAGCACATCTTGACATTTCACGAATGAACAACAAGAATTGAATTAAATGCATATACATATACAAAATTAATTAAGCAAATCAATCAGGGTTCTCTGGAAGTGTCAAATAGCCTTATATCTGAATACATTTTGATAGATATTAATATATTACCATATATTAAAAGATGAGACATCTTTTGAATGCGTTAGATATTACATTAGTGATGATTACATAGGTGAAGCGTCTCGTGACTTGATAGATTACCATCTTTGGTCTTTAAATCAAGGTTTCTGTATTATCTAACACTTACTATATGTGCTCTGATTTCCAAATTAACATCTTGGATAAAATTGCCATGTTTCCATAAAAAAAAAAAAAAAATCCATTTAAGCAGGCTTCAGCAAGCTTGCTCTTCAAAACCGCCATTTCTTTATTTTTGTCCTGCGAGTTTTTTCTTCTTATTATTATTATGTGAATCCCCTCTAAAAAGTTTAAAACTTAATGCATTAGCACTGTAGTTGAACTGGATAATCCGATAATCCTCTAGAGACCAAACAAGGTTTGAAAATTTTCAAGCTCCACACAAAGCAAGATGGATAGTCTTGCACCGAGCGATGAAAATGATCACCAAAAGATATTCACAGATACTCATGCCGCAGTTGAATTCGAACTTCCCGATGTAGAGAGTAGGGACACAATCGACTTTGTCAGCCAATATATCGATAAAAGAAAAGACGAAACTGTTTGAACTATGGACAGCATATATAAAAGACCTGCATATGAATGAATTCGGCTATGAGAGAAGTTGCACAGCGCATTGCAACAATGAACCTCACACACGAGATCTCGCTGCGTTATAATCAACATCGTGTTGAAGTTTAATTTGAATAATAACAATTACTAATTCAGAAATCACTCAGTGGTTACCTTTGTTTGTTTCTTAATCCGAAAAATTACACGAAAATATTGTAGAAAACAAGTGATTAAATTAATTTATTGCTAAAAAATTTGTACGTGATGCTTGAAACGTAAAAACATGAAACAGTTTTAAAGTTTTCTGCAGCATATTATTATTATTATTATTATTATTATTATTATTATTATTATTATTATTATTACTATTATTATTATTATTATTATAAATCAGTAGAAGACCTCAACAGACTGCCACATTGAAAGGAATATTGACAACTCATAAAGAAGGAACAGCACACCAACCAACATGAATGCAGACCATCAAGCAAACGTGATCATCCCGGAACATGATAATTGCCACATTCTGAAATCAATAACAGAATGGAAACAAGTGAAAATCCCCAAAAAAGGACTATCTATTCTCCACATCAACATCAGAAGCATTCAAAAATACTGGCTGACCCTGCAAGCTTATCTGAAGGAAGATATAGACGCCATAGACATTTTAATACTGACTGAAGTATCTACGACAAACGAAGAGGCATCCACCTACCAAATGCCATACTTCCAACAACACAAACACTGCGGACAAACAAAACGAGGCGGTGGTATAATAATGTTTACCAAACATAAACTAGAAGTAACAGAAATAAACTATAAATTAGAATACGCAGAAAACATATGCATCGAAATTAAAAACATCAAACAAGAAAACTTGATATTAAATGCAATATACAGACCACCCAACTTAATCACCACAAAATTCCTAGAAGAACTAAACAGATGGCTTTCAGCCACGGAAGTAGGCGCCTCAGAATACTTGATAATAATAGGAGACATGAATATAAACATTAGGAACATAAATAACAACACAGAACAATACCAGACCTCTTATCGGCATATAACATAACCCCATCCATACAGTCGTATACACGAGAAGAGATAGTCGGAAATACAAGAACCTCATCCTGAATTGACCATATAAATATAAGGGCCCCTCTAAACAGCCACACAGCAACCGTCATAACATGCAAACTGGCAGACCATTATTTCACAGCATTACAGTTACACACTGAACCAGAACCCATAAAAATCACTGAGACTACAAAACAGTACTATAGCATTTTAAAAACGAAAAATAGTAAACGATGAAATCAGAAAAACAGACTGGATGCAGACAGCATCTTTAGACTCTGCTGAAGCTGTATATACTAATCTTAAACTTGCATTTAACAAAAAATATAACAAAGCATTAACAAAAATAAAAATACGCCCCCAAACGAAACAAAATTCATGGATAACAGACAACATATTAACAGACATACAAAGAAAAGATGCCCTATGGAAACAACTTAAGGAGTCGCCAAACAATATTGCTTTAAGAGCTGAATACAAAAGAAAACGGAATCTCCTAACAACACAGATTAGAACGGCAAAAAGAAACTATTACAGCAACAAATTAACAACAGCTCAGAATGACATAAAGGAAACCTGGCACCTGATTAATGAAATGCTGGACAACATACACAGAACCACTGCCTCAGAAACAATAAAACACAGCTTTGCCTGCGACCCCAAATCCCTCAAACAGTTGGCAAACAACTTTGATCAGCACTTCGTGAAACTGTCCAAAAACTACAAGAAACAACCTTTCCTCACACAAACGAACATTCTCCACTAGGTCCACGAGCAACCTAGTCGATGTGGTTCCTCACAGTAACAAAAGAAGAACTATCACTGGCAATTCAACAAATTAATCCTAACAAAGGACCAGGGATAGACGGAATCAGACCAAAAGACATCAAGAAACACTCAACCGACCTACTTCCAGTTATACAAAAACTGTTAAATAAAATCTTCGAAACGGGACGCATACCTGAAACACTGAAGACTGCATTAATCACACCCATACACAAACAGGGAAAAAGAAACATTATAAGTAATTACAGACCCATCGCCACGTTGTCTGTAATCAACCAAATCATGGAGCGCATCGTGCATCAGAAACTCTCCACATACGTTGAAAAATTTCAAATCATACCCAAAACACAATATGGCTTTCAAAAAAATAAATGAACAGCAACACTCCTGGAAGATTTCACAGATCTAATAAACGCTGCATTGGATAAAAACAGAATAACATTAGTGATATTCATTGACCTAACAAAAGCATTTTACACACTAACACACAAAACCTTGTTAACGAAACTAACGCACATCGGAATTGGAGGTCGTCACTAACTGGTTAACTGGTTAACCGCACTAACACCGAATCACTAACTGGTTAACCGAAAACGGCATATATATAAACCCCCTGGAAAAACAAATCTAATGATATTCAAAAAACCCCAAATCCTGCCCATAGAAACAAATCATGTCTATCCGACATTCACCCACCTATACACAAAGCGCTGAACCACAACCATCACACAGGTGAAAACAACACGCTATCTCGGACTTCACTTCGATGCTGATCAAAGTTGGAATAGCCATACAAACTACCTACACACCAAGCTTAGGATAATAGCAAGCAAACTATACAGATTAAAAGACATTGCCCCAACCCATATAAAAATACTAATCTATAAAGCATTATGTGAAAACATTTTAAGATATGCAATCACATCATACGCATTCTGCGCAGACTACAGACTTAACAGGTTACAATGGTTGCAAGATAAAATGGTAAAATTGATATTCTGGGAACAACCCACACAACCAGAACAACATATCAAATAACAGTCAACAAACTACATAACATATAAGTACAACAATCACTACGGCAAAGCGACCCGAAACTTCTACGTACCTGACATAATAAACAAACTGCCGTTCGACGAACATACAGAGAGTTGAAACAGGCGCTATATAAATATTATAGCGAGAATGAAAATTGGAGCAATTCCTGATTCTCTCCCCCCCTCTCTCTCTCTCTCTCTCTCTCTCACACACACACACACACACACACACACAATCTATGACAAACCTCCTCTCAAAAACCATCACTATAAGAACACAAACAAACACACTAAATCCAACCCTACTTGCACAAAAAAAAAAAAAAAAAAAAAAAAAGTTAAACTGTGTAATAGCAGTTGTAGTCTTCCAAGCACCTACCAACAAACAGTAAAATCAACACCTGGCTTGCGACCAGTATAGAAACATAACCATGAAACCACCGCCATCTATTATGTTCCTCAGATAAGCTCTGCTAAGCTTCGAGGAAGAAATCAGAAATGCCTCCCAAAGAAAGAATATAATACATTAGACAGAAAAAAAAAAAAAACTAAACCTATTGTAAATATGTAATATTATGTGTTGTAAATATGCAATCAGAATATAGAATCATAATTTCAATAATAATAAAAAAATTAAAAAAAAGGATTGAATTAAAAAAAGAAAAAAAATTATTATTTAAAAATATTATTAACTTGCAAGTATCTGTTATTCACAATTGTAATGTGTTATATATATATATATATATATATATATATATATATATATATATATATATATATATATATATATATATATATATATATATATATATATATATATATATATATATATATATATATAATTATTATGCAATTTATAATAAATTATATATATATATATATATATATATATATATATAATTATTATGCAATTTATCTGAGACATAATAAAATGTTTTAAAATAATAATAATAATAATAATAATAATAATAATAATAATAATAATAATAATAATACGTGGACTAATTGTTGATGCATTATTCTGGAATTTATTATCTCATCAATTCTTCGTTTGCGTATTTACGCCTTCCCTGTTAAATTTAAGGTTATATTGATTTACGGCCGGAACCTGAGGGCTAGGGTATTATATGTAGTAATGCGTGTGTTCTTTTAGCCTATTTGCCTGTTTATGGGATTAGAAAACCAGCGTCTTCAAGAGAAATAAAAAAATCTTTTCACTTTCGTATGAATCCAGCTCTCAGTCCCCTGCTACAGGGGCAAATAGCTCAATTTTTTATACACGTTATTTTGGTAAATAAATTGATTATTTGTTTGCCAACTGCATATAAATTGATATGCAGTTGACAAACGTAGCTGACAATGTAAATGGGATTAAACCCATTGTCAGCTACGTTTGCCAACTGCAAATTTTATTTCCACTTTTTTTTTTTTTAGAATTTTCTTTTCCTGAAAAGTTTCCATTAGAAGAAAAAGAAGAAGAATGTGAAGACAAACTTATCTTCAGCTGAAAAGCGCTTACAAATATTCCTCTCCTCTTGGACCTCAGGTCTTCCAAAACCACGCCGCGTTTATGCTACCGACTGCGCTACGTAGCTTCTGAAATTTATCGTGCAGATCTCTTTGAATTAATACGGAGAGTTTTTTAAGGGGAGGGATGCGTGCATTGTACTTGCTTCGCCTAAGAGTTTCGGATTTTGCTAAGGGATACATAACCTTCTGTAAATCAACTTTCTTAACTATTATTAACTAATCTATCATTAGCTATCTATTATTAGCTATCTATCATTAACAAAAATTCTATATAATGTGGAAATTTTCCAAAATGACAAATCGTCTTTTGAAAATGATAGACTCTGCTGAGCAGAGTCTAGCAGCAGGGAGTAGTCTAGACCCTCTCATACACCACTGACTTTTTTTTTTCTCGTATGAGTTGAACACTATGAATAAACATTAAAATTGATAATAAGCATTGTAAATCCTAACTTCCTTAATCAGAGTGTTTTATAAGTAAAGATTTTAAATCGCTAAGTAGGAAATAAGCCTTCACTCGGCCTGCTAAATGGAGAAAATTGCGATGTTCATTTGCGATCATTTATTTGCGTAGCTGAACATTTTTGCGACACGATGTGTAATAACACAGCGCTCGTAACCACATTACATGCTAGATAATCTATCCAGCTGTTACAAAGACCTTTCTAACAGTGTTTTGACACTTTCTTTGTAAAAACGTTTTGCTTGTATGTGTGTGTGTGTGTGTGTGTGTGTGTGCGCGCGCGCGCGCGCGCGTGTAAATGTTGGAAATCGATCGAAACAGAAAGGCTTGCTGAAGCCACAAATAAACTCTGTACACAACATTCCGGTTGTGTTTCCTTCTTTTCATTCGACCGTGGAAATGATCAATACGTGTTTTTTTATGTCATTGAACTGTAGAAATGGATGTCAGATAGGTTATATTTTCCGTCCTGAAGAATTTTATAACAGAAGCAATTCAGAAATCCGCATACCAGCTACAGACCTTCTGTAAAATATTTCAATGGAATTCCACTATATTCAAGTTAACGTGTATAAGAAGAAAATAGATTCGTTTCTTCTTTAGCAGAAAATGAAGGCGAAAACCAGTTCTATTCAGTTATCGTCATAAAATATTCCTGGTAATATTTACTTAGCATTTCTCATAAGAAAAACAATTTAAACAAGGTCAGCTTAAAATTTTTTTTTTTTTTTTCCAAATCCTATTATTTATGGCGTCACAAGTATGACTACGCATTTATGATTGTGACGTCATGGGTTGTAATCTTTAAACAGATAAACACACGAACAAGAATGCGAAGAACTCCAGTTCTTCGACAAAATAGGGAAATAGAATTTGAAATATTTTCTACTAGAGGGCAGCACTCTAAGTAATAAATATCAAACATTTAAAATATTACTTCAACTGTTTATAACAGGGGTTGAAAATTCAGATATCGAACTTTAACCACAGAAAAAAGCCAAGTAGTTTAAAATTAAATAAAAATTATTGCCAATGTTCGCCGATAATGGATATTTTAGCACACATACATTAATATATATTAGATATTTTAGACACAATTGTAAAAGTGACGATCTCACTGATTCTCTGAGCCTCGAATAAATTGGGTCGGGTTGTTTATGTAATGCAATAATAAGGGGTCAGTAACTGTTGTCTGTTAATTGGATGTGTTTTTCTGGCCTTCTTCTTTTTCGGGATCAAAACCCCGAAATTCGGAATCACGTGAGGAGTGAATAGTTAACTAATACGTGGTTGTTATTTTTAATAATTAATACGTGATTGTTATGGTTAGGGATTTATTAAACATTAAGTTCGCAAGAAAACCACACAGTTAAAAAAATGTGATATCATTTCAAGGATACCACAGATTTAAAAATCTGTGGTATCCTTGAAATGACACTGAGACATTTTCCGAAACAGTAGTGTGGGACGCGTTTTCCCACTTATTCTCCGATATTAGTCGATTAACGAATCAGTAATTATTATTGCAGACCGCTGCGTCCTTCATGTTGAATACTTGTTCAGGTTTTGGTGGTTATGTTCAACAAAATCATATTTTTCTGTATCTTTGATCTGTTGTTATCCCGATCATAATACTTAAATATTCATTACTTGAATATTTAAGTGTGTGTGTGTGTGTGTGTGTGTGTGTGTGTGTGTGTGTGTGTGTGTGTGTGTGTGTGTGTGTGTGTGTGTGTGTGTGTGTGTGTGTGTGTGTGTGTGTGTGTGTGTGTGTGTTTTCCTCCCAATAGTATCCTATCAGGTGGTAATTTATTCCTACATGCTCCATTGCATTACAATGTTTATATTACATGTAACTTATAAGTACTGATTAACATTTCTATTTATATTTTTGTATCAATTTTCATATTTACATTTAGATTTTTATATATACATATATTAACACTCTACAGTATAATTCACATAATAACACTATTTATGTTAGATCACAAGGACGGAAATTGATTTTATTAGCAAATTTAGTTAATTCTATGTAATAGTTTTTGATAAGTCTCTGTCTTGACACTGGCCACTTGTCTCCGGAAGTGATGACGTGTTGTATTAGGGGCATCTGGATGGAGCTGACAGTCGTAAAGTATGTGGTCAACAGTCTGTTGAAGGTGTGGACTGCAAATTCACGATGGTGATTCCAGGATATGGAATCTGTGAAGGTAGTGGCTTAGTTTTCCGTGTCCCGTTAGTAGAGTGGCTAAACCTGGAGAAATGACGTGTTTTTTCAGCCGGAGTCTGTTTCTGATGCTAGGAAAGAATTCTTTTGTTGTTGATCCGCGTTTTGATGTTTTCCATTCTTCTTCCCACATGTCTAGGCTTTTCTCTTCTGCAAGTGTTTTTATTGCCGATTTCGAGAATTTCTGGTAACTTGTTTCTAGCTGCTTCTTTAGCCAACTGATCCGCTCTCTCGTTTCCTGCTATTCCAGTATGCGCTTTCACCCAGCAGAACTTGATTCCCCATCCCTCTAGATTGAGATTTCGAACCAGATTTCTTGTCTGTTCTATCAATGCAATATGGTTGTTCTGGTTTTTTATGCCGTCTATAGTGCTTCTACTATCGCTGTAGATTGTTGCTGTCTTTTCCTGAGAGGTGTTGAGTTCTAATTCCTGGAGATATGTGAGTGACTGAACTATAGCAAGTTGTTCTGCTTGGTTGTTGGAACAGAGAGGAAGGATGCAGTCTAGAGCAGCGTTCTTGTATAATGGACTGTCTGCTGTATGCAGTGAACGAACAACCGACGTTCCTTTTGGTTTTGCTTCCGTCAGTGTATATTTGGAATTCGTCAATTTCAGAGCTTTCCTTCTCCTTAATATCTGTTCTCTTTGCTGGGTGAGGCCACTTACTGTAGTGAAGCGGACGTTCGTAGCTATTTGGATCGATGTTGTAACTTTCGATATATCTTCATGAAGTGACGTCATATATAAGAAATAATTCTTGTATTTTCAGGCAGGTCGGTGTTACAGCTGCAATAATGCAAGCTGCCTCGAAAGATATTGTCCTGTGTTTCTTTGATTATGCGTATGGCTATAAGGAGTTGAACTCTATTTAGTTTTTGTCAGTTTATCTTTGATTTTAGTGTATGTTTCCAGGCATGTGCAGCATAGGATATCAGTGGTAGTATAGCACCGGTATATATCGTTTTCAGCGTTCGTTGGCCTAATCCCACTTAATCCTTGCCGACTTAGCTAGAAGGTTTACTGTTTGTAAGCTTTTTTCGGCAACATATGAGATGTGCTTATTGAAGGTGAATTTTTCGTCTATTGTTCCTCCTAGGTATTTTAGCTCACTGGCTACCTCGAGAGCTTCTCCGTTTAGGAAGACTGTTACAGGTTGTTTTGATTTTTTTCGTGAGATGTGGAGCACTTTAGACTTGGTGCTATTGAAGGTCACTTTCTTCTCGCGCGTGCCCACTCTGCAATTTTAAAGAGTTCTTCGTTGGCCGTTACTTCTAACTGTAAGTCGTCGCGACCCCGAATCATTATCATCGGCGAAGGCTATGACTTTTGTTTCAGTGGTGACAGGGAGTCTTAAAAGCGAGTCTACTGGATGTTCTAGAAACCTGGCCCACAGCAGGAACCTTGGGGACAGCCTCGTTTGACGTTTTTCGTTACACTTGTGGTTTTTAGTGTCATAGTTGCTCTTCTGTCTAAAAAATAATTTTTTGTAAGGCTGAGTAAGTTTTTAGGGCATTTTAAAACTATTAATTGATTGATTATGGCTGGCCACCAAGCAGCATCGAAGGCTCCTTGTACATCGAGCGAGATCAGTAGTACGTCTTTTTTTTTTTTTTTTTGCTGTAGACTGCGTTCTGCGAACTCTTTCACTTCCATAATTGCGTCTACTGTGCTGAACTGAGGTCTAAATACGTATTGATTGCTGCTTAATAAGTTTCTTGAGTAGACGTGGTGCATTATTCGGTTTATTAGAAGTTTTTCTAGTACCTTACTGGCAACGTTTATGAGGCTGATTGGTCTGTATTTGTTAATTTCGTCGGATGTTTCTTTTCCTGGTTTGATTATAGGTATAATTTTTGAGTGTTTCCATATTGAAGGAAGTCGTCCTCTTTTTAGTCATTTGTTGTGAACTGTTGTTATGAATTCGGGGAATTCGAGAAACGCTGTTAAGAGTATGTCGCTGCTTATTCCGTCTTCTCCAGGAGTTTTTCTTGGATTCATCGATCTTAATATTGACTCGATTTCATTAGTTGCAAATGAGACGTCGTCAGGAAAGTCGATATCTATTTCCATTCTTTGTCTGTACGGTTTGTGGATTTCTTCATCTGTTGATTCATCGTCATCGGGAATAAACTTCTCCATCATGATAGCTGCAGTTTCTGCTAAATTTTTAGTGTAGGTGCCGTCTGTTTTCTTGATAGTTGATAGCGTACGTGTTGTCTTGTTCTTGTTTGCTGCTAATTTATATATGCAATTCCAACGATTCGATATGGTTGAAACTGTGCAAAATTTTTTCCATGATTCTGTTTTCGCGTTTGTAATTTTGGACTGATAGCTGTATTTGGCTTTGTATAGTAGTTCTGTCTTCTGCTATTTATTAAATCTTGGTTATTGTATGTTCTTTGGTATAATCGTCTGAGTGCGTTAACACGTTTTCTTAGGACTGTTAGTTCATCGTTCCACCACGGTACTGATTTTCTTCCATCGATGTTTAGCTTCTTGGTTGTTCTGAGTGTTTGATCGCTGGATTTTTTCAGTCCTGATGAAAGTGCAGAAACAAGGAAGTCTATATCGCTTTGTGCCGATGGCGAGGTTTTTGTCTAAGCTGAGCTGTTTTTCGCTGTTCGCATTAAAGTGATGTACTGAGATTAAGAGTGAAAATTATCTTTTTAATGCTTTTATAAATTTCTCTAGGTTGGTTTTATTGGTGAAGTATTTGATGTTAATGCGGTGGTTTTTGTTGTCTATTCCGTTTAAATTTTTGTTACTGACGATGAAACTTAATATGCGATGATCAGAACAGCTTTCCTCTTCTTCGTATTCAGAAACGCGGGGTAAAATAGCGCTGTTTACCATTGTTAGATCGACGAAGCTGCTTCCTCTGGTATTTTCGGATGATGGAGTGTTACAGTCGTCGTTTAGTATGTGTAGGGAATTTGATGCTATGAACTCTTCCAAATTTTTACCTCCACTGTTTGTGCTCTCGTTAAACCATAATACCGAATGGGCGTTGCTATGTATTCCCATAATTAAGCCGTGGTTGATGGTAAAATCCACAATGTTGCTCATTTTTTTTTCTAAGTCGTGTTTTATGTCTGTGTGATAGTCGAGATACATACTCGCAGCGAAAGTTTTAATTCCTCTGTACGTAATTTCAATGAGTACCGAGTCCTGTTGCTGTGCTGAGAAATTAATATTGCTTCGACTTCAGGGTTGACTACGAGTATTGCAGCTCTCTTTCTTTCAGATCCTTTGGAAAATATTTTAAAATTACTTGGAAAGCCGCATATTTTGTTGTTGATGTTGTAGGGTTCTTGTATTAATGCCAGTCCTGTATTTTTCCTATTTATGAGTTCTGTTAAGTTATTGACAGCCTTGATAGAGCGTTGTAGATTTATTTGAAGACATGCCAGGGAAGTAGTGCTGTTTCTACAAGCTTTATTATTGCTTTCCATAATCTATGTTTTGAATTTTGAGCTGTTTGTGGTAGTTGTATGTCGGGCAGTCTTTGCTTAATGCCATGTGTTTGGTGTCGTTTTTGGTTTTGGCATGCTTGTTGTGATTTTGGCAATTTATGCAATTCATCTCGGACTTATTTCGTGGGCACTCGCTGACTTATGTTCTTTAGAACAGAATGGACAGGTGGTTTTTCCCCTGCAATGTTGTGTATGATGGTAAAATTTATTGCAGTTAAGCATCTCAGAACGCTTACGTAGTCTGCGCAATGGCAAATTCTCCATAGGATTCTGACACCGGTTTTCAGCAGTTTGGTCCTCACCATTGGATCGACTTCTATAATCAAGTTTCTTTTATTCATTTTTATATTTGTCATGGTAAATTTCTGTGTCCTCTTTGTGTCGCCGATGAAGAGTTCTTCGTTCTGCATGCGGATTGAGTCTATTGCGTTGTTCGTATCTATTTCACTGGGAATATCATATATTATCAGCCTTGGAAGGTGTTTCTTACTGGGATTTGCTACTAACGTGTCTTTGCCTTCCTTAGATATTTCGTTACGTAGCAAGTCCATATCGGCCTTTTCTTTTGATTCAATTAACACTCCTCCTTTATTAATGCTTTTCGTTTTTGTGATTCCGATTTTTATTTTTCTTGGGTCTATTTTTTCTTTTATAAGATTTTTGGTTTCTTCGCTGTTTAGTTCAGCTATCGGTTTGACTATTAATTTAGAGCAAGGATTGTTTTCGGATTCATCTTTATTTTTAGCGTTGTTTTTAAGCACTTGCGGGTATAGCTGAGTAGGCTGAGCTAAGTTAGGCTGTCCCTGGTTGTTTGTATTAGTCTGTTGTTCTATCGATACTTTAGTTTCGTTTTCATTTTGTTGAAAATCTTTGTTAATTCACTTACTGCGGTTAGGATGTCCTTTTGTAAATCATTCCTTAAATTGTCGCTTACTTTGGCTACGTTACGCAGCAAATCTAGGGCTTTTTCGAATTCTAATTCGTACCGTGCCGCCATTTTAATATTACTCAAAGTTGTAATATTATATCCTCCTATTGAACTTTTCTAATGTACAAAGTTCAAGAAAATGTACTTACAGTTTTGCTGCTTGTTCCTAGAAGCAACGCTTCCATTGAATTAGGTTTCCAGTGGTAGCAGTTGGGAGGGAAGCAGCTAATCCTATTATGCACGGGTCGCTGTTTTGAGGGTAGCTGAACGGTAGCTACAATCCGAACGGCAGTATTCAGTCCATAAAGAGAGAATAAAATCCACTCATACGCGCTTATAGAACTAGGCCATCTTTCTTTCCTTCATCTTTTGCGAGGGTTGGAAGGTTGAAAAAATATGCTGGGAACATCGTTCTAGTTGGCAGCACTTCAGAATATTCCTCTGCGTATGGTATTGAGAATAATTGGGCATCGAACGGTCAATAAAAATAATCCTATATCCAGGGCCGGCGGAAGCGACCATGCAGAGCATGCGAGCGTCGCCACGAAGGGGGTACCACCGCTGGGACACGGTTCGTAAGTTTATTTTTAAGAAACAAAATTTTTATCATAAAAACGAAAAATTCATAGAATGATCAATATTAAAATAAATAAGGTCGGATACACCGAATAAAAATTTAAAAAAATTGTATATTGCCGCCTCTTTGATCAGCCGGCTGTTTACAATTTTGCAGCGAGACCAGGCTAAATGCTTGCCTGCAGAATGTTTTGTATACTGCAGTCTATCTAAAGTGAAATGGTGAACGGTTTTTGTGTGCATAAACGAATTTTCGTACAAAAGATTTGTTGCTTGTTAACCAGTCATATGGCACGCATCTCAGTAGGCTACTGACATTAGCGCAGTGCACACTATTATTACGTCTCTGTGTGGTGTTGTGTAATAATTTCTTGTGGGTATAAAAATAGAAATATAATCAAAAATTTTTAAAAAAGTTATCCGGTGCACAAAATCGTAAGCGTCATGCTGCGAGAGAAGCAGATGTTAAGAAACAAACTAGGGCTCTTAATAAATTTGTTAAAATATTCTGATGCAGATTGTAACCAACTCAATACATCAGAAATCAGAGGTTAAGAACCGTGCACACCATCCAGTTTGCATGAAGGTACTATTGAACAAGATAACAAGACGCAGGATTTAAGTGAAAAACAGTTAGGAGAAAATTTAGTTGTAGTTGACCACGAAACTAACACATTGTTAATTAAAAGAAACACACGTAACCACAGTAAAAATTATTTAATTGTAAATATTTCATTGTTAATTTTCATTGTTAGTCTGTAAATTTAGAAGATCCAGGTGAATGTGAAAATATCGATGAAAAATTACGAGTTGTTTTAATTGAAATGGGGCCTGTTCAAAAGAAATATATAATATATCCCAGAGATACATATAGTCGTAAATTCGGCGACACGTATTATAATAGAAAAATGGAAAACGGGAGCTCGTGCCAAGAACATGGCTCATTTATTCCGAAACTTTAAATTCTGTTTTTTGCTTTTGTTGCAAACCTTTCGCACCTACCGAATCAAGTAGTCTTGTAGAAGGTTATAACGATTGGAGAAATGTAAGTACAACTTTACATAGACATGAGACTAGTTTAACTCACATGAAAAATTCTTAAAATGGAAGGAAGTTGATAAAAGTTAAAAAACAAAACTACTATTGATTGCCAGACTCAAAGCATGTATGAAATGGAAAAGAAACATTGGATGAGTGTTTAAGAATGCTTGATTGAAATTATAAAATTCCTTGGTAGCCAAAATTTAGTTTTTCGCGGATCATCTGATAAATTATATGATAGGAATAACGGCAATTTTTTAAAATTAGTCGAACTGTTTGAGAAGTTTGATCCCGTTATGAAAAATCATGTTGAAAGGGCCCTACAATGAAACAATAGAGTACACTATTTGAGTAAAGACAGTCAAAATGAAATATTGGAAACTTTAAGTAACGCAATCAGGGATACAATTTTATTATCAATTCGAAAATCTAAACATTATTCCATCATTTTAGACTGCACACCTGATGCAAGTAAAACAGAACAAATGACCATTATTATTCGCATTGTTTCCTGTGACAATGGAATTGTCAAGATCAGGGAAAACGTTTTAGGTTTTGCAGATATATCAGATTCCACAGGACGTGGTTTTTGTGCAAATGGAACAACTGGAAAAATGGAACATTCCCATTGAAGACATGCGAGGTCAAGGGTACGACAATGGGGCAAATATGGGCTCCAAAATTTGCTTTTGAACAAAAATCCTCTAGCTTTTTGCATGCCACGTGCTACTCATACTCTAAATTTAATCATTAACGATGCAGCCAAAGTGAATGCAGATACAATTAGTTTCTTTGCAATTATTCAAGAAATATACAATTTCTTTTCATTCTCTTACAAATGTTGGGCAATCCTTTTAAAGTTCGTAAAAAATTTAACATTGAAACAGCCATCAAAAACGCATGGGAAAGTAAAATTAATGCAATCCGCCCTCTACGATATTAGTTAGGAGAAATTTACGATGCACTTTTTGAAATTTTAAATAATGAAAATTTTAATAAAGAAACTCAACATGAAGCACAAACATTATGTGCTAAATTAAGGACTACAAATTTATTTGCTCTCTTATAACTTGGCATGATTTACTTAATAGAATAAACCCTGTGAGTAAAAAATCAAGACAAAAATATGAACATTACACTTGCTTTAGAATCTATCGAAAACTTAAAAATATTCTTACAAGAGTAAGTTCTAAAAACGGCAAAAGAACTGAGTGAGGAGGTGGATGGGGAACAAGAATTTAAAACTGGTACGGAAGTTTGACGACGAAAGAAGACACGGCAATTTGACTACGAGCTTCATGACGAAACGCCACAATCGCCAGAAGATAAATTTAGAGTGAATGTATTTTATACACTTCTAGACGTTGCAATGTGTTCGTTAATAGAACGTTTTGAACAACTAAAAACATATTATGATAATTTCAATTTCTTGCACAGATTACTACAAATTAATAACGAAGATTTACGAAAAAATTGTGACGATTTAGAGATTCTCTTGAAGGACGGCGACAACAAAGACGTAAATGCAATAGAACTATATGACGAGTTATGTGCTTTCCGGGATATTTTTCAGAAGGATAATTTAAATATTAAAAACCCTTTCGATATTCTTAATTTTATTGTGTCCAATAATTTATATTTCCCTAACTTATCAATTGCTTTAAGAATACTATTAACCTTACCTGTTAGTGTAGCGAGCGGTGAACGTTCCTTTTCCAAGTTGAAATTGATTAAAACCTACTTAAGAACAAGTATGTCACAAAAAAGGATTGTTAGTTTGGCTGTGCGGAATTAGACGTTTAAGACCATTATTTCTAATTTTATGAATATGAAATCAAAAACCCTAAAATTAAAAAAAAAAATTCAAGTATATTTATGTAATTTAATTTATTTTCTGTTATTCTGTGAAGGTTTTATTTTTCGAATACTTATATTAGATGTTCTAATTATTTCTGAATTAGTTTCTTATTTTCTCATCTATCTTGAGTTAAATTTCTTTTATTTTCCTAAAAGATAGTTCCACTAATAAAAATTATAAAAAAATATTTACAAGTTACTAAGAATTTATTTAAGAAATTGCAAATAATTAAAATTTTTATTATCTTAAAAGAACCACACACGTCCGGATCGTTACAGGGGCGCTTAGATAGAAATTGCATGCGGGCGGCAAAGACCCTAGCGCCGGCTCTGCCTATATCGTTTGACACTGTGCAATCCAGTGGCGGCTCGTGCATAGGCACTACGGAACTGCAGCACCCCCAATTTTTCTCGATATATAAATATATTTATTAATTTATTTATATTTGTTTGTAATATTTAATTTTATCATCAACAATCCCATACAATTCTCTTATTTTGTAAAAAAATAATAATAAAAATCCTTCTTGTAGCACTTAGGAGGGCGCTAGCATCACTGTGTT
This sequence comes from Typopeltis vanoorti, assembly GCF_054136105.1. Classification (NCBI taxonomy): domain Eukaryota; kingdom Metazoa; phylum Arthropoda; class Arachnida; order Uropygi; family Thelyphonidae; genus Typopeltis; species Typopeltis vanoorti. Next base: position 76,251,695 of record NC_143573.1, on the reverse strand, counting down.
TACCACAGTGTCATATTGCTATGCGCGCAGCATCTGCACGTCAGTGAGATGCGAGCTATTAGCGTAATGCGGCACTGTCCGTCGCGCAGTTCCACTGTTGTTTACAATATTAATGGAGTTTGTGGTGCGTGATGTCTTCACTGCGCCTTCACTTTATGCTTCATTTTATAACATGAATAAAGAAGGCGATCCATTCGCAGCTGTTTCTTAATTGCAGTTTCAGAGTCAGTGTTGAGGATGACTTTTGGTAGGAAGGCCTGGGTTTGAATCCCTTTTGAGACCCGATGAACTTTTAAAAAGGTTTTTTCATCTGTGGATGAGTTAGCCGATTTCAGGAGGGAGAGAGATGTTGATCCTCCTGAGGGATTTTTCATCCTGCAGCGCAGACGTAAGATATTTGCGTATAAGATGTAAGATTAACAGACGTAAGATATTTGCGTATAAGATGTAAGATTAACAGACGTAAGATATTTGCTCCGTAGTCTGTTGGCTGCACCATCATTCCGATTACAACAAAACAGCAGTTTCAGATTTCATGGCATTCCGGGTCCGCTATTCTTTTGTACCTCAGTGAGACAGGACACGGCATGTTGTGCATTATATATTTGACTTTTGCATGGAAGACGCCATTTTTGTGGCGGTTTCCACACTGCTCCTCCGCATGCAACAGCGACTGCAAGAGCTTCTCCTTAGAAATGGAAGTGCTTGAACGTAGGCCAGCGTGGACACCATCGAGATCTTGAAGAAATACTGGCTCCAGCTGTGGAATATCGTCTTAACGTCAGAGTATGGTTTTTACACGATTCCTGTACGCCTCTCTATCATTCACAAGCATTCCATACTTTAGCAAGCGGCATTTCTATTCTTGAGTGTCGTTCCGCTTTCATCAACGCACTTTTATACCAGGCGTTGCACACTTGCATATTGCACTGCTTCATGTCTGTCTGTCACCTCGAGCGGATGTCTATATTCCCTTTCTCGCTTCGGTCCAGCTGTATGAAACTGTCAGGGGAACCTTCAACTACTTAAAAAAACAAGTACAGTCCATTGGTTGAAGACGCTTATATGCATGGAAGTGTCTGTAGGGAATTTGACTTCCCACTCCCTAACTTTCTCTCTCTCTTAATCCGATTAGGCTGAAAGTAAATTCTAAATTAGATTAAAATCGGTTGAACAATGCTATTTGTAGAGATATCTACGAAGGAAATGGCTCCTCTACAATCCCTTCACTTTATTCCGATTGAGCAGAATTTCACAACTGATCTTAGGTGATGTTAGAAACATTCGTATTTCAAATGTGGTCAACATGGGTTGAATGATGTGATTTGTAGAAACGCCTGCAAAGAATCCACCAACCGCATTTTTGTCTGATCAGACAGAAATTCTTACTAGAGAATGAACGACGCAAGAAATAACTATGTTCCGAATTTAGTCGAACTCGGTTCAGGATTTCTAACCTGCAGGGGTGTTGGACGAGAAGAACCAGAACGGCGTTTTGTTGAACTAAAACACCGTTTTTCACTGTTTTCAACTTTAAGTTTATTAGTTCGATTTAATACTTCAATACGGCCGAGGACTGTGTGGCCAGTGTATGTTTGTTAACTGCGTGTGTTCTCCTGTTCGTTTGCCTGTGTGGTAGGAAGAAAACCCTGTCATCTCTGCATGGGAATCCAGGTCTTTCCGTTGTTATCTTTCAAATTGCAGAGGCTCGAATTTCACAATTCCTGACTTATTGAATTTTCCGAATAAAAGTGACGCATCCATAGTATTCAAATACTGCGACTTACTAATTCTTTTGTTATGACGAATGTGTGAGAAATGGAATGCAGGAGAGCATTCAAAATAAGTCAGGGATCGGCTGAGGGAGAGAACTCACTAACACAGCTCCAAATGATTTCGTATGGTCATTCCAAATGTAAAATAGACGACTTATATTCGAACATCAGTTTGCGAAAACCAGTCGTACAGCGAATTTTACTTTCATGTGCTTTTACTTACTCGAAGGAAGAAAGAAAATAAGCGTCTCAATGATACCTTGAAGAAACTTTAAGGAAACTTCCCAAATATCATTAATAATTAGTGCGGTAGTAAGCCAGTCAGTAATGCAAATACCAAGGAGTGCGCGCTTGATTTTAATTTAAAGATTAAAGGAGGTTTCAAAATTTCGTTCCGATTGCAAAAGAAGTAAAACAAGAGATGATACTGCTCCTTTTTTGTTTTTGTTCAAATCTCTGATCCACGAAGCACCCATTTCTGTGTGAAGATACTGCTAAAAATATTACTTAGAATATTACTAATATTCTAAGAACATCATATATCAAAATGATAACAAAATGAATATTACAATAGTTCCACAAAACACGTTTTATAACCTAGAATAGATTATAAAACGTGTGTTTTATAATCTATGATGAAGATGAACTAAAACGCTGTTTTTTCGCTGTTTTCAACTTCAAGCTTATTAGTTCGATTTAATGCTTTAAATCGAAATCTTTGCCTGTGTCTTTCCGTTGTTATCTTTCAAATTGCAGAGGCTCGAATTTCGCAATTCCTGACTTATTGAATGTCTCAAATAAAAGTGGCGCATCGATAGTATTCAAATACTGCGACTATTCAAATAATTTTTGTAATGGAATAATTAAATATTCATTTAATTTTTCTTATCCCTTGAATGTTTCGAAATACACTAACTTTTTTTTTTTTTTTTTTTTTTTTGTTACGACAGACCAATGGTTTTTCGGATAGCACTATGTTTAAATGTTCCAGCTTTAGGCAAATAGCGATGTAAGAGTGATTACGATCTACTTTGAGTAAATAGGACCTTGCAAAATAGGATTGTCGGAGGTAACGATATTAATTAACTTCAATCTAAATTAGGTTTCCTTTTTGGTATCCTAAACCAGAAACCCAATTTTAGCTGGTATTATCTAAACCAACGTTTCCCAAACTATGTTCCGCGGAAAGTGAATAAGTGTTTCGTGAAAAATTATCAAAATTAATATGAGCCTGGAATGGTTTTAAATGCTGCGACAAGTTCAAACATGTTCGAAAATCAGGCGCTCCTCACTTTGCGTGTGGATTGTGCTATTAAGGCCAGCGCACGCTGTCCTTGACTCAGTTGCTGGCTAACAGCCCCTCGCGGTTGTCCACACCTCCCAGCGCGAGTGAAGTACGGGAGTATCTATTCTAGGAAACGTGCGGTCACAAGCAAGGTCAATGCGATGCGATGCGATGCGGCCCGGAACGCTTGTAGTGTGCGCTGTTTGATTTTTGCGATGTGATACAGCCTGCTGTGGCGATAGTGTGCGCTTAACTTTACATTGAATGCGAGACTGATGATACTCGATTCTAACCAAGGTGTTCCGTTAAAATTTCGGGATTTGTGAAGTGTTCCTTCGTAGGAAAAGTTTGAGAAACGCTGATCTAAACAATCAATTAGACAAGCATCAGTGCCTAATATATGTTAAGAATTCAGGATATTTTAGTCTCAATTGCTATTAACGTAATAATAATATGCAGATTTTTTTTTATCTTCATTCCTTCCCATCCGGTAATTTATTTTTTCTTTTGTAAGAACAACGACGTTGCTTACCGTATATTTCTATCGCTAAATGAGATCCAAGTGCTGGGTATGTTCTTCATGTCAAACTTGCGTGCCCTGACACATTCGGAAAGAGTTGGACGAGGAAGTTGAAACTTCACGGATGCTTCTATAGGAATGTCTACTAGTGTGTCGTCTTCTATTTGGTCCTTAAGAAACACCAGTGCGTCTTCGTCTTGGTTTTCTTGATTATAATCTTCAATTGCTTGAAATCGTTTTCTTTTATCAAAATTCTTCTCCTTCTTGGCTAGTTTTATGTGCATTTCTGCATTCTAGAAATGACAAATTGGAGAATAAGGCTTTGATTCATAGCATGGATAATGGGTAAAGAGTAATGAGATAATTAAAAAAAGCATTTTCAATTTAAAACGAGTCGAAAACCACTGCAATTTTAAAGATAATTTTTGCATTTGCGAACAGTGACAGAAGAATACTTTTTTTTTACCTATCACTCCTATTATGTCGGATAAAGAGAATTTCTTATCTAATAATGGAACCAAATCTCATCGTATTGATATTTCTATTTATTTAATGGAAATTTAAAATTGTTATGATCCTTGAAATCCATTTGGTATTTTCATAATTGGTGAAATAAGAAGATTTCGATCTTTGATAAAGACAGTGTTCCATTTTATAAATATCCAGGTGTGTATAATATTCCATGCACGTGCGGTCTTTCCTACATTGGACAAACTTCGAGAAGCCTGGAAATAAGACAGAAAGAACATGTTGGCGATGTAAATCACAACGGAACGATCACCTCCGGGTAAGCACATCACTTTTCAACTTACTTCGAACCACACTATAGACTGGAATAACAGCTCTATGCCCTACGTAGACGAAGATTACAGACATCGATTATTTAAAGAAGCAGCAGTAGTGCTACGTACAGGCAGCAACCTAAACAGAAATCAAGGGGCCATACTGAACGATACTTGGAAAAATCTAATTAATTCCCTCAGTTGAACAGAACTACAGTACGCGAATAATCATATTACGCGTTTGCATGTAACGCGTGTTCATGATACTGAGTAGAAATGTCACGCGAACGTGTTACCTTAGCTACCTAACAGGTACTAACGTTTTTTTGTATTCTTAAACCTTTTTTGCATTTACCATTTTTTTTTTTTTTTTTGTGCTGTGCAAGCCTTGAGAAAGCTAGTCAGTTACATACGAAACCGGTAGGCAATATTGTACGAACATACGTACGAATTAAAAATCTATGGTCAGTTTAACAATAAGTCTTATATTTTGTAACATTTTACGACCAAAAACATGTATAATTTAAATAGTCTAATGAAACACAAAGCGGTGCCTAGAAAAGGAAAAATGCCGAAAGGCCAAGCTATTGAACCATTTAACATTCCTAAAAAGGTGTAGGGATTTCTCTATCATCGCTAAATTCCTTATCATCAAAGGACATATTCAATTGATACAAGCCGAAAGAATTTACCAAAGGACTTCATTGGCACTACTCAGAGAAAGAATCCAACACATCAGGTAAGAATTGAATATAAGTGATGTTAATTGCCGAACTATTTTGATGACATTTCTAATAGTCTAGATTACACGATCTGGAATAGAATACATGATAGAACAGAGCTTTCAGTTAAATAAAGCCAAACAAATTAGAAAATTTGAAGAACTTTACAAGAAAAAATACCAGACACACAAAGGCCTTCCAGATAAGAAAGTGATTTTCAACATGTCGAATCACTGCCTTTCGAAACATGAATCAGATATACTAAAGAAAGGTTTTAACTTTTCAATCATTCCAAATTACATTCCTAAAATGGACTTTATGTGTGAAATTGAAAAAAGTCTCTACCAACCACTACAAGTTGTAGCCAGCGATATTAGATTCCAAAGCACGATCATCCTAGCAACAGCAAAACAACCAAAACTGAATACCACTCCATATGATAGGAAAGCTATTCGGAACTTGAGGAAAAACAAAGAAATAATAATAACTAAAGCAGACAAGGGGAATGCCACCGTCATCCTAAACTCAAAAGACTATTTCAAGAAGATAAACGACTTACTATCAGACAGTTCCACGTACAAAATCCTCAACAAAGATCCTACCATGAAGAACCACAATGAGACAAACTTCCTGATCCGTAACATGAATTCTTGGCCTGAAGAACTAAAACGAAAACTTAAATCCTCACATCCCATTACTCCTAGACTGTATGGGACGCCTAGAGTGCATAAGGAAGAAGTGCCACTTCGTCCGATTGTGGATGGCAGGTCCTCCCCCACTTACCTATTGGCTAAGCACCTAGCGAACTTACTTAAGGGAAAAATTAGACAAACAGAATCCTACATAAAAAATTCTCAACACTTTGTGGACAAACTCAAAAACGTGAAGATAACACAAACAGACATGATGGCCAGTCTAGACGTAATATCCTTGTTCACGAATACCAGTAGAAGAAGTCATGAACATTATCAAAGATCTCTTTCCTGCTGATATTACAAAGATGTTCAAGCATTCCTCTGTCTTCATTTTTGAATAAAATTTTTATTTGTGATTATATATTATTAGTAATGTTATATTTTCATGACATTACTCTCATATGTCTGTCCAACTGCGAATAAAACTACATAACTCAACTTGAAAAACTCTTCAAGAGGATGCGTCTCCAAAGGTATGGAGACGCGCCCTCTGAGGTAGTTTCAATTAGTGCTGTCAGATAAGTGTAATTCTAATCAAAAATGAACTTAAAAATTTGCGTTTTTAAGTCATTTAATTTCAAGGCATGTCGAAGTTCCGAATACCACTGATTCTTTACACTTCAAAACGTTTCAAATTTTTACAGTGCACGCGTAACATCCTCCCCTTATTGCTCAATGTCCTCTAAAGGCCAAGTAATTGACTCTCTACTAACCCATTAAATGCTATCATGGGGCTGTTAATCTTATTCACAAATGCTGCGATGTCGGTGAATAAATACCTGAAAAAAATCAAGGAATAAACCAATGGTACTTAAAAAAAAAAAAATTGAAATAAGTTGACATTTTGAACTTACATGACCGTGGGTTACCAAGAGCCTCGGAGGATCTTCAGTGGGATCAAAACTTGCGATCCACCCTGAATGGGGTGACTTATCTTCTTCGTCAGAATCTGCAACAATAGCCAAATTGTTCCAATTCAATCACTTTTATAAAAAAAAATAGCACTAAATGTAATAATTCATATAAAGGCAAAAACAGTTGAAGCAATGAATTAGTTATTTGGAATTGCAACTGAAGTCAGTTGCAATTCCAAATAACTATAAGTCTTATAAACTTCATCGTCCTAGACAGATTTTCAACTCAGATCTTACCAATCGAAGGTTGAATATCGTGTTGTTCTCGCAACTACGATAAAAAAGGCGCTGGCCCTGTTTGATGTTTCTCAACCTAAATCACAATTATTGAATTTTTTTGCAAGCCACTTTAGGTCATCAAAAATCAGAGCGATGATATCACTTCATGATGCTGTTTACTTTTTTACATGCTTTTTTCCCCCATTTCTTTATATTTGTTTGCATTTATTTTAAATTAAAATCTGGAGATTTTTTGAGAGTGGTGTGCTAATTTTGAAAAATTCTTTCTTCGTTCTTAAATACGTAATTTGCAACCAAATAATATGAAAATCATTTTGTGATAATGTTCAAGGTGCTGTTTTCAGCATATGTCACATTCGTCCTAGTCAAAATAAACTATTTTACCATATAGCGAAATATAAGTTTTAATAAGAGAAACAACTGGCTATCTAATCAATAGCTTCATGAATAGAATATATCAAATTTCGTGTGGTCCTCACAACTGCGATAAAGTGGCGCTGCCCCTGGTGTGCACCAAAATATACTGAAGAGTATATGCAAATTTGATCTATTGTGTCGATGCATGATTAAAGGATCAACATGAACATTTTCAGAAAGATAGCGCCCAATAGTTTCATAACTGGTCAATAGATGGCTGTACTCTCAGTATTTTATAACCTGTCAGATAACACGCACTCTTTATGACATGCGCTACGTTTTTATACTTTTTTTAGGTAATGCTAATCAACATTACATTTCAGACATCTAATCTTCCCGCACCACACACACACACACACACACACACACACATACGCGTGCGCCCACGTACAAAACATTTTTCACGAAAAAGAACGCTGGTTTAGAGAGAGAGAGAGAGAGAGAGAGAGAGAGAGAGAGAGAGAGAGGAGTGAAGGCGATGCGCAAAAGTCGTCTATTTCAAAAAAGACAAAGCGCAGTATTTCAATTTGTCAAATACCACCATGTGATGAAGCAAATGAAAACAATTGCTAATCTTGAAGCAGTAGACGAAATTTTTATTAATATCACCAGTTATTATCAGGCGTTTTATTCGAGAAAAATTCCCCAAAGGTGGTCTGCAGTTATCGAAAAGTCCATTATATGTTATAGCATTAACGTAAAATTATTATGAAAAAATAGAGTAAATCTACACTGAAAACAATTTAGCTTTAGAATGTAAAAATGAAAAAAAAAAAAAAAAAAGAGCCCTTCTATCGATGAACGGACCAGCACACAGACATCGAAGATATACTTGATATCATTTTGCCAGAAAGTTTGTACATGTATTAAAATAGGATAGGTGCAAGCACCGAACCTTGAGGAATCCGTATTTCATTATTTTTGCTGCACTGTTGAAGGTCCCAATAGCTAATGTATTGTTTTCTGTTATTTAAATAAGATCTGACCCAATCATTTGTAACACCTCTAATGCCATACTAGACATTTTCAAAAGGAGAAAGTCGCGATGCACACAGTTGAACGTTTTAGATATATCAAGAAAAACGGATGCCGAGTACATTCCTCTGTTTATAAACTGTTTTGCGAAACTCCAATAACGCTTTTTCCATATTAAGTCCGGATCTGATCTCGTACTGGATTAGGGGAGTAAAGAATTATGGAGTTTAGGTAGATATTTAATCGTTGTTTCATTAAGATTTCAATATCCTTTGAGACTGTAGATAATATTGATATGGGTCTGTAATTTCCGATTTCATTTGTATTACTTCCTTTAAATAACGGAAGAACTGAAGCAACCTTTAAATGTTCTGTAAATTCCCCGTATCCAAAATAATTATTTATAATATGTGTAAAGAACTTTAACTTATGTTTAATTATAATATGTATGGACATTTATATTATTATGACCCATTTTAACCCTTTTTTAAATCCGATTACTACATTCTTTACTTCATCCTCATTTACTGCTAATAGATTGAATTCTTAATCCATGGGAGGCGACTTACATACTTTGCCCTGTCTGTAGGATCAAAATCATCACTACCGTAGTTAATAAAGAATTTATTCATTTCGTTAATAAGGCTGTACACATCACCGCCCACTGGGAATTCACGTGTTTTCTATTTTATACAAAACGTTTATCTTTCACACAAGAAAGATATTTTATTACAGGATTCTTTTGCGTACTTTATTTTTTCCTTTACTTCCTATGTTTATCATATAACTTATCGTATTGTGATTGGTTATCTGCATATTTAATCATTTTGATGAATTCCTCATATAGTTGATTTACATTTAAGAGATCATTATGTTGTAATTGATAATTTCTTATACGTTTCTCAAATGTATTATAATTTATGCTAGTTTCGATGTTTAGTATAGAGTGATGATCTGTTTTATTGCTAAGATAAAAAAAACAAAAACAAGATGCGTGATCAGTACAACTTGATGAATTGTTCGCATCTCTCGTATTACGTATCTATGCATGCAGGAAATCCATGCGAAGATAATATATTTTATATTCTTCTATTATTCTTGTATAACTCCAAATTAATATCACCCACTAGTACAACATTCTTGCGTTTCAATCCCTTTAAGGCATGATTTAACTTAGTTACAAATATAACTGATTTAACTTAGTTACAAATATACGGTGCTCACGATGACCAACTGGGTCATCGTGAGCACCGTATAGAGGAAAACATATAACCCACATATAATAAATATCAGTAATAAAAATAAAAACAAAATTACTCATAAGTCCTGTTGAAATAAATTCTTAATGGATTTACCTATTTCTAATCTCCATTTAGAACAGTCCTCTCCAGGTTTGCATCCAGGATCTGGAAGTGTCGCTTCTTCGTCTTCTTCATTGAATTCAGGATTATCTACGCTGGAAATGATTACCCATTTCTTTTCCAACTCTGGCTCTTCTGGAATGCACAAGGGTCCTACACACTCCTCCTCCTCCTCCTCCTCCTCAAAATCCCAGTCACTCTGCGATTCGTCATCAGTCTCAGAAGGGATATTTTGAAGAGCACCATCGCCTTGCTCATCGCAGCCACACTCTTCATTCGATAAGTTATCTATTGGATAAACGTTGGTTTCGGATTCCTGTAATTATAATTATTTAGACGAATGCAATTATCGAAGAGTGTAGAACACGGTATATTATAGTGCGAAACTGTGACTGTAATCTGTGACAACTGTGACATAAAATATTAAGCTGTATAATAAAATACGGGTTCTAAGGATGTTGATACGTTACATTATTATCTTCGAATTCATAAAATTACGCATCAACACCCTTCTTTGAATTTATTATAACTAAAGAGGCTTCGTAACCGAACAAGTAGGTATAAGCATAGCATTTATGAGAGGATATGCTTATGAATTAAATGCGTGGCTAAATGCCGTAAAAAGTTAGCAACCAGCCACCAGAATAAGAACTGTGTGTGGGCTAACAAATAAATGCATCAGACAGATTCCTAAGACGAGACATAAGCTTGGAAAATTAGGATGCAAATTGCTCACTAGAATGTTTAATTCCTCTATCAAACAGGCAAATTAGAACAAGTAAGGAAAGAGACAGGAAAACTATAATAATGAAGCAAGATGGAATGGTACTGGTACAACAAAGTGTCCCAATGGAAATGTGGTCGTTCAGGACGCCTAGTATAACGGATACACACCAATATGGAAACGGAATCCTAGTGAGCAAAAGATTTATTCCAACAAGGATCGAACGGAAACCAGTTTCGGAACGAATAATAACAGTATTCGTTCCGAAAATTTATTTCGTAAAACTAAATTCAGAAGGCTAAGAGTTGTCATGTACTGTGCTTTAATCGAATGCATCTTTGAATAAAAAGAAAAGCTTTATAGTGTACAGGTATTATTTCTTGGAAAATACCATGTTACTCCCCTTAAAAACTATTATTTTTACGGCTATTTATTCTGCTTTCGTTTAGGAGTGCCCCTTTTTTAATGTCATTGGCTTTTTACTCAAGAATTCTTAAGGCATTACGGATGTATTATAGAGACAAATATATGCAGAATAATAGAGGAAGAAAATTCGCACATACCTCTTTTGGATGTTGTTGGCTGTCTTCTTTCTGCGATGGGCAAAAAACCTCCTTCTTTCAACATCAAAAGATGTTGAAAGAAGGAGGTTTTTTGGAAAAAGTGAGACAATGTGGGAGAATTAATTTGAAAAAACCCGTTTTTTTATATAATATATAAATATTATTATTAAGGGTGGGAGGGCGCTTTTTTGGAGGGGGAAGAGATGAAAAAAGGGTTCTGAAAATAGAAATTATTTTTTTGAGGAAGGGGAAGGGTTTATGAGACCCTCACCCCTTCCCCTCGTCAAAAAAAATAATTTCTATTTTCAGAACCCTTTTTTCATCTCTTCCCCCTCCAAAAAAGCGCCCCGCCCACCCTTAATAATAATATTTATATATTATATAAAAAAACTGGTTTTTTTTTCGAATTAATTCTCCCACATTGCCTAAGCCCCCACCCCACCTCCTTTTAACATCAAAACAGTAGAAGTATGCCCATCGCAGAAAGAAAACAGCCAACAACATCTAAAAGAGGTATGTGCGAATTTTCTTCCTCTATTATTATGCATATATTTGTCTCTATACTACATCCGTAATGCCTTAAGAATTCTTGAGTAAAAAGCCAATGACATTAAAAACAGGGGCACTCCTAAACGAAAGCAGGAAAATAGCCGTAAAAATGATAGCTTTATAGTCTACCTGATAAGGCGATGATGACACGTGGTAAAGAAAGTACCTAGCTGAATTTAATGTTAAAGTTGGTACAAATAATGACGGACTAGGGAGCATAATGGGCGAGCACAGCTTCGGTGTTATTAGGTGATAAGTAATTTGGTAAGAGGTGGCACCATTTCCCAACCGGATGGAAAAACACATAATCAAATAGATCAAATTGTCATCATCCGACTGTGCTGGAAAATGTTATTAGATGCAGGGAATAAAAGGAGTTCTGATATTCGATCAAATAATCACCTAAATAATTATGTCGATGCAGTTATTGATTCAATAAAATAGAAAGAGAAAATCACAGTAAACGGACAATTTGCTATCATTAAATTACAAAATTCCGAGGTCTCTAAGCAGTTTAAAATAAATAGCAGTAATTTGGATCAAGAAAATATGAGAAAACTAAATCTGAAATTACGTGCAAGAAATCCTCTCCGAGAAGAAAATGAACTTAAAACTATAAATATAATGTTTTATAGTAAATATAAACATAATAAATATAAAGGAGTGCTAGAAAATATAAATGTCAACGGTTTGAAGACTCACATTGAAAGCACAACAAGCTACAAACAAGCATAAGAGGAAACAGTTTATTTATTTATTCATATGGAGTTTCCTCCCTTTCTTCCCCCGTCCCTATTGGGGCAAGTTAAGCCCTCTCATGGGAGGGTTAAGTATTTATGGCTGTAGATCCGGGTGTTCATGAGGCTGGTTTGCCTGCTTGCGGGATGAACAATCCCAGATAAACTGGGTGGAAAAACCCTGCTGTCTACGCCGGGCTAACTTGGCTATGGAAGATCCTTAAGGCTCCTCACGTCGGCGACGGGAATCGAACCGAGGACACTCCTTATCCAGGCATACGGTTGCGAAGCCACTAGACTAACCGTGCGGACTAGAGGAAACAGTAATACAGCATTATAAGGAGGCTTACTCTAACAGATGGGCAAAAGAATATCCTGAAAACTCCGAGTTTTCTTTCAGATAACGAGCAGCACAAAACAAAGAACAACGCAAGCACGAAAAATATCAAAGTGTTATACCATTATGTGATATGAGTTTTACATTTTACACGTGATATGAAAATTTCTTCCAGTGGCTATAATTTCTTCCGTACATTAGACAGTGTTCGGAAAGGGATATCACAATAGAAATCATAACCGCTATTGATTAACATATAATTAGGCATTAATATATTATTATTAAATTAGTATATTATGACTAGTAGAAATATAGAGACTAGAATGGTTAAGTCAAATAGCATTAATCTCACCGTTAATCTGTAATTAATTTTATTATTAATTACTTTTTTGGTAAAATAACAATTAATTCAATAATCAGTGATGCAGCTTTTCAGATAGACACGATGTTTGCATCATAGTAAGCGAAAAATGTTCGTTAAGATGTCAGTGTTGAAGATCACAAATCTCCATTGAATTAAGACAAAGTACTTGGATGGGACAGTGCTTAAAATGTGGACTGTGATAAATGCTGTTGTCGCTGCAAAATTACGTTGCAACCAAAACAAACGGAAAAGCGGAGGACAAATGACCAGGATTAGGCATAACACAGACGGTCAATAGATGAAGAAAGAAGAGGGGAAGTAGCTTAAGCACGTCAAGTACACAACCAGAACTGTTTATAACACAATAAAGGGCTAATATGATGATAAAATTGAAAACCTATTTGGCTATTTAATTCATGAAAAAAGACACGCAAATTGAAACTCACCATATCAGAGTCGTCCGAAGGAAAACACACCTGTTGTCTGTTATCCTGCCCTTCTTTTAGATCACTGCGATGTCTCTGATAGCAGGATACGGATTTGTAAAAACTCAGTACTTCTGAGTTCAAAGGTTCCATCTGTAGAGATTTTCGATAGTGATGGATTGCTCCGCTGAAATTTCCTTTAATGGCGTATATATTTGCGGCAAAAAAGTGAGTGAGAGGCTGAATGATAACAAAAAAAATGTTTTCTTGAACTTGCACGATAATGCAATAATATATTACATGCTACATTACATCCAGTACTTTACATTGCAAACATTACATACTATTCATTACGATCAATGAAATATACGAATTACGTAACTTAATGAATAAATACAGAGCGGTTTAAGATCAAAGGGGGAACTCTGCAAATTTTTATAAAAGTACAGCTTTATATGCGAGATAGAGCACGACAGAAGTTCAAATAAACATGGAACATTTTTGTCAGTATTAAATTAGGAAGTTTTTAATCATCCAACTGATCTAACAATGCAAAACATTAATTCCTTTCATAACTCATCAAGACCGTTACTTTCTGCTAAATGCTCCTTCAAAGTTTTCGATAACATTACCTAAAATGCAGATCACACGAGTAGGTGATCAGCATACTGCTACTACAGCATAGGAATAGATAGCAATTCATCATGTTGTTTTCCCAACTTGTTTTCCAGTTATGCATTCTATTCACCAACTTGTTATGCATTTATTTCCAGTTATGCATTCTATTCACCAACTTGTTTTCAGTTATGCATTCTATACCTAAAATTACGTTTGGCCCAGTTTTCCACTATACATGGTCCAATCAAAATTAGATCCTATACGTTTTAGTCGAGATTTTTTTTTTAAGTAATAAAACAAAAATAGGCTAAATAGCCATAAAAACAATAAAAAGTAATCAAATTCTATTCTGCCAGAGTCTAATTATTAATATTAGATCTAAATTGTTGTGAAATTTTTCCAACGAAAATGAACATACTACAAAATTGCGCCACGTGCATAACTTCTTGCCATTTCCGAAATCCAAAAAATTAATAAACTTCACTGAGTCAGGACAGAGTTATCGTTTTGACATGCTTTCGCCTTGTATTCCGTAGACTGAAAATAGAAATAGCTCGACATATTTTAATATGGATTTCCAATACCGATTCCGAAGTCCGTATTTTTTTTCTTATTTTTTTTTTCATTTTATTCCCGAAACAAAGTACGTACGAGCTATTTTCTCACTAATTTTGTCAACTGAACATCGAAAATAATTATAAGAATATTATTATTAATATTGATACTTTAATTGTACGTTACACAGAACAAACTACATCAAATAAACGCTGTTGCTTGATATAAATACTTTTTATTATGGGTACATTTTACTTTATCTCTCACATCGCTTCCTCTTTTCATGAAATTGCCTTATAATTCATTTTTCAAGACCTGTTCATTCGATCAATTATAATTGTTCAATGAATTGTGATTTATAGATTTTTCTATGACTTGTCTTTCGATGAAGCATGTTTTCAGTTAACTGCAGATCAATGCATGTTTTTCGGTAAACTTCCTATGAATTAATTTTTCGGTTAACTGTCGTTCTATGAACTTTTTTCCCCTTCGGTTAACTGTTGTTCTATGAACTGTTTCCCCCCCCCCCTCGGTTGACTGTTGTTCTATGAACTGTTCCCCCCCCCCTCGGTTGACTGTTGTTCTATGAACTGTTTCCCCCCCTCGGTTGACTGTTGTTCTATGAACTGTTTCCCCCCCCTCGGTTGACTGTTGTTCTATGAACTGTTTCCCCCCCCCCCCCCTTTGGTTGACTGTTGTTCTATGAACTGTTTTTTCCTTCGGCTAACTATTGTGATTTCATTAATTTTCAGTAAATTGCAGTTCGGTCAATGTCGTTGAATAAATTGTTTTCGGTGAATTTCTTAAACACCCATTTAGGATATATACAAACGGTCTATAACCAGAAAGTATTCAACCGATGGTAGGTCGGCTTGATAATTAAAAGCAACAAAAAATTACTAGAATCGTGCTTTCTGACAGGCAGGAAAATGGTAGTGCGATTCAACTAACTGCGGTTTTCCGAGAAAATGTTAAACCCTTTAGATCCTGTGACGAATCGGTTACAGCAACTGATTACTTCACGTAATTTCAGTGCTCTCAGCTGAAAACAAGCGGGCAGGAGGACAACAGCACAAGAGATCTACAGTGGATACCCCATGAAAGGTCGCCCGATACTACGAATTCCCAGCCTTATTTCATATTTATGGCGAGGAAAAAGTTTGGCGACATCTGTATCAATGGTATCATCTTTCCAGATGGCAACAAAGAAGTCTGTTAGTGATATCTATAGGTCTATGCAGTTCTCACTATAACTGGTTTTCTTAACACATATTAGGCTCACTAATAATGCTGGCAAAACGACCGAAAGAAAGCCACAATCTATCATATCTGACGGTTGTCCTAGAAGAGGTGCATCCAGTTTTTCATCCTTGCAGTTTACCCATCTGACAGGAATACCATCAGCAGAATAATGCGCATTAACACTCGACGCAGGCTACCTGAAGAGAGCCACCGTATTGGAAAGATGGTATTCCAATCTAAGTTATTTCTTGGTCGTAAAGAGATAAGGATTTGAATCCCAATTAGGCAAAGAACTTTCGTCGGGGACTTTCAGTGGAAGTTGAGTTAGCCTGCCGCATACGAAGTGGGAGGTTTTTTCTTTTCCCTCTCTTCCAAGATAATAAGATACGACTAACCATCTTATCCTAAAATCATTGTTATAAAAACCAATTTGGGCAGGTCGTGGGCCTAGAAATTCGTAACTTATTCTGGAATAGTTCCTTATATTATATTATAAGATTTATATCTCTGCTTTGTGGATTACGAAAAAGCTTTCAATAATGTTAATTACTCTGTTTTATTTGATATTTTGCATAAAATAGGAATAGATAAAATAGTATGAGAATTTTGTTTAGAATATACAACACTCAAGAAGCCAGGGTCAGATTTGAAGGTGAGGATACTGAATGGATCCCATAAGAAAGGGTGTGGTATGTCCCCACTCCTTTTTAATGTCTATAGTGAATGGATGATAAGGGAAGCCTTGGAAGATCTGAAGGATGGAATAAAGATAAACGGACATGCAGATAACATTGTACTTATGAGCGAAACAGAGAAAGGCTTGCAAAGAATTTTGAACAGACTGAGCAGGACTGGAAATGAGAGACATAAAATGAAAATAAACATTCAGAAGACAAAAGTGATGAAGATTTCAAGGAAAGGAAATGATGGGATGGAAATCACTTTGAACGGACAAAGAATAGAAAATGCAAAAAGTTTTGAATACCTTGGAAGTCGGATAACAGAAGACAGTAAATCTAATTACCAAATTAAGAACAGAATTAAAAAAAAAAAGCAGCATTTTCCCAAATATATCCATTTTTCCAAATATTCTTCTTCTTATTGTGCTACCTTCTATCGAAGGTCAGCGACCATCTTGGCGAACAAACTGCGCTCTTGTGCTAATCTGAGCAGTTGTGCACTGCTCTTTCCTGTCCACGTCTTGATGTTGTCAAACCATGATATTCTTTTTCTTCCTCTAGTTCCTTTGCCATCAATTCTTCCTACCAAAATAGTTTGTAGAAGTTGGTATTTGCTGTTTCTCATGATGTGTCCAAGATATGATGTTTTTCGTTTCTTGATTATTTGTACAAGATGTTTAGCTTTGCCAATGGATTTTAAGACATCTTCATTGGTAATTTTTTCTGTCCATGATATCTTTAGCATTCTTCTGTATAGCCACATCTCAAAGGCTTCGATTTTCTTGATGGTTGTCGCCTTCAATGTCCATGTTTCAACTCCATAGAGCAGAATAGACCACAAGTAACATTTCAGCATTCGGCATCTGACTTCCATGTTTAGGTCTTTATTGCAGAATAGTGTTCTCATTTTCATGAAGGACTGCCGTGCAACTTCAATCCTTGTCTTTATATCTATTTCTGGATCCCACTGTTCATTAAGCCAGCAACCAAGATATTTATATCTTGACACTTGATCAATATTTTTCCCATTGAGTGTCAGTTTCATTGATGAGGCTGGATGTCCAAATATTAGGAAACAGAAATCTGAACAAACAGTTAAAAGTAAAAATCCTCAAGACAATCATCTGGAGCGTGGGGAGGTATGGATGCGAGTCCTGGACGATCAATAAGGAGATGGGTGACCGATTGAATGCATTTGAAATGGGGTGCTTGAGAAAAATGGATCGTATCAGCTGCACTGAAAGGGTGAGCGATGAAGAGGTTCTTAAAAGATTCAAAATGAAAAGAGACCATGGCTAGTATCCAAAGAAGAAAAATAGCGTTTGCAGGACATTTGATGAGGGGTTCTTCTGGAGAGCTTCCCAGAATAGTATTGCAGGGAATGGTGGAGGGAAGGAGAGGAAGAGGAAGATCCCCACTGCAATGGAAAGACAACATCAAAGATTGGACGGGGAAGAATCTTACAGAAGCAAGAGATAGAGAGACATGGAAGTGGACTGTTCATCAGCTGCAACCCTCTTAAAGAGGAGGCGACAGGATTAGGATTAGTTCCAAGACTATAAGTGGGCTTTTCAGTACTTGATCGGGTTAAGATTTATTAAACAGCTTCACCTCTTTGGTGCAAAGAGGTGAAGCTGTTTAATAAATCTTAACCTTAAAGAGTCTGAAGTGAAGCTTTTCTGAGGACTAAAACCAGATAAGGTACTACTCGCAATTAGATAGGCGTATTGAATATACTGACCGATTAGTTAAATGAATAAAATGTAGTTTACCAATTACATGTATAAAAATATTTCATAAAGAAAGAGGTGCGAAATACGTTTTTCACGTATTTCACAATTCTTTGATAAACACCTTTAACGACCTATTCATGTTCATAGAATAGCCTGAATAAATAAATAAATAAAATAATAAATTAAATCATTAAATATTCCAACATTTTAATGTTATTTGAATTGCTATATTAAGATAATTTTCTTTGAACTTGAAAATTAATATTCTTTGTTCGCATATAACGATTCTAAACTGCTACTCGTCAGCTCACTTCTTACATTAATATTTGGCTCCACTCGTGGAAGACGAAAACTTAAGAAATGTATCCAGAAATTGCTTGTGCACGTGAAATATTTAAAGAATTTATGAGAATGTATTTCCTTCTGAATGAATTAATTATTTCGCTAATTTAGCTTTACTAGTGACATTCTTTACATCGCCCGTACATTCCGTAATGAGGTTCTAATGGAGTTTACCCTCCTCTGGTAGACGACACGGAGAACAGCCGCATTTTTATTAAGAATTCTTCATTTCGGAAAAGTAAACTGAAATGTTTTAATAAGTGTTTAGGCTAATATGTTAATTAGTAGATAAGGTTATCTCGCAAGATTTTTATGACGTGAATTAATTAAGGAACTTGCTAAATTATATTCTCGAAAAGGACGGATTGTTTATGCACTGCGCATGTGCAACGATTTCTCAGGGTCACTGGTTCGAGACTTTCATACTACAAAACGCAGACTTCGCGGTTTCAACAAGTGAGAACTTTATAGGAACGAGGAGTCGGATTTGGAATAATTTCAATGAACTCTATTTAATAAAAAAAAAAAAAAATTCTTATTGTTCAAATGGTCATATCAATCATGCCCATGTCAAAGGAGAGTAAAATATTGTCTACCTCGTGTTGGTTGACTCGAAGGGCTTTCTGTACGGCAAACAAAGATTCTTCTACTTTTCCTAAATCAAAAAGTGTTGACGCCAAGTTGATCAGCACTAAATCGCTATAATGGACAGGAACGAAATACAAAGCTCTTCTTAAGCACTCAATAGTGCTTAAAATATTTCCTTGTGCTCTCCAGTAGATGGCAGCCATGTTGTAAAGCAACCAGGCAGGTCCAATTTTCTATCAAGAGAAAAATATAAAAAGAGCTTAAGAAACTTGTAAAAAACCAATTTCTTATAAAGATAAATATATTTTCTTATTTTAATGAAATTAATTTGGATGACTGAATAGAACTTAAGTTTTTAATCCAGTGTTTCATTTTTCTAGATTATTTTTGCAAGGATCAAAAGTCCCAAGAACAAAATGTCTTTTCATATGAAGCGCATGGCTATGCTGTGAGCTTCTTGGTATTGTCGAAGCCAACGCTATAAGGCAACGCAATTTCTTTACTGGTTTATTTATTTTTCAAGATGAAAAACCGATTTTTTTTTTCAGGCGAAATCCCTTCATCTCCGTACATGACTTGGTAATAAAGGCTTCTTGAATCCTGAACTGAGTTCTAACCCGCAATGGGTTAGAACTCAGTTCAGGAATCAAGAAGGACCCATCAAATGTTCAGGAAACATTTGATGGGTCAAATGTTTCGACTAAAGATCATATATTTCATTTCATAATAGCAACATTTCAGAGTTTTACCTGTAGGATAGCTGATCTATCCTACAGATAAACAGAATTGAACATAATATTTTAAAATTCTAACAGTTTTAAGTAATTATAATGACTAATATATTTTAATGAAAAATATCAAAGCTTCAAACTTGGCCATCGTCTGAGGCAACGAAATCTATGCAACCATTAGGCCAGCTAGCCATCGTTTAGTATCCCAAAAAAGAGAGAGAAATTGTAAATCAAATGAATCCACATAAGAAGGTATAACAAACCAATTTACCATTTCTAAGGCCGTGAGAATTCTTTGTCCAATTTCCTCCTCTTTGAGAGTGTCTGTTCCAACTTCTTGCAGCAAAATCTGAAATAGGATCAATAATTGGATTTACATCATGATGGAATATAATCAGAATAAAACGATGCAAATATTTATGTTATATAAATTATATGACTACCATTTAAATGTTAGGCTTTGTTAGAAAGATTGGAGTCGTATAAAAATCTGTTAATAATCTAGAAATTAAAATTACATTAAAAACAAATTGACAAGCACACTCTAGTGTTACCTTTCTCATAGCGGGATTGTTTACTTTGGCTTTTAACTTGTCTCTTTCTATCAGGGATGGCAGGCTATCGATAAATTTAACATTTTTCACATCTGCCAGACGTTCACACACTGGAGGATACCATGGCAACCGATGTTCATCCAGTGGACCAAGTCGTTGCTTTTCGCCCAGAATTGTCGAAATTCTATATAAAAATATTATGATTAACAAAGCAAGATATTTTAATTAAATTATTTAATAATAAAGTAGTAGATTTTATTTATTTTTCTGATTACTAGGTGACGAAACACTTACACGAAGCCTTTGTTAGCTGCTGGTAAAACAATAGTGGGAAAGTCAGATAGTTGAGGGAACGAATTCGCAATAGACTGGCACTCGTCTTTAGAAGGCCAATTAGAATCAAGATATTGCCAACGCAACTTCTCTTCTTCTATAGACAACTTCCGAAGGTAAAGAGGAGGAACTTCGGCAGAGATGATGTCGAAAAAAGACTCCTCCTGATGGAACTTATGCTTCTGCTATCGAGAAAATGATAACTGTGAGAAGACAGTGTGGAAATCTCTTTGTGTTCTACAAGATTTAAAACAATACTGCCTAATCTTCTCCTGTGAGTTTACCTTATACAGGATTATTTATTCTGTGCCTTTTTTTTTTTCAAATTGATGAAAAAACATTTTTGTTTTCATTTAAAAACAATGAAAGAAACGTGGGATATATTTATATTATCTGATCCTCGATTTCTTTAATTTTCGGCAGACCGCAGATGTAATTAGCGTAAAGCCTCTTAGTTTAGGTCATCTCTGAATCTGCTGCCATTGTAATATTTCTCAGAGTTTTACTGATTCTCCCCACTTTTTTTTCCCCCTTGATGTATTAGAATAGCATTAAACGAGTTATAAAAGAACCCTTATGAGAAATCAATCTATTCGGATGGGGTTTAACGACACTATCTGCAATATAATTAAGGGGGGGGGGGGGGATGAACGAAGTTTTTTTAGTCGTTTTTCATAAACTGGATTTAATGCCCTCGAATTAAAAAAACAAACTGTGTTCTGATGAATAAAACTGACGAAATAATATTAACTTAGAGCAAAGGACACAAAAGATCGAATTCATCGAGAATAATTCCTCGAATAAAAAGTATTTTGGCTTAATCAACTAATCCTCATAATCACCATGATCATGGTTGTTGTTAATATTGCTCTTATTTTCACTCTTATGTGTTAACCGTATAACTGTAAATGGCCTGAATGATAATAATAATCTCTCTGTGCAATGTATATTTATGAAAAAATTAATACGTTCAGAATTGTCCACTTAATCCCCGTAGAGACGAAATAAACGTCACTTTAACTTAGTCGTATATAAAACAAGAAATGTATGCGAAACAAATATTATTAGCAAAGGTTGGTCGATCGGTAGAGCCTCTACTACTAATGGCTCAGCAAAAAGTTAAGCAAGTTTCAGTGCGGTTAGTAGTTGAAAGGGAATGAATTGTTCGATGCTGTCGGCACACTCTCCCTCGATGAGTCTTTGGACTCCCTGGAGGTGTCACATAATAATAAACAGAAATAAGAAGTGTTAATTGTACATGCTCTGTATGTACAATTAACACTTCTTAAAATTTCTTGACAAAATCAGATTTTGTCAAGAAAATGTAAACCATAACATGCAATCATATTTCGTTATATAACTGCGCACTACAACAGTAATTCGCAGTTAGACAAAGAAATAAAGGTTATTATTTTGCTGTTATATTAATTTCACATTATGAATATTTAATTAGAATCTGTTCTTTAGTCACATGAAAGAAAATGTAGTACCATTGCTTAAAGTTTATATTATATGCATATAAGACATAGTGAGGTGTTAAATAATAATAATAAGTATTATTATTATTATTATTATATTCGACCAGTGCACATGATGTATACCTATTTAGTGCAATGTAGAAAAAGTTGAGAGTGGATGATAACGTAGAAAATTTACGAATAATTCTTGGGAGATTCGCGCAAAACCATTTCGCAGTTTCTTTTCTTCTCCTTCCCACTTAATATTCGACCTTCAGGAGTCAAGAACGGTTTAGTTAAGATTTTAACGACAATGTTCGAGTTTATTTAAAATCAGCCATTTCTTTGGAGTTAGCAAGCGATGAGTATAACAAGAAAGAGGATACGTTTCGTGTCTTGCGTTGTCGAGGCCTTGGAAAAGGTGGAAGGCGTGTGTGTTCTTTTATTTGTCTGAGCTGTTGCGAAGTTTGAAGTATTATATTATATTATTGTGTAGGAAAAACGTTAAGGTCAGCAAACGTTTGAGCTCGCATTAGTCAGTCGATTTCGTGACAATATATTTTCCTCGCCCACCCTCTTCCCACAATGCGATTGTTCAAAGAATGAGGTGGTATCAAGTTACTCGTATAACATCAGACACGTGGGAATGGTAAGTGGACCCTGCTCTTCAACTTCTCCAAAACACTGACGTAGGAGACCTGTCAGAAGCAGTTCTCCGATTAACCTGCACAAAACCGCCGCTAGGAGTTAAAAAGGAGAATATTTGCTCTAAACAAGTACAATTATAGCGGGGGGGGGGAGTTATTATTATCATTTCAAATTGTCTTGTCAATAAAAATAAAAATTATATTCGCAGTTTGCAAAGCAAATAACGAATAATAAGAATAAAATATTTTATCAAGCAGTCAACGAAGAATAGTTGCGTTGTTGAACGGCCAGAATGATGCAAAATTGAAATCACGATTTCAATTCCAATTACAATCATATTTATAATAAAATAATAATAATAACTTTAAAACAATAAGAATAAAAAATAATAATAACAAAGGTAAATAATATTGTTTGATGGAAGTTGCAAACAACTCTTCAACAATTTTTGTTATTTTTTTCTGGAATTGGTTGAGTTCCTTGATTTACGGGTTTACAAATCGGCATAGTGCATCCTCTTACAGCGATATCTGCAAATATGTGCTACGAATTGCCCTCTTGTGAGAGAAAAAATTCTGCCATTTCTACATGACACTGGCTAACTCATTTTAGTTTCATCATAAAGTTTCCTTGTTTTTTTTCTTTTTCTTAAACCAACGTCTTTTTTAAACGATTAACTAACATTCCAATGAACTCGAGAATGAAATACGAAAACTACTAAATAACTTTAATCCGTCTACATAAATAGCAATAACAATAACGTTTCGCGCTTGTAGAGCCAGGTGTGACGTCATACTTCCATATTTGAAACAAAAGAAGTTCTACTTACGCGCTGTAATTGGTGCATGTTTGTACACTTGCCCGAAAAATAATCAGCAATATACAGATATAGATATGTATATATATTTACTGGAAATTTGCTTAACTGCAGGTAAATTATTAAGCAATAATACTTTGTTAAACTGTATTAACATTTAAAAGTGTCCTTCATGCAAATCGTTTGTCTCCTTCCGCTTAGGCGTGTTCTAACTGAGGAAATACTGGATTTAGTATACACTTCGCAATTAATTTTGAAAAAAGTGAATTTTACTAATTTAATTATATTAGTATTATCATATAACCATACCGGTATGGAAGTTACAAGTTAAATTTTGGCTGAAATAAAGATCGCAATTTTCTAGTGAACACGATAAAGAGTTTATTTGCAAAACATTTAAAATAACATCGTTTGTTAGTGATTGATTAACAACGAGACTGTGCACTGAATAGTTTTTTCTCTTGACTGTTAATGATTACAGCGAGTCGTAAAAAAGGAGTTTGCAAATATCGCTACAACATAGAAATGCTATGCAACTGAGGGTCGTTAAAGGTGAAATCATTGATTAGCTAAGAGCACGTTTTATTAATAGTGAGCGACTTTAATACAGTTGGTTAAAACTAACGGTTCTAAACTCTCCAACGAAAAATCCAATCTCAGATGACGCATTCAGAAAAGATTGAGGCTAAGGAAGGTTGTTTATAATTTTAAAATCAGAGTACGGAAATTTTCCAGAAACTGTTGTGTGTTGTGTATGCGAGATGCTATATATTATGTGTCATGCAAAAAATGATCATAAATACAGTAAAGCCATAATGATATATAGTATCTACTGACTTTAGCTGCATTCTAGTGACTTGGTTATACACACACACACACACTGCAATCCTTTTGCTAAATGTTTGTTCTCTTTTTATTCTTATTCTTTATCTACAATTTATACTATTTTTAATTGTTATAGTTTCAATAGAAAAAATATATAAATATCAATAAATTCTACACCTTGCATAATGTCTTCGCAATGCATCTCCGCTAGGTCTACATTTGTTTTCAAGTTGAGACTTCAGTTATTCAGAGGTAATAAATGGGAGTTATACTGTGCCCGTAAGGCAGACTTCGAAGAATACTTTATGAGAATCAAGTTCTGTTTCCAACTCGGAAAAACTAACAAACTCTCAAGCTGTTAACAACTTCGTTTTTAGAAGTGAGCAGTGACGGCCGGAGAAATATTTAAGTGGGGGTGCTGCACATACAAAATAAAAATTAAAAATTCTTTTTTTCCTAATCAGTAACCAATTTATTAATAAATAAATTGACATATTAAAAAATTGTGTTAGTTCTCAGTGCATTTGTTTCGTGCAACGATAATTCAAAATATATAATTCTTTTCATATTATATTTTATGTCATCATCATCATCATACGTATCAAGAATTTAGGCCTAGCATGGCCTGTTCCGGCCTTAGAAGTCATCGTTGAATCGTTTAAGAAGACGTCCTGGTTTTCTTTTTCCTAATGGCTTGTACTTTAAGGCTTGTTTTGGTAATCTTTCTGTTTTCATTCTTTGAACGTGTTCCATCCATCTATGTTTATATTTTTTAATTTTTTCAATTACTGGTTCTTGGTTTAATTCTTTCATAATTTCTTCGTTTCTTTTGTGATCAAATAGGGTATACTTTGCAGTTTTTCTCATAAACTTCATTTCTGCTGTTGTTAATCTTTGTTTGTCTTTTTGTTTTATTGTCCAGATTTCGCTTCCATACATTAAGGCAGGTAGGGCTAATGTATTGTATACTTTTAGCCTGGTTTGTTTTTGAACTAGGTTTGGTTTAAATATAGAGTTAATTACTCCTGTTATTTTTAAATATTTTGCAATTTTTATGTTTATATCTTTTTCATTTTCATATGTGATCGTACATCCTAGGTAGTTAAATGAAATCACCTGTTCTAAGATCTTGTTATCTAATACTATTTTAGTTCTTGCTGGATCTTGTCCTTTAAAGGCCATAGTTTTTGATTTTTCCGTTGATATCATCATACCATAATCTTTGGATATCTCATTTAGATTTAAAATAGCTTTCTGTAAGTTATCTTCAGAATTTGTAATTATTATTTGGTCGTCGGCAAAGAGGAGAGTGTTTAAGTTAACTGTAGGTGAAAGTTTAATTCCTTGATGTAAATTTTTACTCCATTTTATTATTATTTCATTTAAGTAGATATTAAAAAGAGTTGTTGAGAGGGGACATCCCTGTCGGACCCCTTGGTTTATCTCTCTTGTATATGATAGCTCGTGATTTAATCTTATTTGTATTTGATTATTTTCATATATACTTGTGACAGCTTTTAGGATATTATTTGGTATTTGTCTTTCTTTTAATATGTTAAATAATGTTTCTTTTAACTTTGTCAAATGCTTTTTCAAAGTCAATAAATGCAATATGTGTTTCTAAATTATATTCTCTTCTTTTCTCTATTATTAATTTTAGGCAGAAGGCTGGGTTTATACATGATCGTCCTTTTCTAAATCCATTTTGTACCTCTAGAATAAAGTTTTCGGAATATTTCATTAGTTTGCTATTTATGATTCTGCTATATATTTTGTAACAGGAATTTAGTATACTGATACCTCTATAGTTTTTAGGGCATCTCTATTACCTTTCTTAAAGATAGGAATCACAATTGCTTTTTTCCATTCTATTGGGGGGATACCAGTTGAGTAAATTGTATTTAAAAATAATAAGAGTCTTTCTTTGAATCTTGTTCCTGCGTATTTATATAGTTCTGAACCTAGCTTATCTTCTCCAGGTGATTTTCCGTTTCTTGTTTCTTTCAGGCTGGTTTCTAATTCTTCTTCAGTTATTTCCTTTTCATTTTCGTTAATTGTTTGCCAGTTGTCTTTTTTAAAATATTTGTCTGTCCACAGTTCTGTGTAGTAATTTAGAAATTCTTCTAATTTCAATTCAGTGTTTAATTTTATGTTTTCTTTGGTATCTGCATTTAGGTGTTTCAAAATCTTATATACATTGGGTCTTATTTTATATAAATCATGTTCTAAATTAGAAACAAATTTGTTTCATGATTCTCTATGTCTTTTTCTGACTTCACTTTTAGCTATGGCTCTTATTCTTTTATATTCTATTTCATCTTCTAATCTTTTACTGCTTAACCATTTGTGATAGGCTTCTTTTTTCTTTTTGATTATTTCTTTGATTGTATCATTCCAGATCTTTAGTTTTTTTCTTTTATTGAATTTTTTGGTCTTTCCTAAGCTTTCATTTGCTGCTGCATTTAGTATCGTTTTAATATTAAGTTTTATATTTTATGTTATTAACATATAATATAATTATTAACATGTAATAATTATATGTTATTTTAACAAAATAAAATAAGATTTACAAAAAATAGTTCGCCTTCACAACGAACACGCACCAATAATAAAAGTTTCGTATCTCACAGAAATAACGCGCGTAAGCATACAATTTATCTGTAAGCGACACTGCTCAAGCGAGCAGCGTCGGAATCACTTGTAACGTGCAATCACAAGCGCAAACGATTATCGGCGAGTCTAGTTGCAATTGGCCGAACGTGATAATTCTGACACTGCGTTAGATCGCAGTGCATTTGTTTCGTAATCTAAAGCGCTAATCGAACAATTCCAATTATTAACTATTCAATCAATGTCGAAACATAAGCTGCAACCTTTAACATGTTGTATTGCATTTATATAATGTTGTAAGCATTGTTATTATTTATAAACACAAACAAGATTTAATTTTTTCATTTTTTCTTTGAGGGGTACTGCAGTGTCGCAGTGCTTATGTATGAGCCGCCGCCACCTGGAAGTGAGCGAAACGATTCAAATATTCTATTAAGTTTAAAAGTGGTGACTTTTTGAAATACATTTATGAAGAAATTGGGCATCACATTACCTACGAGTTTCGTCCTAATTGTTGAATGCGAATTTACACTTTTAACAACACTTGCGCCACATCTGTGCCTGAATTTGACTTCGCACGCCAAAAGTAGCGCGATTATTGTTGTTATTATGTATTATTACTATTAACTCTCGAAGTCGGGTATGACGGCCATTTTCGTTTCTTTGTTTTTTTCCAGTTCTGAAGTTTTAACGACACATGGAAAAACTGCCGAGGCCAACAGCGCGAATGCTGTTCGCTGAATCAAATCACAAGGGAACAACATTCCATGTTGGAAGAGAACATGATGGAATAACAAACAAACGCCATGTTCTTAGATTAAAGGGAAAACAAAGTTTATGATCCCACTATATACATATATAATTTGAACAAAAAATTATATTTTCTTGTTCCTCTACGTCCACATTAACTGTTTATGCCACCATAATGATTCGCACCATCTTATTTTTTAATTATTGATCGGGATCAGGGATGAAATTAAAAAAAAAATGGAGGAAAAAAATTAAACCAGGAGCTCCTGTAAATAATATTGCAACGAGGATTCAAGTCTGCATGCCAACTGTTTATAATGGTACTTTCCATGAAGAATCTTTTTTAGATAATAATAATAATATTGGAATTCAATTAACAATCATTCCGATGTAAAATATTTTCTTAATATAAATAAACGAAAAAAATTTCTTCAAGAGTGGAAGCGTCGCGTTCGCCTTGTTATCGTGCACACAACATAGCAAGGGGAAAGACATTTTTATCGCCTACCGCCACACAAAAATCTACTTCAAAACCCTCTAAGTATACAGCAGGACATTATTAGAATCATAATAGCCATCTTATGATTTCGTCAGCATTTTAAATCGAACTTTTAATCAAGTAAATATATCACGTTTCCATGACTCGATATACTTTTATTGTTCTTGTAAAAGAAAAAAAAAACTTAATGAAAAATAAAAATGTGTTTCTTTCAGCCAAGCATCTTCTTATAAGTAGATAATTTCCAGTTGAAGAACTCTCGAAACCTTGTTGACATCGTAAGTTAAAAAACTAAAGACAAACAGATTTCCTTCACTATTTTCTAGAAGTTCTTGAAACTTCCTCTCGAAATAGGTCGTTTATTATATTACGACATTTCAACTGTTCTTAAAAACCAAAGGAGAGAAAAACTCAAAATGCCAGTTTTCTTAAACTATCATTGATTTAATAATATTTGAGCGCCAAATTGGATCGAAATCGGTTTGTGAATTAAAAACGTTTCAATGCAAAGGATGCTAAACATTCCATTTAACAACTAAATTGAATTTTAACGACTTAAAAATATTGTATACGAAACGTTTACACTATTTAAAAGTTAGATAACAGGCATCGAAGTTAGATAATAGGCAAGTTGTCTACGAGAAAATACTATTATATCAATGAGCATTTCTTGTCAGTACGTAATCAATAATAAAAACTATCGATCACATATACAGTAAATCCATGCGTTTAGTTACATATTACTGTTATTTATGGCCCCACAGACAAGCAACCATCAATCACCGATACATAATATCATTTAACTTTTAAGAGAAGCCTTATCATTTTAGGAGAAATGCTTGGAAATATTATAGGTCATTGTTAATCATTCCATAATTGGTGTCTGATGGGCTCTGAACACGAGACACTCCGAGAACTGTAAGTCCACGCGATAATTGATTGTGTTGTTGAACTGCCATAATGTTAATTTGGCAAAAAATACTCAGCGAAAATTAACAATGAAAAAAAAAAGCAAGAAGACAAACCACCCTTAGAAGTGCTTAGAATCGCTAATATCAGCGGTCGATATTGTGGATCAGTGAGACATTTTTCTTGTTATTTTGTGACCTTTTCGCTCTATACACATGTATAGACTTCGGGCTCAGCGCATTTCACTTTCTAATGCAATCAATAAAGCTGACCACACAGTTTTTATAGCTGCAAAATTCGGATATGTAAACGTTAAATCTGTTCATGCACGCATATCCCCCTTCTCTTCCGCTAATTATAGCCGAAGAGAACGGGGGGGGGGGGGGGGGACTGTTCCTTTTAAAAGATCTTTCCAGACATAAAAAGTTACAAACGATAAACGATATCCTAATTAAGAAGTTAAACTGATCAGAATCATTAGTCAAATGCCTATCATTACTACGAATTCTTGTAGCAAGGATTATTATAACTAATAATAAAATTTGCTTAGCAGAAGGCCTCTCAAATGTTTTCGCCCTGATCATAAGAGAAAACATCAACTACCCCCCCCCCTCTCAGTCCCGAAAGTAGGGATGTACGAAATGTTTTATAGTCTTTGGGATTAAGGCTGGAAATGAGATTTCTCCTCTGGCTTGTTAGATTTAGTCGAGTGGCCGTTAACAACTGATCTGAGATGGTTTCCAAATAGCAATATTTTAAGTGATTGAGAACTGTGGACAGCGGTGATTTTACAGAAAATGAAACCTACGTTTCGTTTTCCGTAAATTTCAGCAATTCGATACATTGCTCCTAATTGATCATTAAATGGTATGGAGTACATGGACACTGTATATATTTGTCATGTGTTCTTGGGACTGATTTGCAAATTAAAAAAGTTTCAGATAAGGAAAATCCTCCCACTTCCGTACAAGACCGGCTGACTCACGTTCAATTGAAAAGTCCTTATAAAGATTCTTCGCATTCTAAAAGACATTCGAATCCAGGTCTTTCTTAAGATCGTATCGTCTATACCGACTGGTTTTGACTGAGCTGAGTGGTAGGAAACATATAAAACACCTTTGGAGACTCTGTGAGAAAGCGATGTGTGTGCTAAAGCTGTTTCAGAACAATTGTTCATGCTAGTACTTATTTTATTATTTTTTTCATACGCACTCGTATTAGATCAAGTTGACGCTGCTTGCGTTTGACTTTAACAGCCCAGCTGAACACTGAAAATATCCTTCAAATGCTAGTTAGCTTATAAATTACTGTTAAGTTTACTTCCAGCTAGTTCAAAATATAAATATGTACATTTCGTGATTTAGATAAGAAATATACATATTTATATTTTGAGTTCGTGTTGAAGTTTCGGTATATTGGACGACCCTGACTTATATTACTTCATTGACTTACTCTTTTATACTGCAAAGAATTTTCTACCTGTTTCTGATTAGCTCATTTGCAATGAAGATGCAAAGTAGATAATTTATGAAGTCCGTAGGGTAGAACTACTCGAACTTTCCACAACCGCTCACTTTGAAAATATAAACGATAGTCAGGTTTCCTCAGTTCAGAGAAAGTAGAACATTACTCGAACTATAAGGAATATTTTTAAATCTTATTATCTTTGACTAATAGCATAAGTCGTCACTCTCCCACTAACAAAGAAATAGATTCTGTTACAGTGGATTTTTAGATCTTTTCGAGTCAAATGAATGAGGTGATCCTAAAGAACACGAAGAGTTTTTCACAAAGACAGAGAAAAACTGGCTTTGTTATTCTAATTGAGAAATTGACCTTGAGAGAGAGAGAACCGCAATTCTTAGACATAACCGATGACACAAGGAAAGCATTTATTACTTACAAAATTGTTAACATCATTACAGCTACTTTGCGTTTTCTCTTTCAATCGTAAAAGTATTTTGCAATTCCGCTTATCTGCGCATGTTTTCGAACTTCGTTTCCAATCCAAAGCGTTTAACAAGAGAATACGAATTAGTATAATAACTAATACACAACATTTCTTAGATTTGATATTTTTTCAGAACATAACCTGCACAATAAACAGGCCGCGTTATCTGAAATTCGCTGAACACAAACAGACTGTGATAAATCGGTCTTTATGTGCAGAGAATTTTTGATAATATTGATTTGACTTTGATGGTTTTACATCCACGCAAAGTTTTATAACAATAAGTTTACTCGTTAAAATCATTAGGCTCAGGAGAGAGAGAGAGAGAGAGAGTAATCTGATCTGTTTTTCTATGAAAAAAGTATACGCGAAAACAACTTTTTTTTTTTTATTTCTTGTATTCATTTATTAATAAATCACTAAATATCAGGAACAAGATGGCAGTGCGAGTTCGTGTCCGAAATGAAGTTTGTATGTAAACAAAACAAGAGAAAAGATGCTATAACTTAAAAACGTGGCATTCTTAGTGAGTTCATTCTCTCTCTCTCTCTCTCTCTCTCTCTCTCACACACACACACACACACACACACACACACACACACACACACACACACACAAACAAACTGATATCCTTCTTACACACTGTTATTATTTTGCGATAGATTATGAATAATTAACCAATGGTAATCTATATGGCAATTCGACAGAAACCTGCCATAGTTACAGTTTAGTCATCACCGTTTAGACAAAAAAATAGTTTCTTGGTGTTAGTAAAACCAACAACGCACCACATGCTCCATTTTAGTAGTCCTTTATGAAAGTAGCATGAGAAGAGGTCCAAAATTCATTGGACAAATTTGCTGAACTTTTTCATGAACGACTTAAGACAATGTTTTGTCGCGGAGAAGACGATTTCTTGGAATGCATTGCTTTTATTCTTTATTACGTTCAAGTGTTTGATTATCCCGCGGCGCGTCGCTTTAATCCAGACTTGTATAAACCTAGCACTATGGAACGGTAATCAAAGCAGAAAAAAAAAAGGAAGAAGAAGTAAGCAGGACCTCCTTGAATGTTTATCTCCTGAATTTATGTCTTATTTTATTTATTCTCTGATTTTACTTGAGATCCTACTTATAACACCATATCATCATCAACACCATTTGATTTAGGAAATTCTTAGTACCTTTAGCAAACTGCATGACGATCAACAGGAACAGCTCTGTATGTTACTACACTATGATAACGCATTGTCTCATACTGCACTAAACTGCGCAGAAAAATATGCCATTCTATTCTCTCCTCGTCCCTCTTCTGAATTTTGCCTTTGACCTTCCGATTCAGAGAGGGTGACATTTCAAACTGGATGGTAAGGTAGAACAGACGGTTCTTGTCTGCTTTGGATAACAAACGAAAAACCTGTTCAATGATGCATTCTCGCCTATCTCATGTTCATTGTGGTTTTGGGAGTGCACCCGATTTAGTTTTTGTAATCGTCCTCAGATAAGTTGCTTTTGCCATTATAGTTATTCCTATCTATCAAAAAGCCAAATAATAATCCAAACTCTTATTTCACTTCTTGAATTTTAAAGCGTGATTGGTAGATGGTTTTAATCGCTTCATTTGAAAGCACCTTTACGTAGTGAAGGGCTTGAAAAAGGTCCATATTTTATTTCTAGATCCAGATACAGCAATCCCTCGATTAGTGCGCTGAATGCGTTCTTTAAAACAGGCGCATTAATCGAAAACGCACTAATCGAATATATATATATATATATATATATATATATATTATATAATAACCTATGGGAAACAGTATAATTCGTTCCTCAAATTTCTTTTTTAAACCTTACTTTTTTTATGAAAGAATTAAGGTACGTCTCCGGGCCTAGTTAAAGGAAAACCATGAAGCTGAAAGACAATAAAACATATTCAGAATATAAATTTTATTATTCTGCTTTTTAACCAAAGAATTGAGCTAACGTAGTTTGGCGGGCATTTTTTTTTTTTTTTTTTTTTTTTTTTTTATTAAAAAAAGTAAGGAAAACACGAGAAACGACCATCAAAGCGCTATTATAATTATAGTACGCCCAAACGTTTGTACAGCTTTGCTTGTCTTGGTGCCAAGAATAAATTTCTCCCCTTCAGCATGAATTTTTTTTCATGCTGAAGGGGAGAAAGAAATGAAGGACGTACGAATTGGTCACCAACACGCGAAATCACGTGCTTTATAGATAAAATTTACGGACTGTTATACAAGTAAAATAGTTACCACTTTAAAAAACTACGATGATCATAAAACAGAAGTTAATTTTCCGACGTGTAATAATAAACAACTCATCCCACATACGGATTGATTACCCTATTATCGGAATGGATTCTCCTTTTTGTGACATGCGCAGAAGTGTCGAAGGGTCGCGAATCTGTGAGCGTACTATAGCAGATGACATAAATATTGGCGGTAAATTTTGGAACATAGTGTACATGGAAGTACTGCAGTAGGCAGGCCATTAAAAATAACTTTGTAAAATGTTTTGAATCGGGAACTAAATTATTTCATTCTGGCGAGTGATTTTTTAAAATAGTTAGCCATAAAAATGTAGGGATAGAAAATTTTTAAAATCTGTAACATTTATTTTTAAGATGTATATAGGCGCACTAATCGAATTTGGGTATCGATGCGGCAGGCCCATTAGCCTGCCGCAGTACTATAGGTTTATAACCTTTCATGGCCAGCCATGACCAAACAGTGATCATAACTAACCATCATACGATATCTTTCTCATCTTCCTTTCAAATTCCTTTCTCATCTATTACATCTGTTGTGTGCGTAACGATGGAGATCGTTACGCAAAAACCCGCTTACCCACAAAAACTCCGTTGTGGGTAAGCGGGTTTTAATGAGATATTTGTATTTCTGATCTTTTCTGAGATTTCTGAGTGTTATAATCTCGGGTTTTTTTCATCTCTCAAAACAAACAAACCAACCCAAAATACAGGCAACACAATACACTAGCTTAGCTGCTTTGTCTGTAATTGTCCAAACATTCACACCCATTTCCCACTCTATTTCGAACTAATTACGCTAACAGTTTTCAGTTTTCGTGTGCTTTTGGTTCAAACAGTGTTCCCTATCACGTTTTTCCTAAAACATAAAACCACAACTGCCTTCGACTGTTATTTCCTCTTAATCAAAGGTACGGTTGTTTATCCAGTCTGTCCTTTCTATGCACTTTTTATTAAGCAAATTCTAATTCTACATTGAAGATACTAAGCTGAAACAGTACATCGCATTTTTACGTTATAAATTTATAGCATATTTTAACTAATTCGAAAATAAAATCCAACTATACTGGCAACGCCAGTATAACAAATTGCGGCAGAACTCACACAACATCATCATCAAGGGTTTAATGCATTAAAAGTTCACGTAACGTTATTTAAGAGCAGAACGCATCAGGAGATTACCTGATAAAATCTCTGTACTTGATAGATCCACGTGCAATTAAAGGCGTGCATTAAAACGCATTAC
Organism: Typopeltis vanoorti; assembly: GCF_054136105.1. Classification (NCBI taxonomy): domain Eukaryota; kingdom Metazoa; phylum Arthropoda; class Arachnida; order Uropygi; family Thelyphonidae; genus Typopeltis; species Typopeltis vanoorti. Next base: position 76,216,939 of record NC_143573.1, on the reverse strand, counting down.
CGGTGTATTGGAAAACAAATAAAAGAGGTTGTGTAAGTGCCTATTTAATTAAAGAACGGTTTCTAAATTATCAGTTATTCTATTTTTAATAAAAAATCATGTTTCCGATAGTTGTAAAAATAAAATGGTGAATTTTTAGCTTTTCTTTGGAACGTAGTCCTCTTTTTGTACTGGTCTTAGTTCCTTAGTTCCTTATACTATTCGTACTACACGAGATTTCATAGGAACCTGAAACAAAGTTCAGTAGCAAATATGATGAATATTCACTCTCCCCCTACCCACCAAATAGACCATTAAAAATGGCGTATGTCATGTTGAAATAGCCCAGCTTATACTTATCCGTGCTATTTCAACTCGGGATGGATGATGCAGAACAAAACTGGAGTAGTAAAGATTATATTTCCAAACAGTGGGGTGAATCAAACATACAACATAATACAATAATATTCAGCTCTCAGAAAGATCAACGTATGAATAAGCACTGCTTATTCTTTTCTATACTTTTCTAAGAGGGCTTGATTCTCGTTTTTTTTTTTTTTTGTTTGTTTGTGATTAATTTACAACTGCGATCTCGATTTTGATATCTAAGTAGTTGATTAACTAAATGAAATAGCAACTTTCTTGGACTACCGTGATGTTCCCCTCTTCCTCTCCCCCCACACCTCGAAGAAACGCTAGAGAATAATCAGCATATTCGATGTTTCTGCTGTAGGAGAAAAATGCGATGCAGTTTTTTTCTTATAAAATATTTCATAAGAAAATGTGAAATATTTTAAATGTTTAACCCCTACCTCCTATTCTTCATTCTTCCAATGAATTTCTTTCTATTTTAAAATCATGTCATCTTATATCCGGCTCTCAGTAACTTAAAAAAAAAAACACAAGTACACACATAAGATACAAATCATTGAAACTGCTTTTATAAAAGGTGATCAAAATTGATGCATCCTTGTTTATGGCCTTGGGGAGCGCCACCCAGTGATCCAAATGCTGCAACACTTTGCAGGAATGCATTGTGCATCATGCAGAAGCGAAATATAGGGAAAAAAAAAGTGCTTCCAAAATTCATCACCTAGAGGCGCTGTATGATGTGCTGAATGTACATGTAATTTTTCTGTGTGTGTGTGTAAGAAAGAGAAAAGCGACACAAGCACCAATAACGCATTTTTATTCCCTTCTATTATGCATTCACCGACTGTACTGTTCAATGTGCTGCTCTTCCCAGTATGCCACAAAGTGTATTATGTGAAGCACACTGTGAAATACAATGCATTTCACATTGTGTTCAACTGCAGAACGCAGCTGGTAGGGAATGCTGCTGCGCACATGCTGGTTATGCTGCCTTTTAGCGGTGACATGTTATCCGGATGATTCTGATAAACCCTGTCTTTGCGAAATCCCCAAGCCAGAAGTCACAAGGGATCAGATAAGATGAACGAGGCGACCCATGCAGTGGGAAATGCATGGCTGATCACACCGGCTTTCGTGAAATGTTCTCGAAAAACCTCCTTTATGGATCGACCGATGTGTGGAGGGGCCCCATCTTGCATGAAATGACTGAATCCATGCACAGGCGCTGCTGTAGAGGTGTCACAACAAAATCGTTTATCATATCGCTAAACCTCTCTCTCTCTCTCTCTCTCCAGTAACTGAGCAGATCACAGGACCCGACTGGCGAATATCCTCAAAAAAGAATGGTCCAATGATAAAAAACCTGCACCACAGAGTAACTTTGGATGAATGCAAAGGAATTTGTTGGACTACATGCGGGTTTTGCGTAGCCTATACCCGGCAATTATGGGTATTCGCAGGTCCATTCAGGTGAAAAATGAGCCTCATTTCTCCACAAAATCATCCATGGCCACGCAGCGTCCAACTCCACTCGAGTAAGGAATAATAAAGCGAATATCAGTTGATATTCAAAGTCCTGCGGGCGCAGCTCCAGTGTGAGGGTCATCTTGAATAGGTAGAAAAGCAGAATCTTCCATAGAATTTTCCAGACAGTTGTGTAGGCACATCCATGTATCTTGATACAGCACGTTCACTGCAGAAACCAACGCTGTTATTAATATCAGTTCATTTGTTGTGAACTGATTGGTTTGCGGTCTCTGCCAGGTCGAACTCGCAACGATCCCGTTTCTTCAAAACGACTATTCATTCGTTGCAGAGCACATGAAGATAGTGGACCTCGTCATTTGTTCAGGCGACGAATTTCGCGGAGTGCAGTAACAGCATTGCAATTAGTGCCTGGTTAGTCAAGCGGTTAGCGTACCCGCTCTCCAACCAACAGGTCGCGGGTTCGAATCCCGCCGTGAACATGGATGTTTGTGATTAACTTTCGGTGGAAGATGATTTTATCGCCCAGTGTGAGACTATCGCCTCGCTTACTGAAGTGGCTTGTAGAATTCCATGTTTGGCCTCTAAGCGGTGTTTCTCAACTTGTAAAAAAAATTAAAAAAAAAAAATATATATATATAATTGATAAAAATGGAAAAAAAATCCACAACCCATCCATCCACAGTACAAATGTGCTATAGGTTTAATAATAACTTTTCGTGGGTGGTAACCACATAAAAATTATTTAGGTAGTACAGCTTCATGAGGAAAGCACACGTTGGGAAAAGGTTGGTACCATCACTGTAGACGGTATTAACAACCAGAATAAAGGGAAGAATCTTTTTAAACCCTCCTGGCACGAGCCGAGTTGCGTGATATTCAAATTCCATGCATTTGGTGTTCGCAACGCCCCTGGTGGTGAATTTTTTGGACTACTTTTCCCCCTGAGATATTGCTTTCGCATGATACATAATGTATTCCCGCAAAGTTTGGCAGCACTTCGATCACTAGATGGCGCTCCACAAGGTCTTAGATAGCGATACTTTTATTTTGATTACTGTATATAGAGGGAATGGCTGAGCTGACGTTAACAGAAAAATAAAGTGCCATTATTATTATTATTATTATTTGAAAACTTAATTATGATTTTTGTCACTTTCTGCAACAAGCTTTCAATGGATTCATTAACTTTTCTTCAGTACCACTGTAAGCTGTCGAGTCCCATAGCAGGGTTTGACTCTACTCTATTCATGCCATCACTGTTTGCTTCTTAATTTCCATCCATCTGCTCCTTAAGACAGGTAGAGTCCCCTATTAGCGATCACGGTGATTTAATGCTGTGGAGACGCCACTTGTCTGCTACATCCCCTAAGGGCAAGAATTATGCCTGTAGATTTGTGTTCACAGGATCTGGTTTTCCTGCTTTCAGGGACAAAAAACTCAAGTTTCGGAAGAAAACCTTCCAACACCGTATGAGATTAGACAATTTACTATTTGACTGAAAAAAAACTGATAAAGTTACTGTTATATAGACAGGATTCGAAAACCCTGGTCTTTCCAGTTGATATAGGCTATACCTATATCATCTGAGCTACCGAGGCTCCTCACTGTTTGAGTGATGAAGAATTCGAAGACGGGTTTTGTTTTCTTAGTATGTTTAACACCTGAAAACGATCGATATGCTCTTTTGCTCTCTCAATTTCTGATTTTAAAATTATATTTCTTGACATTTTTTCTTCATTTTAGAAGTCGTCCTCAAAATTGCTATTAGGGACTTCATATCTCCACAACAGTGGTGGTGCTGTCAAATAGCCTAGTTCAACTTCGTTCGTATCCCCTTCCTGTATGATTTTCACATTTATCTTTGCCTTTCCTTTTTAGCTCGATCTTGTCCTTCCAAAGTATTTTCAGATAGTCGCTTACCGTTTGCATTCAATTCGATGGCATATTTTATCACGTGATCTTTCTAAAAAAAAAAAAAAAAGAATAAATTCCATGACGTTTGATCATTTCACTCGTTTTATAACTAGCTTTCTTTAAGTACCACGAATAGAAAGAGTGCTCACGTAAATAACTTCTTGACTGTGTTCACACACGTGCAACTTGTAGAATGATAACGCAAGCTTCGTTCATCTTTGAATAAATTATTGCGTCCTATACGAAGCGCAACTAAAATCAGTAAACAAAACCCGATCATTCTAGTTAATACTGCAAAAGTAATTTACTCTTCATCTGTAGCATAAAATTCAGATTTTATTAATGACAATTCAATAACAATGCTTTGTTGGTGAAAAAAAAATAACCTGAATAAATAATCCATTGACATTTAAGAGGTTCCGAATTTTGATTGTCTTTGTGTAATATAATAATAATAATAAGATTTTAATATCATTTACCTGAACACATATTTCAAAAGAATTATAATTATTCCAAACCAAATCGGATTTTGAAGAGTTTCGTCTCTAAGGGAATTCCACAGACATTTTCATGCCATTACAGGGATCTCATTATCTGCAATGGATGTTATTGCTACTTCCGACAATTTCTTCTTCTCTTCACGTATTAGGTCTAGTGGCCTATTACAGGACTATCCTTAGCCCTTCTAAGCCGTACCCGTCCCGAGGATAAGGTGACTAGCCCTATGCCTCCTGGTGTGTCGTATGTCTGTACATGCGTGGGTTCACGGGACCGGTTTGCCTGCTTGCGGGAGGAAAAAGCCCAAATAAACTGGGGAGAAAAACCCTGCAGTCCACGCCCAAGACCGATTAACTTAGCTATGTCTGAGAAAGATCTTTAAGCTCCTCACGTCAGCGATGGGAATCGAACCCGGGACACTCCTTTCCCAGGCATATGGTTGCGAAGAGCATAGCCACACGGCTAACCGCGAGGACGACAATTTCTAATTACTGTATTCTAGTTCTCGATCTTATTCAATCCTTAAATGCGCGTGCTTGCCTCTTTCTTTAAACTGAAGTCTTGTTTTACTCAGGAGCGATACCTGGTGGACAAATTCATCATATCACATAATACCGACAACACTACAAACAAGCATTCTGCTATATTTGTTTACTTAACTATACAACAACGGTGATTGAATGTGCCCAGAGAAATGAATCCATTGATCTTCTACACTGAATAATAATTCTTACGCACACATAAATATACACAGCTATACAAAGAATTCTTTCAATACAGCTTGATGAAGCATATTGCAATTAGTCACGGGTGTGTTAGCGTTATTCTGCTCTTGTACAATTAAACTTTAATCCCTTTTCGTTGTCAGGCCATTCATATCTGTCCTCCTTTCTACCTGCCTCACTGCGTTTACTCGCTCACCTCGAGTGACAAACGCAGACAGCAGAAGAAAACGATGACGCGTGCCAAAATTTGAAAAGAGAAATGTAGTATTTTGTGTTGTTGTCAAGGGAACTATGGTATTCTGCTAGAAGAGAGGTAATATGTGTTCTATTTTGGACAGTGATTGAGAGGCATCGCTTACCTTTATAATCTGTCCATCTGTTTGTTTTGTTTAGCACACAAACACACGAAAGAGAGAGAGAGAGAGAGAGAGAGAGAGAGCTTATCAGTCAGTGTGAAGAAAATAGAGCTAAAGGGCGTTGGGTGCTGTCTCTCGATTATTTATTGATTACTGGAAGAACACAACACATTCTACTCTTCCTTTTCATTTCAGAAACCATCAGAATGCTCTAAAATGTGTCAAGCTACAAGATCTTCCGTTACTAATGTCCTAAACATAAAATAGCTTGCCATACTTCAGTGGGATGAGGACACCTCTTCAACTTTGAAGCTACAAAAACACAGTCTTGGCTTGTTTTCAATAAAGATTCATATCTCCTACGACAACACCCAAATTATTATTGCACCTGACATTCATATTTTACTTTTCTAGGAACAAATATATTCAGAGCTTCTTAAAAAAATAAAATAAATAAATAATAATAACAAACCTTGATGTCCTTTACTACCACTCAAGACACTACATTTCACCTGTATTTGGAACAGTGCACCAAAGATATCCCTAAAATTCTTGATATTATGCTGTACCAAGCAGGTCAGTTTGGTAAACTAACGACTCTCTTCCCCCCACAATCTCACTCAACAATTCTTTCACACACACCATTTATTTTTCTGCCATTTCTGTAGGTAATTTCCGTTGTCACTTCCGCGAGCGTTTGAAATGACTTCCACCATTCTTTAGCTTTCTTCCATGCCTAAGAATAAATATGTGAGTGTGGCTGGTTCATCTTCACTCCAATCGACTTATCCCCCCACCCGTCCTCTTCTTTTATTCTGCCAGAAGACAAATGTAAGCGAATAAAATGATACAACTGTCAGCTTTTCAAAAATAAATAAATGAATCTTCTAACGCCTTTTATTCCACAAAGCAAGTAGGCAGAGCTCCAGGATTCCTCCTCTGTCTTTATCGCTTCTTGTCCACAGTCCACATTGCAGCACTACTGTAACGTCTTCTAAGAGAGATTTAAAAAAGGGGAAAAAGTGGTCATCAAGAACTTTGTCTAGTACACCATCGTATACAAAGTTGCTTTATTTAGTTTTCTATTAGAATTCGCACATTGCTTGAAAGTCTGTTTATCGCTTTTATTGTGTTTGTCTGGTTTTAAAAAAATATCCGGTAGAGCTTTTTTTTTTTCCCCCTTCAGCGGCAGTTCTGATTGCTATTCAACCATGTTATTTTTAATTCTGTGCACTCGGTCGGTTCGGGTTGTAATGCACATATACGAGGCACTGAATATTTATGGAGTAATTATACTGTATATAAAATGATATAACGTTGGATTCTGACTGCCCACATCTAGAGTGGAACACGCCAGCCTACTGCGATGCATGTGGTACCTTACGCTAGGCATAATATAGTTAGGTATATAAAACAGAGCGTAACCATCACAGTAATGGGGAAGAAAGAAGGTAACGATATTATGAACTTTAAATAAACGAATAAGTTGCTTCTCAAAGATGCTCTTGTGACTGTAAATGAACAAGCGCTGACGCGGATTCAATGTTGACCAGAAGAGTAAATGAAAATGGTAAATATTTTTGGGAAGACTATGCAGAGGCAATTATTCCTCTCTCCTAAAAAATAAAAAAAATAAATAAAAAAATAAAAAAAAAATCACATTCCTCCAGTAGTGTGAATTGAGATGTTTGTGGATGGAAATGAGCATTGCTATGACATGAAAATATGAATTCACACTTTTGTATTGCAAAATTGCTACTCTTATTTTCAATATAATTTAAGTTTTAATACTGAGAATGGGTCGTTGTACGCAAGCTGAAATGACAATAAATCCAAAAATCTGACATTATTTACACTTTACTGTGCAATATCTCGGAATTTCTTCAACGTTTTCCCTTTAAAATCAATACTCTAATTTGAAGAAATGGATTCTGGGCGAACATCCGAAAAATACTGATATATATTCTTCGGATGTTAATGAGTCTTACAGACTCCCTCTATGCAGATCAGTAGTTAAAAGTTACGGCGATTGCGTCAAGTGCAGAGTAACTGTTATTAGTGCAGACTATAAACTGCAGTTATGAAGTAACTTTCACTATTTTACGACGATGGCGAGCACGGTAACTCATTTTTTCCAAGCACCAACATGATGCAGTTGCAAAACGATGCAACGTTTGTCCTTCCTGTCGGAAGATATATTAGGTTCGAATCCTATCTAGGACGCGAGGAACTTATATGAGAATATCGAACTGAAGATGTGCTAGTCGATTTCATTTGGCTCGTGAAAAGTTCTTCATCCAGCAAAACAGGCAGTCGGCACCACATCTAAGAGATATATGGCATTGGCCTCACAGCTTTAGTTCGTTTGGTCGTAATGATAGCCAAATAAGATCATCTTATGTGTTTTATCCAATAAAGAGTCATCCAATGGCTGCAGATTTATGCGGCACCGTTTAATGTATGAACAAACAGCTGAGAAATGAGATACGACATGAATATAAAAACAGTTCAAGCCACGTATAATGATATATAGACATAGCAAATTGGAGTCAATCTAATAACAAGATTAGTTGCTATAAAATAATTTTAATATAATCTAGTTTCTAGATCATGATTCCCAGCTTGCGTAACCCATTATTCACCCTCTCCCCTTATATATCAGAACATTGTTATAGGGATTTTACTTTTTCGTGAGTGTAATATACCTGGCATTCCCATGGTTCGTACACACATGTCGGAGAAATCTTTTACCGTGCCATTATTAATAAGCTAATAATGATACCACCAAGAAAGACAGAAACACACGCAACATAGCTGGGTCCTAGGCCCCATTCCTGATCATCGTGCCGGGGTATACTTTATACCGCTTCCCTCCCCTCTCTCTCTTGTGGGTCTTGATCGAGACGGTACAGTTCTTGACTTGAATCCCATTGAAAATATGCATGCATACATCGTTATACTTCGGATGTTGGTCTGGAACTCATTCCTTTCACTTGTGAGATTGTGATATTGTTGGAAGAGTTGCTTAGAAGCAGTTTTAGGAGGTGCAAATCAGTATCAACTACTAGTCGTTATTTTTTTCTTTTTCTTTTCTTTGTCAAGAAATACTGTTCAAGAAATTCAACATAAGAATACCCCGAATACAAAATTATCTAACCAACATGTAAAAAATTAATTAAAAACTATGTAATGGCAACTAAAAAATCCATATATTTTGCAAGTAAGAAAGTTTGCCAAACGAACGATTTTTAATTAACAGAAAACATTTACCACAGTATTGTTTATGTAAGTTATTGTGTCACCAGCATACTGTATGTATGAACCCAGAGTATGTAGAAAATGCATTACAATGTAAACGAGTATACTAGAAGAAAAACATTACTAGGAAACCAATCATGATACTTTTGAAGATGTCATGATATGATCAGGAAGGAAAATCATTAACATGAAAAACGAACAAAAAAGACCTAATAGGCTTTTTTTTCTCATTCATAGGTCTTATTTTATAATTTTTTCTGAAAGAAATGTATCTATATTATTAATCACATTACTATTGCCAAGAGGAGTTTCTTGATGTGCGCGCAAAGGTTCGACGTTTGATGTCTAGAGAAGAGTTTTCGGATTATTTAATTCTTAGTCCGTCCACAGTACTAATGTACGAACATAGAATACTGCAACCGTTTGTGGGTGATACGAACTTAATATTAACAAAAGGAATTGAATACATTAAATCAAATTATTAATTTGCAAAAATAATTATAAAATCACATCATCGTAATGTGGTTTCAAAGCCAGTTATAGTATGCCTCTTTGCCAATGATTTCTTCTTAAGCTTAACACCATTATGTGAAACACCATTAGTAACAGCTGCAGATAGAGATACGATTGAAAAGAACTAACAGAGCATCAAGAAGACATCTGAATAACAGAAAACCCTTTTATCGATGTATTTTTTCAGCAAAGAAGACAAAGAACCAAAAAGAAGAAACAACAACAGGTCAGCAACATCAAAAATAGTTCCAGTAAGAGTATAAATAGCCAAAGGTCAATGGAGACCAACACGCAAGTCAAGGGGAAGATAAAATGTGAGTGATCTGAATGGAGTACTAGTTATAACCTAAGAGAGTAGATGAAAACAAGAATTATATTATTATTTTCTTGTACTGCTGAGTGACTTGATGCTGAATTTCATACGCAATCCGTATTTAATTTACAGCTGTTCTGATTTATGACAATCAAAGTTATTATCATACTAAGTGAAAATCAGCTAAATTTGGGCAAAACTTATACAACTTAATAGGTAACTGAGTAAATCAATTTTACTTATTCTCTTTTAAATCACCAATTATAAAATCAATTTTGTGTATTGTTTTATACATATCGCGCAACTTTGGTAATCAGAACCCACGTTAACTGTAACTCTCGTTATTTCATAGCTAACTTCAATCGTCAGTTTGCCACTATAACACTCACGAGTGCTGGCAAGTTATTTTATTTTTATTTGTTACTTTTTCTTTAAGATAAGTTAAGTAACTTAGAGAGAGAGTATCAGAGATTGTTGATATTTCAAGGACATGAAAACGAAGAAAACGCTATAGATTGCTAGAAGGAATTTGGAAGTGACAAATCTACAAGCAATTTAAAGTTCAAGCAATACTTGCTTAGAGTAAGCAAAAGAAAATATAGTACTCATTTAGAAGATTCTTTTAGTCCTTGGGCTGCTTAAGAATGTATGTAAGAAACAAATAAAAGAACAAAGAAAAGGGGAAAAAAGAGGGGTGTATAGTTTAGTAAAATGTAAACCAATACATATTTTAAGTTGTCCAAGTTTCATCGCACCTATAATGCATTATAATAAAGAGGTTTATCAAAGTTTATCTAAAAATGTACGATTTTCCAAAACAGAAATAAGTAATTGTAACGCTTTAGTGATTTAGACACACTTTTGCCTCAACTAGTTCTGATTACCGAGGTCGCATTGTTTTATATTTTATGAACTACGTCACCAATTAGTTAGAGAAGCTAGCTAATATACATAAACGTACATTCATTCGCTAATTCAATTTTCCCTCGATAAACATCAGTCCATAACAAAGTGTCTTACCTGATATATTTAAACACAGAAAACACAGTTTGGGATAAGGAAAATGGATCTGTTTTGTGCAATGTGCAGTAGTGTCCATGCTTGGAAAGATTGTGTACTGGAGTGTTTGTGTAACTTAATTTGTATAACGGACACTTGCTGTGCATAGAAGAGACAACAGGATGCAGTGCCACAGTTCCACATCTTTATTGATGATATAACAGTGCTGAATACAGACAAAAGTGTGCAGTGCGCATTTCAGTTCAACAAGTTTGGGTGATGTGCGACAAGAACAACTCCTTAAATCTTTCAATAGCACTTTTTAAAAGCTGATAAGAAACATCAGTTTTGCAGTACAGTTTATATGAACTTTATAAAATGCAAACGGTTCAAAAACGTCAATAGGAATCCCGTCAGACACTAAAATTAATTGGTGCGTTGCTCACATCTTGATTTTCTAAATGAGGAAGCTTCATTTTTATTGCACAAAGCCTTCAGATAACTAAAATTAGCCTCGAAGACACAATGCTGCCTCCTTTAGAATATTTAATGATACATATTAGAGTGAAGGATTATCATAAAGCTCGAAGTTTCGATGCACTTATGACTTGCAAAACATCCGATAATATAATTATTTCGCAAAATGCACGTGTCGAAATTAATATATATAGTTAGCCGAATTTCGTTTCAGTCAGTAACATTATAAACACCATTATTTACATGCAAGTCCAAAATCAACGTTTTTTTCCCCAGAAAAAATAAATATTTGCTATATTTCTTCTTTCATGAAAGAAGGATAATGAAGATTAAGAAGCGCGTTGTGTAATTCAAGCAAAAATATATTATTTAATAAGCTATTGTTACTCATCACACTCAGATTTGTAACAAATTTCTCACATTTTTCCACGAGAGGGCACTGCTATCAATGTCTGCTGAAAAACCGAAGAGATTTATGTGTTAGTTAAATAGTGTTTTATTTTACAAATTAAGTCAGTAAATCTTATCAAGCAAAGTGAAATTCTAATTCATACAGTTTGTTTGTAATGAAAACCCGAAACTGTAATTAATCACTATATATGTGAAATGAACCTAATTTTACTAATTCTTAAAATAACTTAATTCTTTAAAAATGACATTATTATACACTGGTATTACAGTTTATAGTATATTATACAGGATATCTACAAATGATTACCCTGATTTCAACTGGCTATAATATTTTAACAATGAAACTAACTGAATAAATTTTGTTGAAGGTAAACTTGGGCACTCACAAAGTTTCCATACTGGTATCTTCAGGATACTGCTTTTGCCACCAGGAGCGCTGCTGCTGATTTTCTTTAAAAATGGCTTCAGTACAGGAAAAAGCCCAATGTATTCTGTGGCTAGCAGAAACAAAATCTCCAGTTACAGTGCAGCGAATGTTTAGGGCACAGTATGGAAAGAACCCACCTGATGTCAAGCTCATTAAGTCGCGAAAGACAAAGTTTTTAGAAACAGGTCAGTTCATAAGAGTACAAGCAGTGGCAGACCATCGATTTCCGAGGAGACAGTTAAGGTAGTTCAAACTGCCTTCACCCGGTCACCGCAGAAGTCAATCAGAAGAGCTTCACTAGAACTTATTGTTCTAGTACAGTCCACAAAGTGGTACGCAAACGTTTGTAATTGTTTGCGTACAAAGTCCAAATTTTCCAGGAGATAAAGCCAGATGATCGTCCAAGGCATGAAGTCCATTTGCTAACCTCATTTTGAACCGCATCGATGAGGATAATGATTTTTTGCAGCGTGTTTGTTTCTCTGATGAGGCAACATTTCACTTGAATGGAGTAGTCAACAGACATAATGTAAGGATCTGGGGGATCTGAAAACTCACATGCCATAAGAGAACACATTGGAGCTAGTCCAAAACTCAATGTGTGGCGTGGACTAATGCATGATCGAGTGATTGGCCCTTTCTTCTTTCTTGAAAAAGAAATTAATGGACATGCTCAATAATTATGCCATTCCCCAGGTACAGGAGATGCAACCAAAAGTTATCTTTCAACAGGACGGAGCCTCCCTTCCCCCCTCATTGGTCTCGTGATGTTTGCAATCGTCTTAATCGAGAATTCCCGAATCGCTGGATTGGCAGAGATGGTCCAATCCCATGGCCCCCGAGGTCACCGGACGTTACACCCTAGACTTTTTTCTTTGGGGGTATGTTAAGGATCTTGTTTATGCAACACCAGTTCCAGAACTTGTGACCTTGCGACAGCGCATCAGAAATGCAGTTGAAAGAGTCACATAACAAATGTTGGAGAGTGTGTGGCGTGCTATTGATTACCGCTTGGATATTTTACGTGTTACCGGCGGTGCACATGTTGAAGTTGTTCATTGACTTTTTTTTTCTATATATGCTATGCATTGAAGCCTAACTTTGTGTTCCATTTCAAGTATCCACTGAAGAGTTATAATATATTATAATCAGTGTAAACATTCGTGGACACCCTGTAGTTAGAGTGGTAATACCAGGCACGTAAATTTTATCTTCCGTAGCAGTTGAGAGACTGCGTGAATACTTTGTCCTTCGGCTGGAAAGATCCGGGTGTGAACCCTAACTAGGAAACAATATGTTTTATAAATGAACCTAAATCCAATCTCACAAGATAGTGGCAGGATTTCCTTTCGAAAATTTTTCATCCCACAGAATATGCAAAAAGGCGGGTGGTATAACAATTAACAGACAATTATATGGCCTCATAGCATTTGTTTTGCCCACAGTTAAACGAAACCAACAAACCAAATGCATTTTCTTTAACTGCACTATTTGTTCCCAAGTGTTTAATCACCAACATTGGCATCAATCCTAGCTTACGGTTGATTCATGTCGAAACATTTTTTCTCAATAGCGTTGAGGGGTGGGAGAGAATGGAACAGATCCCACGAACTAAATTAAAGCAGACACTCACGTTGGAAGGTATAACCAGCTGTCTGAGAATGAGCTCCTCAGTTGATACATGAATATCCAATCCTCCAGACCAAACCATCGTTTTCTGCATCAGTCGCCATTTCGTTTGTAAGTATAGAGAAATGCGGTGCTTTTGAAATCGTTGCTAAAAGTGAAGCTTCACTTATAAACGGCAAATATAAACGGCATGGGGAGGAGTAAACTATTTAAAAAAAATCAGCTTTATAAACCAGCAAACATTTTTATTGCATAAAATATGCCAAGTAAAAAAAAAATTAAAAAAAAAAAGTTTGACAGATATATGAAAAATAGCCCATATTTCATAAATTTTAAGCACAGGATTGTCATTATCTCTTTAATATGTATTTTACTGCCTATAATAGGGATAAGATTGTTGTCAAAACGGATAAGAGATCTTCCTGTATGTCTTTCTTTACCTATCCTACTATAAATCAACCCGTATGTCATTAACAGAGCGAAATCTGAGAGATGATAGGAACGTTCGCTTTTCAAAGCATGGAAATTGGAATTTTCTTATTTGAGCATTGTGTATATTCGCATATAAAATGGTAAAAGAATGCCTTTGAAAATTAATTGATGTATTTTCTTTACAAAGTTCATCTTCCTTAATGATTTAATTTAAACAATGCAAATATCGTATTGGGGGATCAAAAGTAATTCGTTACCTCTTTCTTTTTGAAGAAAGAGATTCGTTACCTTTTTCTTAGTTGCATTTTTGGTCGTTTTTGTTTTCTTTCGCGACCTTATGAGCTTATATAACAGACTAAGCACTGCACTTTCTTAATGAGGTAAATCGATACCTACAGGAGTTATTTTTATAGAAGCTGGTTCCCTTTGGTTATTATGATACCCGATAAGATCGTAAATGATTTGCAAGTCACAAGCGTCTACTCCATTGGATTGATAATCACAACTATTTCATTATGATAAAATGTGGTGGTTCTCCAATTTAAATGAATATTCACCAAAAGTGATATACATTTCTGCCTATTATAGCTTATTTAATATAAAAGCAAACATTTAATAATAAATTTTGATTAACTTTAATACTAAGCCCCTGTGACATTCCGAGACCGTTAATGGCATTATCAAATCTGATTTGTTGATCAGAAAGAATGCAAACATCAGGATGAAATTTAGAAGTGTTAAAAAATCATAAAGAGGAAAGCAAATAATTCAGCTAAATGCATTATCCTTAGAAATACATTCTCTTACAGTTAGCACATATTTCTGTACTTTTTTCATTAGGGGAAGATAAAATTTATTGTCAACGCATGCTACGTTAAGTACTGAAGTTTTTTTTTCTCTTTTTTATGTTAATTTTTTATAAATATATTTATTTAGTTAATCAGTATGACAGAAAAAAGGCGCTATAAAAACTATACTGAAAAGAATATATTGCGTTTTAGGGGAAAGTAACTCCATGCTTCATTTTCTAGATGAAAAAGCATTATTCATAACATTAGCTGATTTTCAAATGGAAATAATTATTGAAAAAAATAATAATAAATGAGGGAAGCGACATCTCAGTATTATAGGCAACTAAAATGTCTTATACTTTCAGTGAATAGACATTCTATAATCCTGAACATTATGGATAATTTGCTGATATTAACGATTTTAGTTTTGAAGTATTCACAATATATAAGATACTTCACAAACGAGTCATTGAAATTCTTCAAAAATAGTTGCTCTCTCTGTTCCTATCTTTCGTCATCTCCTCCGCTTTTATTACTTTTCCCAGCTTCTCACGAAACGATCTCGTATATTGTTAACTGAAATTTTAAAATTACACTTTTACTTTCCACGCTCGAAATCACAGAAACTGCACTATATCTTATTTATATATAATTTCGAAAATTATGAGCGTTGACACTGATCTGCCACCTTTGCTGCCATTTTCTGACCAAGTCGCCCAGCACGAGATTCCACGGCTTGAATCAACTGAAGGTTTAAGCTTAAGTCCACCTGTGCCTGAGCTCCTTGATGATAAGCTTCTCTTCGCATGTTGCAGCTTAGCACCGTGTGTCCATTTTGTTCAAATTGGAAACAGTCTTGTCCTAAGAAAAATAAATTAATAATAATAACATTTTATCTACTGAACACAGTTAATATGCAAGCATCAAAAAGTTATTAATTACTGTATTAATATTATATAATGATCGATGATTCTAATATTAATACTCATTAATATTTTCTTTTGGCATTTTCTTAGACGTCATTAAAGAGTGGAAGATATATATTCTTTTCCACAAGAAAATCCAGTTATATTCTTCCAAAGAAAACGCAAATAGTACCTCAACAAAGCAACCTCGTCCCATCTTAGTCAGATTATGAAATGACGAACACATGATCTATTTAAAGACTATTAATATTTTACTTCAAAAATATTGTTTAAAGATTGTTTTACTTATTAGCATTATGAACTACTTTCCACTTTCTTAAATAGGAAGTATAGGCAAATCAGCCTTGAGAACACTCGCAATTTACAGACAAAAATATTAGTGGTGGTGGGCAGTAGAAGGCGTTGTGTGTAGATGACGGTGGTAGCGGTTCTGTGTAGTTACTGGATTAAATGGTGGAGACGGAGAGTTGTTATTGAAAATGAAAATGCCAAGATATTATGGGACTTTAAAATTCAGATAGATAGACATCTTGGACATAATATGCCAGACATCACTGTACTCGAACAACAACATGTGTGGTTTAATGGTGTATCCATAACAAGGGATAGTAGAGTATAAGAAATGTGTAGGAAAAACTAACAAGTACATGTATAGGGATCTGGAGATTGAAATTTAACGACTTTGGGGCAAGAAATCAACAACAGTTCCAAATGTCATAGAAGGTGCTACAATATCAAGAACATTTATGAAACACGTGGAAAAGTTGAGCCTCCCAGATATAACATCATCTCAACTCCAGAGAACAGCACTTTTAGGGGACATCTCAAATTTTACGACAATTTCTAGTCGATTCCTAGGTCTTTGGATAAGAATTGAATTGAACTCATTTGCCTATCAAAGATTTTATTATTGAATTTATTATTAATATTTGACTGTGAATTCTGTTAAATAAATAAATATAATAATAATAATAATAATAATAATAATAATAATAAAATCAGCTGATTAATAAAAAAAATAATAAAATGAAGCGGTTATTTTTTTCCTACGTTCCAATGTTGTACTGCATTTATACCTCATTTGTTTTGTGCAAGTTGATTTAAAGTCATGCCAGAACTTCTTACATTCACTCACGGTTACTACAAAATTAACATAAAATTGACATTAAAACATAATGTTTTTCACATGTATAACTGTTGCTTATCAGTTAATTTACGTTGACAAAAAATGAAATAAACTTAAGAGAATTCACACCACACTATTCCAGACATCATGAATCGCAAATCAAAAATATTGGGAATTACATCCTTTAAACATCAAGTATAAGTCACGAAAACATAGAGAATAAATATATTGCGGTCTTATAAGGTGCAGTTAACAAAGAACATTGTTTTAACATATCTGTAAAATATTAGATTATATCTTATTAATCATTATTTTCATTTGCCACATTTTTCATGTGGCAATGAGTTTGAAACCATCCTCTGTGAGGTGGAATCTAACAAGATCAAATACATAGACGGGTGTTGTTACACACCTGGTGGATCGGTTGCTAGTGATGAAGAAATGCATAACCAAATAAAGACGATGGGCGCGAAAGAGTAATCATAATGGGAGACTTTAATTATACAAACATTGATTGGGTAGCAGTAGAATCTCATGAGAAGAATGAAACTGAATTAATTGAGCTGTTGCGAGACAATTTCTTCAAGGCATGCAACAGAAGGAACTTGACGTCAAAGAGTGTTAGATTTGATGATAGTGTCAAAGAGTAATTCAGTAAAATACGTAACTATTCTGCCTCAAGTTGGTGACAGTGATCATGTGGTATTCACTTTGGAAGTGACTAAGTTTATGAATATTCCATTTAGGAAAGGTTACATGCTGAACTACAAAGCAGGAAATTATGACTAACTGGGAAGTATACTGGGTTCATCGCAATGGTATAAACTGCATGTGCTCTCTTTTATTAGGGATGTGCCAATTTAGTCCTATAGATGAAAAATTTGCAATTGTGGAAGAAAAAGATCTAAACAGAACATTTTCTAATCCTTTCCTTGAAACTCCTTTATGGATATTCCTCCTGCAGAATGTTTGGATGGGAATCGAAAGCAGGTCATTTTATTCAAAGGCCATTCGAATAAAATGCTGCACTATGGAGGACTAGGAACATGGAATTTTATAAACATAATTTTAGTAATGAAGGTACATAACCTATCTCCATAACTATGACTGTCAGGATTTTGTGAGTGCTTGTGTGTCAGTTACTAATATCAGTTTTTGCTATATTACGGATAGTCTTTAACTGCATTCCTGTGACTATTGCAGACAAGTCAACAACGTGAAATTGATTAGAACAGTATGACGCAAAAAAAAAAGTACCGAATAACTACAACGATATATGCTGTCGAGTAAATGGGTTTATTAACAAAGAAACGTATGTTTACACCTGATGATATGTACATCCACAACTATCGGTGGAATCTTGATCGAATAAAGCATTAACGACGTAGATTACGCGCAATTGGGCACCTTGTCTTTCAAGATAGGTTTCGTAGCGCATGCGAAGGTTCTCTTTCATCTTGGAGAACAGGGGTTCAGACATCTGCTGGACCTCTCGATTAAGGCAGTGATGACACTATTGCTTGGGGCCCGCTTACAGAAACGATAAATAAACTGCTCACAAAGCTTGGACCATTTGCTCTACCAATTCCGTATGAACAAAAATAATGCGCAAAAATAAACGACTTTTTTTTCCAACGTCAACACCATTGCCACAGCTAATGCCATAGACTCTATACGTGCTTTTCTATTAATATGCATGCAGTCAAACGGCATATCTCATACCGCGTGTACTGAGGAGGGGGGGGGGGGCGTCGAAGTTCAATACTTGCTTTTTCTTGCGCTGCCTTATGTACGTGAGCAAATCTTTATATCTTGATTTAACTTTTTTTTTTTTTTTTTTAACTTGGAGATTCTACGTCTGGAAACAAACACATTGAACTAGGGCATCCATTTAATAAGGTAGGTGTATCGATAACCTTTATTCGATATACATCTACATAACACGAAGTAGTGCTACTTTTAGCTTTAAGAATAGGAATACATTTCATTCTATCTCATCCGTCATCCCCCAAATTAAGGTGGTAAGCAAGGGACAGACAGGACACTGCAATAAATTTATTAAAAAGTTACCGTCATTCTCTTAAATCATTCCTTAATATTATCGTGCTGCACTACATATTACCAGATGAATAACTTTGAGCATGAAATTATGGTTGATAATAATGTTCAAGTATACTGCACGTCGTTTCGAATTATGACCAAAGCAACTAAGGTTATAAGGCAAGTATTATGCTTGCTTAACTACCTGTGATACTCTGAACTGGTCCCCTGTATTCTCGGATGAAAAACCCAAGTTTAGAGAGGAAATTCTGTACGAGACCGGCTAACTTAAGTCGTAAAGCCTTTATAAAGTTCTTCGTATCCGAGAGAGGATTTGAACCGAGGTCTCTCCAACCAAAGCGCAACGTTGATATCGACTGAACTACGAAAAATCTCTGCATCATTCAATGTTTCACATAACAGGAGACTTATGTGTCAAGGAAAAACTGCACCATGCTACCACTGTTCGCGTGAAGTGTGTAGCTGGCGGAGAATTCATTACACTAGCCGATTTTCCCCTTTCAAATATCCAGTATTTGTGGATGTACCCACTTTTATGCATCCATAATTTTAGAATAAGGTGGTTAGTCCTATATCTAAAGAGGCATGAAACAATCACCTTTTATTGTGTGCAAATTGAATGTGTTCGGCCAGTTTACCTCATTCCGACATGAAAAAAAAATAATAATAAAAAAAAATAAATAAAAAAAAAAAAAAATAATAATAATAAAACTGAGTCTTGGGGAGGTAAAACCAACCCTTCTTTTATATGAGACCGTCTAATTCGCCCTCAATTGATTTAAAAGTCCTTTATCAGGGATTTTAAAGTCTAGAAGGGATTCGAAACCAGGTCTTTCCAACCAAAAGACCTCAAACTGAATAAAGTACATAAGCTCTCCAGAAGCCTACATACCAAGCCTGAACTTATACAGTCTCTGAGAAAGCTGTAGATACTTGGGTGATATACGAACTAATGAACTGGCCACTCAGTAAATATTTTAATATTATTTGTACACACACGCACAGGCCTGTGTAGCCATATGGCAATGATATGTCCATCTATACTGCTAACAGACCAAAAAAGGCTGTTATAAGTTCGATTCTAGCTGCCATCTCGGAAAACTTTTTTGTAAGCTTTTCTTCGATTCCTGGGTTAGTCGCTCTCTGAAATGAGCAAATTGCATTTCAATTCCGCATGTCAAAAATGGACTGCAGAACTCACACTATTTCAGACAATCATATACAGGGTGTTCGGGATAAATTTGACATATTTATAATTAATTATATTTTCCCGTAAGTTACATGTATTAACACACACTTCTCTTCATTTAAAAGTTTGGACCCTTCTTCATTCACATACAAGATGTCAGAAAGGATGGATAGCTGGAACCCACCTGAATCATGGAAGAGAATAACTTGTATCATGATGATTCGTGCCCGCCATCAAAATAAGGATATTACGACTGCTGCCCAATGCTCCCTGAATACAGTAAAAACAATCCTTGCAATGGTGACTACGAGGATGTAGCAAGAAGAAAGATCCCTAGCAGACGATCTGATTGCGTTCGTACAGCAGAATTCCTCGCAAATCTGCAGGAACAGGTGTTGAAGAACCCTGGCATTGGAATTCGGGCTTTGTTCGTGGAGTTGCTAACTGTAGTCAAGCCCTGGATAACAAGGGTAGGCAATGGTAGGCCGTATGTATGGCAGCAGGAATCGGCCCCTTGCCACACCTCTGGGAAAAGTCAAAAATGGTTGTCTGAAAATTTCTACGACTTCACCAGTCCAAATGTTTGGCCTCCAAACTCCCCAGACCTTAACCCCATGGATTATTTTGTATGGGGCGCAGTTGAAAAAGACACCAATCGCACTTCCAGTAATACAAAAGCCCAGTTAATGGATAAAATTAAAACAGTTTTTGCGGCCCTTCCCAGGGAGACTGTAGCATCAGCTTGTTCGAGGTTCCGAAGCAGAATTGAAGCTGTGATCGATGCTAATGGTGGTTATTTTGAGTAAATCTTGTTGATAGTATTGTAATTAACTCTGCCTGTAATGTTTTTTTGTCAATTCATTAAATTTAATAGATACGAAGAAGATTTTCTTTTTCCTTACGAAACTGTCAAATTTATCCCGAACACCCTGTATAACGGTAGCGACTATGAGATGTCAGCGTAATTATGAAATTATAGTTGCTAATAATGTTCATGTATACTGCACGTCTGATGTCATTTCGAATTATGACCAAAGCAATTAAGGTTATAAGGCAAGTGCATTATGTCTATTAAGATGTCTATTAAAATCATTGATAGTCTTGGTCCAGCTATCCATGATGGCTATTGGTAAGAATTCGTTGCCCCTAACTTTTAAAAAGTCAGAAGTAAACGACTTCGCCTCCTCCCTTTGTTAAATAAACAGACGTTAGCAGATCTATAAAGAAAACATAGCTCGATTCATTAACAGAGGCATAAGCCATAATGTTAATAACAGAACGTTATATACCAAATTTGGAGTTTGGTTCTTGCTATATATATATATTAAATGAAATGGGTAATTGCATATGCCTAATTATCTTTATTGTACACATCAGGATTCACTGTACACAAAGTCTGACTTTTTTCCACTTGAATATATTACGAGACTATAGATTGAATATATGAAAATGTTAATTCCCTGCACACTAGCCCAAGAGCACCACAGTTCTGATCCCACACTTTCCATACTCCACATTTTATTACTGCAATAGGAAATTCGTACAAACTTCAGATACGCAAACCAAAATTGAAGTGTTTTAAACGTGATTCCAAATAGTGATAGAAATGCTAGACTTCGCTATACATTTTTCAGAGATGGACTGAAGGAATAATGTTGAGTTACATACCTATCTTTTGATTTTAGGCCAGTCTGAAAAGTTTTTGGTAGAATTCCAGATCTTGGTATTCTGTTTAGGGAAATAACTGATGAAGGAATAATTGAAAAGAACGAGGCGTTTGGGATGCTAATATAGAGAATTCTCATAATTTTAATTATGCTTGCTTAACAACTGTACAGTAGGGGTATGACATATTTTTTTTAATTCATTTTCTGACTACGAATAAGTGTTAGAAATTATGCAGTCCTAAGCTGCTTACACAACTGAAATCAATTAATCATAGTAAAAAGGATGGGAAAAGGTGACATTGCAATATTTTTTTCTTAAAAATTCAGATTTCTGTTAGCGATACTTTTTGGAAGTGAATTTATTCAAGTTCGATGTGAAGGTGGTGATTACATTACGCAAAAAGTCAATGAGGCTGTCAGTGAAGTAACTACATGCAATGAGAGTGTATAAAGCAATGACATTGAAGTCATCCTTACATCCAAATAACGGCGAGTGCAGAATGTGTCACAGCAGTGGAACATGGGATGTTCTAGAGTGTGATATCAATTTTCACTGAGCAATACAGCTTGGCGTAAATAAATATTTCGTTATCATAATATGAAGTCTTCCAAAAACATAAGGAATAAATGCAACTTGGATTAAATTACCTTGAAAATCAAATTGAAATAATGCTGTTCCAAAAGAATACACAAAAACAGAAACGGATGTTTCATGTCTGTTGCACTTGGTGAAACTAATCATCATTACAAGTACACTAGAGTGTACAGAGGATTTGAAATTGGAAGTAATCACCATTTATTTCATTTGTCAAGGAAACTGCACCATGCTACCACTATTCAATTTCAATATGAAACTGAATTTCATATTGAAAAAGAAGAACACGTAAGAAACTTTTAAAGCCAATAAAAATTGAGCAGCTCTTAGATGTGACCTGTAGACTAAAATATACAAATATTATTCAGGAAAAAAATGAAAGAGTTTGAAAACAGGAATCAAACCTTGGAGATTCAGTGGCAAGCTCTGAAGAAAACATTGATTGATTCAGCAAGAGAGGCATGTGGTGAGGTTGTCTGCAAGGATAGAAAAATCAGATCCATGGTGGACACAGGAAGTTAAAGAGGCAGTGAAGGAAAAGAAGAAAACATATCAAATGTTCCTGGCAAATAAGTCAGCTTCGTGCTCTTAAAGAATACAGAGACAAATGTAAGAAAGCTAAACACCGTGTAAAACTAGCTAAACAAAAGTAATGGGAAGACTTTGGTAAGAACATAGAAAATAAATATCAAGAAGGTCGCAAGATATTCTGAAGGTTGTTGAAGAAGCTCAGAAATGGAGAAAAGAGTGCTATAAAAGGAATTAGAGATGATAAAGGTGATATAAAAACTGGAGAAAATATCCTTGAAGTATGGAGTAATTACTTCAAAAAATTGCTAAATGAAACTAGCAGTGATGACAAACTTCAGGAATACCTATCCATACTTGAAGTAGAAAAAGTCATAAAAAGTCTGAAATGTGGAAAGGCAGCTGGAGTAGATGATATTCGATCAGAAATGCTCAAGTAAGGAGGTATAAAAGTCTTACAGTGGCTGCACTGCATAGTTCAGAGGATCTGGACAGAGGGACGAATTCCAGATGATTGGAGTAGAGCTCTCATAGTACCCATATATAAAAAGAGAAATAAAACTAAACGTAAGAATGACAGAGGAATTTCTCTACTGAGTGTTCCTGGTAAGAATTATGGTAGTATACTTCAGAAACGGTTGAGAAGGATTGCGGAAGAGAAGTTTGGTGAAGAACAAGCTCGATTCAGGCCAAATAGAGGCTGTCAGGATCAGATTTTCAGTTTGCGACAAATAGTTGAGAAGTCATGGAAATGTATAACAAAGATCTGTATATAAGTTTTGTAGATGGAAAAGGCATATGACAAGGTATACCAAGAGAAGAGCTATTCAAAACGCTACAGTTGTATGGTGTCAGTGGGGCGTTATATCCAGCAATACTTCAGGGGCGAAGGCTGGTCTTGAAATTCATGCTTGCTCTTGTTATCATTCAGGGAATGAGAGGTGTGATTGAAGTCTGATTAGCGAAATAATGAATTACTGACCATTTAAAACTATGTACAGGTAACCCTCGTATAACGCGGATGTTAGGTTCCGCAGAAATGCTGCGTTATGCGTCTCAGATCACATAGAATGTTCCGAAATCGTTTTTTTTTTAATTATATAAACAACAATGACATATCCAAAAAAAAAAAAAATATTTTTACTTAATTCAGGTAATTCACGTAAGTTAAGAAAACGTATAAACTATGAAACAAATACATAGTATAAAAATTACAAATTGTACTTAAACTTCATTGTACATAATGCATAAATGTTTTAGGCAAAATTAAATAGTGCATATTTTAATCTTTCATAGCACGAGGATTTGAGGATTAGTTAATAAACACTGGTTTTGTCATGTAATCACCTGATGCATTACTACAAAACAGTAGAGTAATTCTATCTTTGGAAACTTTGAATCCAGGAGTTGATCTTTCATTTTTCGAAACATAGGTGCGCTTTTGCACTTTTTTCCAATATAACCCGGATTCATCCGCATTGAACACCTGTTCTGCACTATAAATGTTTATAAACTTTGAGAGTTTTTTGTTTAATAAGATTTCCATCCATAGGAATTTTCTTTTGAGGTGCAATCTTCTATCGAAATCATTAGAGATTTCTCCATTTTTCAATTAGAATATCGCGTACACGAGCAACGCGCTTTGCACTTATCGTTGACCCAGCAATAAACACTTTCTCGGATTTTATGCTCATTTTGTTTGATTGTTCGAATTGTTGATTCATTTAAATTCAAAGTCCCTGCAAAAACTCCTGGTTTTTCTCCATTTTTCAACCGATCCAAGATTTTGAATATATTTCTTTGAGAGAAATTAATTTTGTTTTCAATGTTGGTTTTTCCCTTTCGTTGCTGTCTGTGGCCATTACTATTATTATTCCTGACACCTCCAAGGAGTCCGAAGACTCATTTACACAAAAAAGAAAGCATTACATATTGTATGTAACCCACCAGAAAATAAAGTGCTCAGCTTGAGATGAACACACTTATGATTTTTTAATGCACTTTCCTGGCAGAAACGAGGACAATTTTCAACAATAAACATTTTATACGGTAAACAAATGAGGTACATGCGTGCTAAAGGATATTTCCTCAAATATAAATTCGCTACTTATAATTACATGAGGGATACAGGCAGACACAAATTTAACGAAGATAAAATTTGATTTTTAAGTCGCGCGGTTAAAAACATATGAAAAGATAAAGGGTTACTACAATTTGTAGAACGTGTTTTTATCGGCACCGTGTTGTATAAGTACCGCGTTCAACAAGGGTTGCTACAATTTTTGACTGCGTTATATCGAAACCGCGTTATACGAGGGTTACCTGTATTTAGAATTTTATGTACATTTAATCATACAAATACAACATTCATTTTACAAATGATATATTTTATCTTTTTCAATTTAGCTACTTGAATACAAATTCTACCCTACAGTTCTTCTTCATGAACTGGTCAATAACATCGTCATAAAAAGTTGGTTTAACTTAATTTTCCCAAGCAACACGCTCACTTGTAAAGGCTGGCTGAAGCTCACTGGCTAGAGCCACTTTGACTGCGTATGGCCCATGTTTAAGCAACAAGGTGAGATGACGTGAAGGGAGCGGAAACGGCTATGCGCGAGCATGAAATCATAGTGCTCCAACAACCTTGAGAAAGAAGTAATATTTAACAAATAAATATTACTTCTTTCTCAATTAATGAGCTTGCGCAGCAAGCATGGAGAATTCGCCACTGCAATACTTAGTCTTTATTTGAGTTGTAAGTTAGCAGTTAGAATTGAAGGAAGTACAGGAAGAATCCGGTGTCAGACAAGGATATACATTATCCCCCTCTGTTATTCATTATCTATATGATCACATTATGAAGGAAAGTGGTATTAAACCTGATATCAAAATTGGAGATGTTAATGTTAGCTCTTTTCTTTCCTTATGCGGACGATATTATACTTCTAAATAAATCCGCTACACAAGTCTACAAGATTCGCTGACTAAATTGAATAGCTGTTGTAATAGATATGGTATGAAGCAATAAGAAGACAAAGACAATGAAAATAGGCAGAATCATTGAAAATATCAACTGCATTGTGAATGGAGAACCTATAGAACAAGTAAAACATTTCAGCTACTTAGGCACAATTTTTAGTGAAGATGGTAAATTAAATATGGAAATAGACAACAGAATCAACAAAGCTGGTATGATAGGAAGTGAACTGAATACATTAATATGGAATAAGAGAGGAATTAGTCAAAACACTAAATTAGCTGAATACAAGACAGTGTTCAAACCAGTTTTAACTTATGGATCTGAGAGCTGGGTCAGAAGTAAAACACTTGACCAAAGACTAGAGACCGCAGATATGAGAGTCCTGAGAAAGATTAGAGGCGTGAACAGATGGCATCAATGGCAATATCATATTAAAAATGAGGATATTAGGTAAGAACTTGACATTGTCAGCATCCAGGAATGCGTTAGCAAAGCTAATCTCAGGTGGTATGGTCACTTAAACAGAATGGGCGGGGAAAGATTAGCAAAAGAAGTGTTCTCTGCCAAGTTGGCAGGAAAAAGACCTAGAGGAAGACCAAGATATAGGTGGATTGATACGGTACAAAGTGCCTTAGACGATAGAAATATAAGATTTGACAATGTTGGGGCCTTGTCAGGTAACAGATTGATTTGGAGGAAAATTGCAGATAGGAAGTTAATAATGATGTAAATTTTTCATGTAGTACTATCATATTCTATAGATCCCTTGGGGGTAAATATCAGGAATTTGATGATAATGATGAGTGCGCTCCCCCACCCCCGGGTACAACATAATAGAGTTGATTTATTTCATTGGATAAAAAGTATTATAACAAGGTGGATTTAAATACATAATTTAATTTCCCCGCAGGCAGCACCTAGAAAATACATTTTATATATCTTCTAGATGACATGGATGCCCACTCATAGACTTCAAATAGAATCTCTTCCATAGAAGTCACACTGGAATAAGAAGCAAGACTTGATCTTAAGTGTTGCTGCTTAAATAGAATGGGATCATTTATGCAAGAACACAATATTAACAATTCGGTTCAAAACTGGAAAAGTTTAACCAATATTGGAAGAAAATCAGCCTTCTCGCATCAATGCATTTGAATCAGAAAAAGGATAAGAAACTAAACTAATTGAAAGTCTCATCCTAGAAACCTATGACAAAGCAATAACTATACTTGGTCAGAAGAATGTGGTTACAGACTTCTGGAACACCATTGGCTTTTTTTGGTTCCTAATATTTGGATGTGAATCCCATCAAGGATTAGTAGAAATTTTGTAAGAGCATTTAAACTGAAGATGAGTCAGCTAGTCTCATATGGAAATCATTATTTCAGCATTTTTTATAGCTTGGTCAGTAAAACTGAGAACGGTATGCCTTCTATAGATGAAGACATAAAAGATACCGAGGAAGATGAGTTCGCTGTTTGAGTAGTTATTCTATAGAAATTCAAGTTTCGCTCAGGGTCGTTAAAAAGTCCAGGAGATTTTTAGTGGATTTAGAAATAGTGATTTGTGTAGTAGTGTACGTGTATTGATGTTATTTTTTCAGGAAGG
The DNA here is from genome assembly GCF_054136105.1 of Typopeltis vanoorti. Classification (NCBI taxonomy): domain Eukaryota; kingdom Metazoa; phylum Arthropoda; class Arachnida; order Uropygi; family Thelyphonidae; genus Typopeltis; species Typopeltis vanoorti. The sequence continues at coordinate 76,189,674 of NC_143573.1, read as the reverse complement.
TTGGTCTAACATGGTTGTCTTTTCCTGGTTGGAAGAAGAGTTAACTGGAGAGCAAGGACATGTAGTTTGAGATGATAAACTCTTGGCCATATGTCACCCATTCCTCTTAACATGATCATTCTCGACAGTATTTTCCACACATCACGCCACTTTGATGAATCCAAACCAACTAATCGGGGAACCATGTGGTTCATTCAGTCAGGTGAAGTTCCATGCACTGCCTAGCATATGGCTTTGCAGGACCACTTCACTGATGTACCCTAACGGAAAATTTTTGCAAAGTGCCAAACATGTCTCTACAGCGTTTAGCCTAAAAGCATTCTGAAAAACTGAAGAACATGGAGCAGATCAATGAGTTGTAGATAGCTGTCCATATCTGATGCGCTATTAATGAGCGCGAGTGTACTACCATTCCCCACTATTAACAGGAGGTAACTGAATATACTTTAAGGAAGCTAATCATCTCTCTCTCACACGCAGTCTATATGAATCAATAACATACAAATACATACAGTATATACACACATCTGGTTATTTGTGTGTGTGTGTATATACACACACACACACACACACACACAAATAACCAGATGGATTACATTTCTCTTCATGGACTCACATTTTCCTCTAGCCTTTTTTGGCATAAATACATCACATCAACAGTTTCCTTGGATTCTGAAAAATGTGTATCCTTTTCCTCTCAAGATGCTACTTTTCACAAATCTAGTTGCTAACTTAGCATAAATCCCAAATCTGAGCAACCATAGATTGCTGTTCACAAGTGTTGTATTTAAAAACACCCTAAAAATTACTGATGCTGTCAAAACTGACAGATGATCCCTCTTGTGTTGATCCACTTCATTCTCTCACAGATGGTCCTTTTCATCTTTATGGCTTTTCAGGCTTACGTGGTTGATACTCCACTGAAATGATATTTATCATTCATTTTCTTTTTTTTTTCGGGGGGGGGGGATTTAAAACACAAGTAACAGCCGCCCGATATTCTTTTATAGTCCAATTTCAAACTGATTCAACCCCTTATTAAAGGAGGAGAACCTCTTCCTCTTTTAACTAATCTACTTGTTTTTTGGAACAGCAATTACAGATGCCAGCCTAAACACAGCAGCAGTAATGTAGCACTCCTATAGATTCATGTATGAGATTGATATACTCAGTGGTGAGCTATAAGGGGCTCGCGCGAGCCTTTTATATTTTTCTGAAATTTGTGAGCCCCTTGTTCTTCTTTACTTTATTTTTTCAAAAAAAAATTTTTTTTTTCAAACATATTAAGCGACAAACTCATACGGAAACCTAACAAAAATTAGTCTATTCGGCAGTGTATAGATTATTTGGAATTATTGTTTCAACTCCTCTATAACGAATGCACCCAAGTTTGAAAATAAAATAAGCGCATGCGCTATCTTTACCCTTCTGGTTGCCAATCGTATGGTAAAACCAGTAGCCAATCAAATGTTTTATAAAATACTTCATTCTAATTATATATTTTGATAGTTAAAAATGTTTTTCGTATGTAAGATAAATTCACACAGTTGATTGTGTGCAAATATTTCATGTTTAGATCATGAAATATTTGTTTAAAAATGATAGCCTTTAGAGGTTGATTGTTCTCTCATACTTTTTGATTGGAATTTGTACACAAGCTGTATTAATAAAAGTTTGTGTGAAATACGTTTTATTTTTCGCTCAACGATGCGAGCCCTTTGTTAAAATTTCCATAGCTCACCACCGGATATACTGTATATATCAGTGGCGTCGTGTGTCCATTTAGGTTTGGTGTGCTTCATGCGGCTTGGACAGTTCACGTCAATTTGGCTGTTTGATTGCATTTTTATTGATGTATGAAAGTTTTAAGAGGGCATAGCGCTTATTTTAATTGGTCCAATGCAATTATGTGATTGTAGGATAACTTGAATACTTTTAGTTATCAATTAATATAATTTTAAATATGGAAAGCATGGTCAAATGAACAATAGCTATTCTTCACGCGTGGCTGACCAATGCAAGCCCTTCTGCTGGATGTCTGTTCATGGTTAATCCAGTGCTGGTTCACCCTTGATGCAGTAAACGGGAGAAACCAAAAAGTGCGGCTTTTTCCGAAATACTGGAACCTGCCTTCCTGGACCCCAACTATCTATCCTCAGTCAAACTCGCTTACGTTGCCACGTTTCCTCATTACTGGCAAACAAACGGTTTACTGACTACATATAGAGTATATACGTGCGCCCATAGTAACCACACGTGACGTCGATATTACGTGGTACTTCGTTATCGCGTCGAACATGCAAATCGGTGGAGGTGTTCCTAATGCAAAACTAACTCTCTCTCTGTGTGTGTATATCATCATCCTTTCAGGGCTTTATGTCCAACTGTTCCTTGGTGGTCCCTGACTTCTATATCTTCCAAATGGTGGTAGGCGAAGTATTTTTTTGATAGCCTTGAACTGTCCATTCTTTAGATATGTTCAATCCATTTCTTTCAGTATTCATATACTTTGTCCAACACAGTCTATTTTTAGTTCTTTACGTATTTTTATGCTTCTTCTTTTGTCCTGAAGAGTATAGCCTGTTCTTTGCAGAAATTTCATTTCTCCGGTTTCTATTCTTTTTTCTTTTGCAGTTTTTAAGGTCCATAATTCACTTCCGTCCAGTAGAGAAAAGTCTTGCCAAAATTTTATACTCTTATTCCTGTATGCTTTTGAACTTGGTTGGGCATGAAAATATTGACCATTCCTATTATCTTTAGAAAAATTTGAAATTTATTATTATTATACAGGCACCTCCATGGAGTCCGAAGACTTATCGCAGGAGACCCAATCTGTTCACACAATCTATCACATCTCTCCTTGAACTCATTAACAGACAAAGCACTCACAACTGATTCTGGCAACCCATTCCACTCATTCACCTCTCCAAGCAAAAAATTTTGATGTCAATGGCAGATTCTTTTGTATATGATACAGCACATTTGAAGCCAAGGTATTTGAAGCAGTTAATTTGTTATATATATATATATATATATATATATACATACACACATACATATACGAGGGCTGTTCAATAAGTAAGACTAATTTTACTGTCGCGAAACCACTCATCACAATATTAATTTCTGTATTAACAAAAGAGGTTGATAGATGGCGTACACGGGCTGATGTGCCAGTGTCACGTGACTAAACGCAAGCTTGTTTCAGCGCGCCTTCGAGGAGCGACCAGTCGTCGAAATGGAAGCGTCCTTGGAACAGTGTTATGCGATTAAATTTTGTGTGTGTTTACAAAAATCGGCATCGGACACTTTTAACATGATACGCAAAGCTTTCCACGATGAAGCAATGTCAAGGGCAAGTGTTTTTCGCTGGCATAAAACTTTTAAGGAAGGAAGGCAAAATGTGGAAGATCTTGAACGTGAGGAAAGACCTTCAACGTCCATCACAGAGACAATGATCAACACAACAGCGATTATCATCAAGGAGGATCGCAGAATTACAGTACGCCAGCTGCATGTTGTCCTGAATATATCTGTGGGAAGTGTTCACTCAACCATGGCTGAACATTTAGGACTGAAACGTGTTTGCGCCCGATGGATTCCCAAACGCTTGACACCGGAGCAAATGCAGCATCAAGTGGATGTGTGCACAGAATGGAAAGAAAAACAAGAAGGCGACAACTTCTTAAAACGCATCATTACAGTAGATGAAGCTTGGTTGTATCATTATGACCCTACAATGAAACAACAAAGCAGTGAATGGAAGCATCTGTCTTCGCCTACCCCCAAGAAAGCAAAAACTGTAAAATCGGCTGGTAAAGTTATGACCATAATGTTTTTTCGACTACGAATGTATTGTTTACCAACATGCTGTAGAACCCGGGAATACTGTAAACGGCTCATACTATGCGAATGTTTTACGGACAATGGCACAGCACGTCAAAAGGAAGCGTCCATTGCTGAAGAATGGCTTCTTATTGCACCACGATAATGCAAGGCCACATATTGCTGGTGGTGTAGTGGACGTTTTGCAGAACCACAACAGAGATATCCTACCACACCCACGGTGCGAGATCAGGATTGTTCCTGATCTCGCACCGTGCGATTTCTGGCTGTTTCCTCAGCTCAAGAAACCACTAAGAGGCCGCCACTTAGAAAGCAACAAAGCATGTGTAAAAGCTGCGGAGGCGGTTTTGAAAGAACTCTCAAAAAACGGACTTTCACATGTGTTTAAGAAGTGGACGCAACGTTGGGACAAATGCATCGCGTCTCACGGTAGTTACTTCGAAAAAGACCATGTAAATGATGACGATTAAAGGTAATCTGTTTTCTGTATAAATATAGTCTTATAACTTAATGAACAGCCTCCGTATATATACATTAAAGAAAGACAAGAGTGATGATCAGAGAGCACAAATTGTAATCAATTTATATGTCAAGCTGAAAACTTGAAGGCATGATATAATTCAGACTGCCAAAATTTTAATTACAGCTCATGAAACAAGGGTCTTAAGATGTTTAAATATTGTTTTCAATGATCCGGGATAATTTATGTCATCTGTTATATGAGAGAACTGGGATTAAGGCTATATATATTGGCAATCTGAATAAACTGTAAACCAAATACCAAATTTTTGCAATAATGGCTGGCTTCATGGATAGTGTACTTACTATCCAAACTGACTGTAGGTTTGAATCCTACCACAAGCATTGTCCGTGAATGTCTTTGGGTGGTAGATGAATGTCATTGCACAGCACAAGACCCTCCCTCACTCACTTATCTGAGGACTGCAGTAGCTTGAAAAAGTTTCATGTTTTGTCTCTAGAGCAGGATTTCTGAGTGAACCATAGACAACCTACTATAGTGACAATGCTAATGTAGTAAAGTGTTTCAGAACTTTTCATGGGTGGGTTTTACATTAAAAAAAAGTATATTCTTCATACCAAAATTTATTGTGTAGGGATTCCTAACAACAAGAATCAAGATATGAGCAACACAGCACTTGAAAAGTACATGTCACAATTTTTAAGATTAAAACTTCATAACTTTCAGTTTTCATTCTATGTATAACTTAATATACAATATCTGGTTTAATGAAATTTAACATTTCATTACCGTTCTCAGAATTATCATATATCATTAACCTTAATATAAGCTAGTAAACATTCTCTAATAAATAAAAACAAATTATCAACTACTTAACTATTACATCATTAACTTGAGAAATAATTATGCTTTTTCAGCAAAACTGCATAAGATTGTACAGTACTTTGAAAATTAGTAATTAGCACTCACATCAAATCTGATGTCTTTAGCTATATAACTAAATCCATGGCCAGCTAGCCATTTGATCAAATGGTTTCAACATTATTAATAATGGGATTAAATGCAATCAAGTGGAAACTTCAATAACAAAGCTACTAATATATATTTCAATACATAAAAAGAGAGGAAACAAGTAATTAGTTGAGTAAGAATGTAGTCAGAAATGATCTGAGGACTAGATTTTATGTTTGGAGAATGAGTGGAATAAATTAGAGAGATGGTTGTGAGTGTATTGTTAGGACATGAGCTTAAGAAGAGATATCTAAGAAGTAAATAATGCAATAAGGTTTCAAGCTCCAAGGTGATGCTATAAATTAAAGATACCAAGAAATTATATACTTGGTTTAATCCTTTATCCAAGCGTAAGCAAACAAAGTTTGTGCCTGAACTATTTCCAGGACTGGGGCAACTCATATTAAAGAAGATAATATCACATCACTTGCCTTAGCATCCCACAATGCAAAACACATCTCTCGTGGACATGTATAACGCTATACATTATGGGAAGGGCACATAGATCCTTTGCATGAAGGGAGGCAAGTGAATTTCTTAATGTTGATACACTCCGATAATATTTTATTTACTTGCCACCCTTCATACAAAGGATATTTTATACTTAAAATGCTATACTGCTTTAATCTTAGTTACTTGCCTCATCAGAACGTCCAGTGTTTCCTGATCTCCTATATGAGCGTAGTCTAGTGAAATGCAACATGATCAATGACACAGAATGTACAATCGCATTCATATCACAACTTGTCTGCATACATCCAAATATGTATGGTGAAAATCTCCAAGTGATTTCCACAAATGTTGCAATGTTCTCTAAACTTCTCCCTTTATCATTATTCCCCCAGATCCCTTGTCTCCCATCTATAAATATAATAGTTTTGCTTCATTTCTATGGCCAATGTGCAAACCTTACACATTTTGAAACACAGAACTGTCATTCTTGTCAACATTCAAATGAACCTACCTATACATATCCTCATGAAGTGACAGATTAGATGTTTGATTCTTCCCAATTTTGTTATCTGCAGCCACTAAATATTTCTTTTCAAATTTCAGACTATATCACTGACATAAACATCAGCATGTTACTGTCAGTACCCTGTGGCATACTGCCCACCCATACAAGGATGTTTTGCTAAACATCCTTGAAAAATCCAGAAAAATAAAGCTGCATATGCATTTCCTCTGTCAAATGTAGTCATCCTATTATAAGATGTAACCATTGCTAACAGAAGTCCTTTCACAAATACATGCCACCTTAATACATTCCTATTTTCAATCTATTCTGGGTGTAACAATACTCTACAACACTTATCAATGTCATTGAAACAAACTGGTTGATGATATGACACTAATGTTTTAGTCCACCTTTATTCAGTGACAATATTATTCTCTTTTCAGGAACTCCTGCAGAGGGGAATTAGAACTGGAACGAACTAAGTCAAGGACACCTAGAGCAGCTTGAATACACTATTAATACATGTAGTAATATCTCATCAAAGTTTTACAGCCTCAACATCATTTCCTTATTATCTCCAGCATTTCACATAAACTGATTTTTATCTCCTATTTTCTCTCACTGTTATATTTCTTTCCCCATAACCTGAATATGCAAATAAAATAAACATTTACAGTGCATCACATGCTGCATTGTACTATTATATAATTAAACATTTTCCTAGGATTGTGCTCAACCAATTATGACTTACTTCTCATTTTCATACCACACACTTGTCACTATTCTTACCTGCATTGTTACACTGGTCATATATGAGGGGATCTGGAAAGTTCTGATAAACACCAGAACAACAATTATATTAAAGCAACTGATATAACCACAAGAAAGAACATACGAGGATATAAGAACATAAGTTACTTTCATAACTCTGATATGGTCATTGTTTTTTTAATCAGAGAACCAAGTCAAACAGTGAAATATCAGCTACTGGAACAAATACATCAGAATTCAAGATAAACGGTAGCATCAGCATAAGAAGTGTGAATGGAAAAGAAGTCAAACTGGCAGATTATAGAGGTACTATCATGTGAGAATCTAATTGGCATTGAAAGTTTATTTTTCACTTGGTTAGACTATAATAAATTTAATTTAATCCTTTATTGTGAGCAAACAAAGTTTGCACCTGAAAGTATCTTCAGGACTGGGATAAGGTGGTACAACATCGGGCAACTCGTTGCAAAAGTGGAGCAAGCTAACATCACTCCTATCTCAGTATCTCCCATTATGTGAAACACATCTCCTTGTAGATATGTATAATGTTATGCATTAAGGGAAGGGCCACTACTAAGACTAGTTTCGACCTTTATTGAGGTCTCTTCAGTGGGAGCCAGGCCCAAGTGGAGATACCAGGCAGAAGCATTAGCAAGTTAGCAAGCATTAGCAAACAAAGTTTGCACCTGAAAGTATCTTCAGGACTGGGGTAAGTAGTGGCCCTTCCCTTAATGCATAACATTATACATATCCGCAAGGAGATGCGTTTTGCATTATGGGAGATACTGAGATAGGAGTGATGTTAGCTTGCTCCACCTTTGCAATGAGTTTCCCAGTGTTGTACCACCTTACCCCAGTCCTGAAGATACTTTCAGGTGCAAACTTTGTTTGCTCATGCTTGGATAAAGGATTAAACTAAATTTATTATAATCTAATTGGTGCTATTGAGACGAGGAAAACAAACAGATGAGATACTACTAAATATTATAATCTGACACTTCCAAGGAGTCATTGTGTGAGGCCATCCCCTCTACACAGTTCACTATCTACACTACTTATGCTCCCATTCACATAATACCTCTGCCTTACTGTATTGTGCTCACTTGAACTATACTGCATACAGCCTCCAAGCCATTATCAGTGTTGTCTTGTTGGTACTAATTTGACACAATTCAGCTACTATTAAGAGGAATAGAATATTCAGTATTCTATTCCAGTAAACTTATGAGGTGTGGCTACTAAATAACGAGACTAGATGCAAAAATGTGGTTTATTATTACAATTGTACAACTTAATTGTTAACCCCTTCAACATACTCCCCTCTTCTATCTATACACTGTTGCATACAATTTTCTATTGTTGGAAGCAGTGATGCAAGTCATCAGGTGTTATCTGCTTCAGTAGCACTACTGTTTTCTCCTTTACCTCATCTACTGACTAAAAATGGGTGCCCTTCGATGCAAATTTCAACTTTGGAAAAAGATAAAAGTCGCATGGAGCTAAGTCAGGCGGATGGTCCAACACTCGGATCTTCTTATCAGCCAGATACTGCTTTATAGCAGTGCACTGTGGGCTGGAGCATTGTGCTGATGGAGAATCCAAGCACTGTTCTACAGATCGGGTGTCTTTTTCCTCACTCGTTATCTCAGCATGGCCAGAACCTCAAGGTAATGATGTTCGTTAACTGTCTGACCCTCTGACCATTCAACCATTACTATGCCAATGATAAAAACAATCAGCTTTGCCTTTGGTTTTGACTTGCTCATTCTTGCTTTTTTTTTTTTTTTTCATTATTGGTGACGTGAAATTTTCCAGTGCATTGATTGTCTCTTTGTTTCTGGATCGTACTGGAAAATCCATGTCTCATCACATGTGATGATCTTCTCCTGCCAGTCCAACTCCACTGTTAGCTGTTCCATGATGTCAGTGCAAATTTATCCAGCAAAGCAAAGCTGCTACGAGTACACAATTCATATTGCACCTTGTCTCATTATTTAATAGCCACACCTCGTATCCTCTTCAGTCAGCTTTGTCTCTTATGCCATCAATTTTGGAACCAACTCCACACATGCTAAACTTCTCTGATCTATATGATATGAATTTCAATGCCGAAAAACTATCGGCGAAGGCAATTCGAAGCAAAGGTGGAGCAAGCTCCCTCACTATTCTTGATATTCTCTCATAATGTAAAACACAGCTCCTAGGAGATGTAATACTGTCATTACATTATGAGGAGAGGTCACTACCCAGACCGGTTTCAACCTTTTTTGAGGTCTCATCAGTGAGTAGGTAGACCTGGAAGATATCAAAGCTTAGTGAAAAGAACTTACATACCTTCACTATACGAATGCCATAAAGGTGTGCTTATATTTTGTAATTAAAATGAAAAGCCAAACGGCTAGTTTTCTGGCAACTTAATAGAAATTAAGTGGATAAAAATCCTATGTTGTTATATAGCCAGTAAGTATATAAGCTTATAATTACAAAATATAAGCACACCTTTATGGCATTCGTATAGTGAAGGTATGTAAGTTCTTTTCACTAAGCTTTGATATCTTCCAGGTCTACCTACTCACTGATGAGACCTCAAAAAAGGTTGAAACCAGTCTGGGTAGTGACCTCTCCTCATAATGTAATGACAGTATTACATCTCCTAGGAGCTGTGTTTTACATTATGAGAGAATATCAAGAATAGTGAGGGAGCTTGCTCCACCTTTGCTTCGAATTGCCTTCGCCGATAGTTTTTCGGCATTGAAACTCATATAGATCGTAGTTATCGATCTTGAGTTTCACTTACTGGCTATATAACAACATAGGATTTTTATCCGCTTAATTTCTCTGACTATTCTTGATACTTTTCTCATTCATTAATTTATATTCTCATTCAGAGATTCATTATTATTATTATTATGTGACACCTCCATGGAGCCCAAGGACTCATCGTGGGAGGGCACACTGCTCTACTTCACTAAATACATCTCATCCACTCCACTACTACTTAATTCTCCAACTACGACACTACTACCATCAACGCCATCTATCGCACATCATTACCAACAACAGTGTCTGTTATATGTCATATAACTATAAATGTCTTCACTAAGTCCAATACTCACAGTTTAACTACCAAATGGATTCTTTCCAAATTTCTCATTTTTTTTTCTGTCATTTTGATCAAGGCTGTTAGTTTTGGTTTTCTTTTGAGTTCACTCCTATAACCATCTCTTATAACAAGTGACCTCACAGTCTCCCCCCCCCCCCCCCATTTCCTCCCTGAGAATATGTTACTTGTGCTGATACCATTTTCCTTTCTCAAATTCTTTTCTTTTCCTTTCTCTCTCAAAAACAGCAGTTTCCTCCAGCTTACCAAAATCCCTTAGATGCAATCTTAATCACAATCTCCTCCTTCCCAGAGTTCTGTATCCTAGATATCTACAAACTCTTAACATTTACTTCCTATAGATTCTAGCCTTCATAAATGACCAACTGTATTGGCTATTTATTTGGCTAAATAACTATTTATTTCCTGCAAGAATTATTTTACTCTTTTCTATATCTTAAACTGCACTTGTATAACTCATCCATGCAAACACATTTGACATTCATTTATCTTTAGATTCTTCTAAAGTGAATCCCAATACAGCACAGGAAATCACTTGTTACTCATCATATCACCTCTCAATCCTCCACAGACTTCATTCCTATTATCTGCATTTTTTTTTGTGATGACAAACTATCACTTTCATTTCCCAATCTCTTTTCTAGCCACTAATTTACCTTGTACATTTCTATAATCAATCTTATGATTTAAGAAATATGTAAAGTGAATTAGCACTTCATATGTTAACGACCTCATTATCTTATTCATTTCACTTTCATTCCCACCAGTCACACATTCTCACCTCTGCCTCCACAATTCAATTTTGCTCATTATCACATTTCCATTTGACATCTTGCACTTTTATTTTCAATTTAGTAATGAACAGCAACTCAAACTGTCACTTTCATTAATGCCTCCTTTTTTCCACTACTTACATATTCTATCTTCTCTTTTGTACTCCTCACTCTTTACATTAATGAACCTCACTACACTGATAATCAAAGCCACTTTATCTTATCCGATTTTTAAAATTATCCAAGTTATTACTATTAATGCATGGGCACCTCCATTAGTCCTAAGAATCATTGTGGGAGACCCAAACTATCAACATAATATCTATCGTATCTCTCCTCTCCTCTCCTTAAAACCATTCATAAAAAGAGCACTTATACCTGACTAAGGCAATCCATTCCATTCATTCACTCTCTCCAATAGAAAAATCTAGTCCTCACACCCTTACCCAACTCACAGCGATGACCTCTAGCCAAGTGCTGAAAGATTTCCCATACATCAACCCTATAAAATTCTTCAAGTAAATTAAATGTTTCTATCATATCCCCCCACCCCATTTTTTTTTTTTTTTTATCAACCAAGTTTTGCAATCACAAATCCTCAATCTATCCTCATAGGAAGCATTCCACAGACCACTCACTATCTTAGTCACTCGCCTATGGATCTTCTGCACCACTTCCTCATCCTCCCAAAAAAGCCAGGTGACTGACCAGATCTGAGCACAGAATTCCAGATACATTAAGGCTTTATAAAGAGGAATGACAACTCCCTGCTTGTCAGTGTGTTCTTCAATAACCAAGTAACCCTGTGTGCTACCCTGACTACTTTAGCAATATGCCCTCTAAACTTCAACTCTCTATCTACTACTACTACCCTCAAATTCTAAGCTTAATCAATTTCCTGGAGTACAGTTCCCTCAATATGATACATAGCTTGTAGTCTTTGTATCTCAAAATGCATAACTTTATTTTTCCACATTAAATTGATATCTATATGTTTTGCCCATACTGTTAGCCTATTCAAATCATCCTGCTAGCTCTCTCTACATCATCTTGTTAACTATTGCCCTACCAAACTTTGCATTATCAGCAAACAACTGAATATCTCCCTTCAAATGATTTCTTATATCATTTATGTACAAAATAAACAGTGGTCCAAGCACAGAGCCCCGTTGCACACTAGTCCTCATTCTGCTCCTCCATACACTACATTTTGATGTCTGTCCATAAATCACCCTTTTATCCATATCACCAATTGCATATCCATCTCCATTTGCTGCAGTTTATGTAACAGAGTTGCATCCTATCAAATGTGTTTGCAAAATCCAACAGTATCATCACGTAGCCATTCTCTTTATCCAACTCAGCAGTCATGCTATAAAAAGTTAGTAGATTACTAAGGCATGTCTGACCTTTGACAAAGCCATGCAGCTCCTCATAGAGTATCACATTCTTATCTACGCATTCCTGAATTCTCTTTTGGCCAACTCTTGCAGTTATTTTACCACCACCACTGCTAAGATACTGATCGGCCTATAATTTGCTACCACACACTTAGATCCTCGTTAATGCAAAGGAATTATTTTGTCTTCCTTCCACTCTCTTGGGACTTTACCAGAGCTGAGACTTGAATTAAACAGCCTAGTCAAAGGTATCATCAGTTCCCCTGTGCATTCTCTTAAAACACAAGCCAATATCCCATTGAATTCTACAGCTGTATTTGCATTCAGATTCTGTATCATCCTTAATACTTCCAGTTCATCAGTCTCTGTTCTCACTGATGTGAGAACAGAGATTGATCATTTGACAGTCCCTGTCACTCCTGCCATAATTATCTTCATTGATATACCATTGCAAAGTGGAAACAGCAGCTCAACAATTTGTCTGCCACTCTCACCTCTCTACCATTTACACTCATTAAAGTTATCCTTTCGTAGTCATTCTTCCTCCTACTTGCAACATAATGAAAAATCTCTTTGGAATTTCCTATTGCTTGGTCATCTAATTTCTTCTCATAATCCTATTTTGCCTTCCTTACCATGCTGGTCACCTTTCTTGTCCAATCCTTGTTATACTGTTCATGAGTTAGCCGTTTATCTTGTTCCTTACATACTCTCAACATGTTCTTTTTTTGCAGCTCATGCTTAATGATACTACTTATCCATTTAACTCCTACCCAATTTACCTTCCTGACTTTGGGTATGCAGTATGATATTGCTTCCTCTAGACGTCCCTCAACTATCCCTCTGCACTGTGAACATCACCTGCAAAACCTTATGTGATGGTACAGCTTCAATCTGCCTTATAGCTAAACAACATATACCCTTTCTTAACTGGAATTTCCACATTTTTCTACCTTCCAATTCAAGACCACATGATCACTTCCCCCAATTGGAAGCAATGTGGCTACCTTAATTATGTACTGGTCTTCTAACCCTATAACAAGATTAGACACTCTCATACCCTAAGTCTCTCCTGTCAGATTCTGCTCCAATAAGTGGATAAATTCCATTTCTTTTTTGCCATGTGATCTTTCCTCCTTTAAATCTATGTTTTCAAAGCTCCCCATAATAATTACTCGATTTGCACTCATTGTACTAATTTGCTCATGCATGTCTTATGCATCATCCTTGGCCTATAGCAGCAACTAATTTTATATTTTGCACTATGATTTTTTTTTTTGTGTGTATATGTGGAGACAAACACATCTGCAGTGAGTTGTCAGGATATGTTCATTATGTTCCTGATGCTTCTGCTTCACAGATTTTCTTAACAGCAAGATGGAGATTTTCCTCCCAGTGATTTTTAACATTTGGTGAGTATCTCATTGACTTCATACCAGGCAGATGGACAACAGGATGAAGCCACACAGTTATTCTCACCACATGACTTCTTCCTGTAAGTATATGTAAAGGGTAACGTTCACATAGCACTCCTGACACAATTATTTTCAAACTTCCTCTAAGTGGTATGTGGAAGTTTTTAATGAATCACACTACACCTTCAGTGTTTGTCAAAATCACTGGCATAATTCATTTCCACACGAAATACTTGAAGTCTGACACTGAATAACGTGCCTTATCCAGCATGCATTTTTTTTTTTGTTTGTTTCATGTACTTTTTCATAAATTATACAATTCAACTGTTGGAAAGTGAATTATTATTAATAATCCCTGTATTATATTAAAATGAATGCCAAACTATAACTAATGTTTTACAATACTAAGATGTCCACTGGACTAAAACTATGTCTAATAATTCAGCTTAACATATTTTCAATGGTCTTTTTTTGTTCTTCAATATGCTTATTTTTGTAACAATCAATGCAATACTCATAAACATTTAAACAGATTCAATTAGATCACATAGTGATAAAGATTTCTGAAAAGTCTCATTTAAATTGCTTGCTGCAAAATGCAATAATTTTGTTACTATTTTAAATTTCTCTGAAAATGTTTCTGATCTCAAATATAAACAGCATACACATAGTCTACAAGTGTATTATGTCAGTCAATTTTTATTTAACAGAAATTTCTTTGTTTTGAAGATAATTTGAGTTGCAGTGAAATATGGGATCATGGTATTAGTATTATCCTAATGCAAGAGGCCAAACACTCATCAGCCACAATACCTATTATGTCTTGCCTGAAACCATTCAGTGTTAGAGCATTCATCACTCTTGTCATGGCAATGCATTTCTTTCATTAACCACTCACTATTCAGAAAATAAATCATTTCCTTACACCCATGACCTTTATAAATTTTCAAGAATGGTCTCTTGTTCTCCCACCAATAACAAGAGATCAATTGTTCGACAATTGATCTCTTGTTCTTCCACCAACTTATATCTCAATCACATCACTACTTCTCCTACCTACCAAGATCTGCATCCCCAAGACTATATTCCCTTAATCTATCCTCATATCTCAACATTCCAGATCCTGAGAGTACCTCATCACTTACATCTCTCTTTCTCTAAGATTTCCTTATTATCTAGATAACCAGGTGACCAGATCTGTGCACAGAAATCCAAATGTGTACAAAACACCAGCTGCCAACTGAGCATCCATTCTGCTCTGTTCAATTTCATGTAGTATTCTATCAAATGGTTTAGACAAAAAAAAAAAAAAAAAAAAAATCATCATATAAGCATCTTCTTTGTCCAATACACTTATCCCCATTAATGTAACCAATTTACTGAAGCAAGATTTCCAATCACCAAACTCACACACACACTGCTCTCTCAAAAGATTTCTATTCTCATTACTCTAGGTTTATTTCCTCTCTCTAACCAGTCTTTGTGATAACACTTTCACTTGATATATACACTGGCCTATAACTGAACACTAGACTTGAATTCTCCCTTATGCAGTTCTTTCTTTGCATTCTTCTGAGACTCTTCCTATTGTTACATTTATTAAACAAGCACATGAAGGGAATGCTTGCTCCTTTGTACATTCCCTTAATATATGGTAGTGATATGTCATCTAGCTTTATTAATATCAAGCTTACATAAAATTCTGAATGGTTCACATTCCTGAACTGTCAAGTCTTCTGGCTTTTGATATGTAATTCCACAAATCTCTTTTGTTCAGTGAAGACTGCACCTACTTAACCACTTCCTATGTCAAAACTACATGATCACTCTCTCTCCAAATGGTAATAATCATGGCAATAGATTCTATTAATCACTGTATAAGCAGATATTAAATCTAGCATTGTGTCCCATATGTTACTTATATATTATGTAGGGTAGTTAACCTCTAAGCCACTCAAGGAATTCGATTTACTTATGCATACATTATTTTCTGTTTCTAGTCAATGCTTCAATAGTTAAAGTCAAATTATCATCATCCACCTGTCACTCACCAGTCTCAACTGCCTGTACATTTCTTATCCTGTAACAATGTCCCACTAAATATTTAAATTCCTACTCACCTCAGCCTTAGACTAAATGGCCTCAAAGCAATTATCACTACTGCTTTTTTCTTGGAGTTCCACATGGAGGGGAGAGACACAACTCTTCTAAGATCATTAATAATAGTCCATCCCCTATTATCCTTCATCTTTTTGAAAAAGGTATAACCTTCATATCTCATCACTACATCACCCTCTGTTCATGACATATCACTGACATCAGTGGTTGCAGACTAATTTTATCTGCCCCTATAAATAAATAAATCTGCTAACACCTTTTATCCCTATATGGAATAGGTGAGGCCATTTCAGCCATAACTAACTTTTGGAGACCAAGGAGGGAGTTCAATCTCCACTGGTAGTGGCCAAAGACTAACTAATTATACTTCTTGGATTAGTGTATAAGCACAATAGTTTACCAGTGATTTCCTTCTTTTCACACTTCCTCGTGTTATTGCTCTACAAGATAAGACCTTTGACTTTGTTGCTCTCATTAAGTCCATTCTTGCATCCTTATCTTTCATCATCTATCTCACACCAATCCTCTTAACTTTACATTCACAATACCACCATCTAATTTTTATTTCCCTTGTTGAAAGTTATATTTGGTCTTTACTAACTATAATTAACACAAAACAGATATTTGGATTATAAGACCATAGGTTTAATACACATATGTACAAATTCGTCGACTAGGTTTGGCACATCACTTCTCAACTTCAAACCATGCAATAGATTGGGATAACAGCTCAATGCCATATTTGGAGAAAGATTACAGATGTCGAATATTTAAAGAAGCTGCGGTCCTATGAACAGGAAACAACCTTAATAGAAATCAAGGAGTAATATTAAAGGATACATGGAAAAATCTTATTAACTCATTAAGTTTAGTGGAACTACAGTACAAAAAAAACTGTCAACTCGTATTTATAATAATGACTGAAGTATCTCGTTTCATGTATACCATGTCACGCAGTGCCTTCCAATTTTATTGTGTTCTAACTGTTGTAAACCGTTACTATATTCCTCCGTTTTTTTTTGCATTTATTAGTTTTTTTCACCGTTTAGTCTTGACAAAGCTAATCAGTCTTGCTAGCGAAACTAGTCGACGAATTTGTATATAAGTGTATTAAACCTATGGTCTTATAATCCAAATATCTGTTTTGTGTTAATTATAATTTTATTTCCCTTCATGGACACACTCTTCTATAAACAGCCATATGCACAGATTCATGCTGCTCTTGTCACTCAAATACAGATCATCTTCAGCAAAGAACTCTCTCCTAACTTAAAATTTATTCCATATATCCACATATTCAAGGCCTCTCTTTATACACGTTCATTCTAGCTTTATGCCATTTATTGGTGTTCTCTGTTTCCTACTATCATACATAACTCCCTCTCACATTCTTCTGCTTCCCTGTCTCTAGCAAAACACTGACATCCTATGCTACCTCCTTAATGCTTCCTTGCAAATGATTTGTTTCTACCAGCTTTGATTACTTTCTTAAATGAAAAGTTATCTAGACAATAGATTTACTATGAAGGCTGAAAATCTCATCTTGCAGTTCATTTAATCTGATGAAATGGAATTTTTATGGAACTAAAATAAGAATTATGCATTTCCCTGCAAGTGAATGTGAATCTGAAAGAACATAAATCAAATTACTGAATCAATAATGTCTATTAATTGGGATACTTCGCAGCAGACATGCAACTGTCTACAATGACACTTATTGGCAATTTCCTAATAGCAACTTTCAAAGGACTGTCAACCAAATCATCATGTTGTGAAATTCACACCAAGTGGCAATGTAAACAAATGGAAAGTTACTACTCTTCTCTAGTTTAATATTTTACTTAATGTCTTCTTCAGTGTAAAAAGAAGAATTGAATGACTGGAAATGAATACTTGAAATATAGTGTTTCTTGTTTAGAAAAAAACTTATTTACACTTCATTATAAAATTAGTAACATACCTGACAATTCTAGATACTCTGCAACTATGGAGCATTTTGTATCCATGTCTGCAAGACAATCACAGCTGCATGAGTCATTTGCTACATATTTAATTAAGTTGGATAACAATCCTATTTTCTAACCAAGCAGAAATGGTAAACAGAAGTTTCCACCATAGAAACCAAAGTTTCTAATAGTAAACGCTATAAAAAAACGATTTGAAAGATGCCTCTGAAAGGAACTGATTGGGCCTAAGATTTCAAGCTTTGCAAACTTAACTAAATATCTTAAAGTTGGATGAAAATTCTTAACCAAATAAAAATCCAGGAAGTTTGCATTTTTGAAATATAATGTTGCAAGATACCTAATTAAGCATATGTGTTCACCATTTAGAATAAACCAGTTTTCTGCTTATTCAGAAAATATGAATTTTTATCCAACTTATGTATTTAGTAACATTCACTATGCTTGTAGACTTTACTGACAATATCATTTCAATTACATAAATCACTAATTTTGAATAGATAAATATAATATTGCTGCATATAACTAGGCTAAGTTTCAAATTTGCTCTTATTTGTATTTCAAGTAAGTACAAGTTATTCTCCTTACTTCTCATTTGACTATTAATATTTTTCTTCCTATGATCCTGACTTCCCTAACTCCTTTACATCATAATGATTATTACAATCTTCTTTGTATCGTACAACCTTATAAGCAGCTTCATAATTAATTCATAACTTAAAAAAAACATTACTAGGAAGCACAAAGTGCCTCAATGGTCTCAATATATAATGTTAAGTCCATATAATCTTCATTCTGTTAAGGATTGCTATTGGTTGCATAAGATTCCTGTCTTGTTCGTTTTATGTTTTTAAAGAAACTTTGTAATGATTCATCTTATTAAATGCTTCAGTTTTTTTTAAAGCTCTGATTATTACTAAATTATGCCAAATTTCAGCAACTATATAATGGCAAAAATTTTCTTAAAATGCCTACTAGTAGGAATAAGGTTTCATATTAACAGAAAGAATTAACTTTATACCATTCCTATACCTTTATGCCACTCATTAATTCTTCTTCTTATTATTATTATGTGACACTTCCAGGGAGTCCAAAGACTCATCGAGAGAGAGTGTGCCACAGCATCGAACGATTGACCGCACTCAAACTTGCTTAACTTTTTGCTGAGCCATTAGTAGCAGAGGCTCTGAAGTTCATACTATTCACATGAGAGCAGAAAGGAGTTATGGATGTTGATTACTATACGAGTGAATTGTCAAATACATTAACAAAAACATACTATCAATTACACTTTAAAAAAAGATTTTTTTCACTTGGTTATAAATCAAATGAAACTTGCCAAGAAATTATATTCTTGTTTAATCCTTTATCCACATGTAAGCAAACAAAGTTTGCATGTAAAGTATCTTCATGACTAGCTGCATTAGCCTCTATATCAGAAAGATACTTTACATGCAAACTTTGTTTGCTTACATGTGGATAAAGGATTAAACAAGAATATAATTTCTTGGCAATACTTCAGTGGCTAATGCATTTTATTTCCTTATAGATAGTAAGCAAGGCTGTTTTAGCACATCTGTCTTTTGGAGACTGTGTGGGCAGTTCAGTCTTCACAGGTAGAAAATTACAGATAGCTGGCCCAAGACTATTGCTAATTTAAGTAGCATCTGGTGAAGAGACTGGCTACCAAGTGCTGCCATCTGGTGGTCCATAACACAATATTTTATTGTCTGAAATAGTGTGGGTTCTACTGTCGATTTACTTGAGTGTACAGGACAGAAAAAAAAAAACCTGAGGAAAAACCTGCTTGGCAGTGATAGAGATTGATTAACTCAGAAACCAGTCAAAAGGCTTAGGAAAAGTTCCTCTAGTTGGTGATTAAAATGAAAGTTAAGTCCTTCTGGGGGGGGGGGGGGATGAGCACTGTGGATGCAAATAGTGGTCCATAGCACATTTTACTGTCTGAAATAGTGTGGGTTCTAAAGTCAATTTACTTTGAAAAATATAATTTACAATTTTCTTTCTGAACTAGTCTGTGTAAAAATTGCTTTGTAGCAGAGTCATATTTCATTTCTGGTGGTATATTTGTCCAAATATAAAACTCAAATTCTTTTATTTGTTCTTGGTATTTGAGCAGACACGAGATCAAAAAGTATGAAAGATACATTTAATATTTGTAGCCTGAGAAATCACAGCATATGAATACAATACACAGGATTAACTCAAATCCCTTACATAGTCTGAAATTATTTCATAATTAAATCTTACATGGGTGCCAGAATAAAAGATACTTTGTGTCCTCCAAGGTGGGGGTTTTGCAAAAGACTAAGCTTCAAATGGGAAATGCACCAGACATATATATTTCAACCAGAAAATAAAGGTAAAAGATCAGGAATCTCAGACATTCTAAAAATAGTTACTCAGAATGTAAGAATTATTAATTGTATAAAAAAAATTATTGAAGTGATAAAAAAATAATAAAAAACTGAAATGAACAGACGTTGGTCAATTGGTGGAGCCTCTGCTACTAATGGCTCGGTTAAGTAAGTTTGAGTGCAGTTAGTAGTTGGAAGAGGCCAATCGTTCGATGCTGTTGGCACACACTCCCTCAATGAGTCTTTGGACTCCCTGGAGGTGTCAAATAATAATAATAATAATGATTATATTTTATTTTATATAGTGGAATAAATTAACAATATTAAAGTATTGTATTAAGATTGACCATTTTAAATGATAGAAAAGAGAAAAATACAATAACAAAAGTACACATTTGTATTTTATACAAAAATACTTCAACATTACAAATCTGTGCTTCTGAAGAAGACTGAAAAGAAAATTGTGAACAATTTATGAAGGCATCCACAAAAACAACTAAATAAATGCAATAAGAATGACTATATTTGATATCAGAAAAGACTATTACATAGTATTTTCAATAATTTAAAAATAATTAATACTTTTTTAGAGGAGAAGAGAAATAAACACACTAGTTATTTATAAAGAATATATGGAATGCTAGAGAAACAAGATCTAAAACTGATTACATAGCTAGCTCCAATGTAAGAGATGTAAATGTTTACAAGACAAAATGAAATCTTTTCAGATTGCTATTTAGAGGTCTCTAAAACAGAAATACTAGCAATTTGGAGAAAAGGAAAAAAAGGAAAAAAAAATATAGCTCAAGTAATATCTATTACAATAAAGTATTAAAACTGTGATTAATAATATACTAAAATAAGCAAAACTAAATAAAGATAAAGGACAGAGGAAAACTTGAATAAAGATAATACATGGAGAAAAAGAAATATCCTTCAACATAAAGGATGCAATAGAAATCAATACAAGAGAGAAACAAAGTAGAACACTATATAATAGAATTTATAGGATGACCTACTGAAAATAACGAGGAAATCAATACAGGTATAAAACTGATTAGCCTGGAAGAACTAAAAGAAGCAATAAAGATGTGTGTGTATACTTATATATATATTTAGAAAATTAATATTTGTACTGACTAGAATCCGAGAAAGTATAACACAAAAAACTTTAATGAATTACGACTGGTTTCATCGGTGTCCCAACTTCTTCAGTTGAGAAGTTAAGAAATAACACAAAAACTTATAAAACTAACAAGGTAAAAAACACAGACTTTTCAGCTTAATAAAAAGAAGAAGAATAGCAACAGTCATATTTGAATTGGTGACTGCGTGCTATTGTTAGCGTGAGTTGAATGTGAGTGACAGCTGATTTTAGAGCACCAGTACTGGATTACTGCGCCATGGGAATCAGGCAAACTGTAGCTCAGATTGTTGTTCATATGTGAAGGGTCCAGAACTATTTCTTTGGATTCTACAATTCGTCTTTCAAATTCATCATTGCATATATATAAATTGGTCGTGTGGTCCCAATCAATTTGGTGTTGCCGTTCTTCTAGGTTAGAGTTGACAGAGAAAAGAACATGACTGGAAAGGGCGCTCGCTCATGTTCTTCTGTAGGAGATGTCACATCTATGTTCCTCAAGACGTAGTGAGATAGATTTATCTGTCTGACCAAAATAAGGTTGACCACAGTCGCACATAACTTTATAAACACCTTGAAAATGCAGTTGGTTTTGGCCGACTCAGAAAAGAACAAAGTTTTGGCAGAGTGATATAGTATAGGTCTTTATGTTGAATTTCTTCATAATCCTAGCTAGTTTGGGGGTAAGAGAGCTAATAAATGGTAACTGGATGCGAGTGATAGGGGTGGATTCATCTTCTTGTCGAGGTTGTTGACGTGGACTCAAACGTTTAGTGATGTTACGAGATGAATATCCATTATTTAAGAAGGTGCTTTTCGGGAAGTTGAGTTCTGTTTGAAGGTCTTCTTCTGTGGAAGTAAGACATCTTGCATGATGGGTAAGAATGGAGATGATGCCAAGTTTTTGAGGAGGGAAGTGATGAGAAGAGGCATGCAAATATCTATCAGTATGGGTGGTTTCTCGAAAAATCAAAAATTTAAGACAGTCAGGTAATCTACTGATCTTTAGATCCAAAAAGGGAAGAACCATTAATCTCTAGTTCTGATGTGAATTTGATGTTCTGATGTTGATTATTTAAATGGTTTAGGAAATTTTGTAGTTCCTCTAAACCATGTTCCCAGATAAGGAAGACGTCATCTATGTATCGTAACCACAGTTTAGGTTTTAATGTAGCGATAAAAATAGCTCTCTCTTCAAAATCCTGTAAAAAGATGTTTGCTAAGACAGGGGATAGAGGGCTGCCCATAGCTAACCCGCTTGCTTGTTTATATATTTTTTCTTCGTAGCAGAAATAGCCGGAATTAATGAAGTGCATTAGTAGAGCAAACGTTTTCTTAGAAACCTTGTCCTTCAGAACTTCATCTGTAGGTACATTCGTAAAAAGAGACACGATGTCAAAACTCACCATTCTGTCAGAGTCTTTGAGATATAAGTTTTTTATTTTTGAGATGAAATCCTCAGAGTTTTTGATAAAGGAGGAGGAATTGCCAACTAGATTTTATTTTTAATGAAGCTGCAAGATATTTAGACTCCTTTAAGACCTATTGTAGAAGGTATTGACTCACCTACTTACAATCTGTATAAATATCTTGCAGCTTCTTTAAAACATCTAGTTGGCAATTCTAACCTAGAAGGTCAACACCAAATTGATTGGGCCCGCACGACCAATTTATATATATGCAATGATGAATTTGAAAGACGAATTTTAGAATCCAAAGAAATAGTTCTGGACCCTTCACATATGAACAACAATCTGAGCTACAGTTTGCCTGATTTCCATAGCGCAGTAATCCAGTACTGGTGCTCTAAAATCAGCTGTCACTCACATTCAACTCACGTTAACAATAGCATGCAGTCACCAATTCAAATATGACTGTTGCTATTCTTCTTCTTTTTATTAAGCTGAAAAGTTCATGTTTTTTACCTTGTTAGTTTTATAAGTTTTGTGTTATTTCTTACTCACCTGAAGAAGTCGGGACACCGATGAAACCAGTCGTAATTCATTAAAGTTTTTTGTGTTATACTTTCTCGGGTTCTAGTCAGTACAAATATTAATTTTCTAAACGTATACATCCTGAGTAAATTCTAATAACAATATATATATATATATATATATATGTATATATAAACTAAGTAATACACCGTAAGTCCAGAGTTTAGGGAAGTTGAGCAGAGAATTAGATCAAAGGATCCCAAGGTTAATTCTTGGAAGAAAAGTAAAGTAGTAACTGATTGGTTAACAGCAAAGGTTTAAGAACATTTACATTTAAGCTAAGGTTTATACTTAAGGAGACAGATATGACTAGGGCTCAACAAATTATGCAAAACCTTACTTGCCCATCTCCAAATACATTTTTTAATGATATTCCCCAATAAGTCAACAGGAGTTCCATAAAGCAATTAGATTAATGATAATTATTGTTTGGAAAACATTTTCTTTTGTGTGAAAACCACTCACAGAGAAAGTCAGTAAACGATAAGAATAGGAAGAATAGTAAAAAACAAACATTGAATTTGTTTTGGAAAATATAATTTGTTACATTCATTTTATATGAATTTATATGATGCATATTCTTCTGTTTTTAAGTTAAAAAAGATTTTGTTTAGAGAGTTTTTTTATTAAATAAAAAATGTTCTATGGTATCTTGTCCAGTCTACAGCTACTTTCCAGTTGGTTAAATTTACCCACTGTAGGCAAGTGGGCAAGGCTATATGGAGGTACAGGCTAAAAAATATCATTAAATGGCATGGGGGGAGGGGGGGCTACAACCTACCAGCTAAGTAAATCTGGGTGATTGGAGAAATGGCAGATCTGGAACTTGTTCCATGCTAGAGCTGCTCCAAATATATTGAATAAGAAGTTGTGGACTATGTAGACCAAATGCATAGAATATAGCTGAGCCACCCTATTTTTGGGAGGATATAAATACTTGATAAGGAACCTACACAAGAAAAGATTCAAACTGGACAGACACTTTAGATACAACTCAAGAAGAGGCTATGGGATTATGATTTTGGAATGTACAATACAAAAGCATTATATAAGACAAGAGCACTTAAAGCACTCATATGAAAAATTTATCAATATAAATCAAGGAACAAACTGGAAAAATCCACAAATTTTTCAAATGGAATGAATCAGGGAAATAAATCAGTAACATTTATAGTAGACAGACATTAAAGAGAATGTTTTATATTTTAGACCTTTTAAGTGAAAGATTATGCTCAGTAAGAATCAGAACAAAAATTTTGAATTATAATGCTCATACGAGAAAAAAAAAAAAGGATTTTTTTCTGGAAGTGTAAAGGCTATATGATTTATCATAATCTGATGATACAAAAATTATTGAGATTTCAATATCAAATGTTAAGGTTGGACAGGAAGACATGTATATAGAAATAACTGGTCAACAGTTCTATAAACCCACTCTAATGATAATGAAGAAAAAATTGATAGACTTTGCTGTAAACAAAATTATGATTATATCCATTAGATGTTTTCCTCATAAAGACATAAAAGAACATTGGCATCTCCAGATGATAAACATTTAATCAGATCGAGCATGATCTGATTAAATGTCTGAAGAAGCCAAGGCATTTGGCCATAGCAGATTATTGAGCCTAACACACAAGAGGGAAAATGAGGTCAAATATAAAGAGAAATGAAAAGAACATTTCTATATGACATACAGACATTAAAATATATATATATATATATATATATATATAAAGACTAAATGCAAGATCAACACCAATGAGGCCCAAACAGGTAAATGTCTAATCCTTGATGAGAAGAAAAGTGTCTAAGTATCACCACTGAGTTTCTGTGGACACAAAAGTGAAATTTTTAAAAAAATACAAAGATCATAGCACAAATCTTTCTGGAGCTGTTGCAGTTAAAAGACTAAATGCAAGACTTTTCTCTCTCATTATATTTTTCTATCATTTTTTTAATATTTATCTTACCTGTGAGAAGTACAAGAACCTATAACACATCAGTGTCAAGTGTGAGGTGTAGGTAAGGATTAAGAAAGAAATCTACTGATATTTTTCTTAAAGATCCAGAGGTTGAAGTTGTTAGGAAATATTATGAGGAGGCTTTTCCAGAAGACAGCAGTAGATGGAATAAATGAGGAAGAGAAGCAGGTTCAGTACTTCTGCAGTTGTACTGAAAATGAATGCTAGGCGGCTGCTGCTGCTCTTGTTTTAACAGTCCCAACAGTAAGCAGAGGAATGATGTTTGACAGTTCACTGGAGCACCAACAAGGGAAGTACTTGTAGAAGAGACACAGAGCTGAAACACTGCATGTAGATAGAAGTTAAAGTGAGTTTGTGAGAGATAGGTCATCTATGAGACAAACTGCTCTTCCCTAGACAGCATCAAAAATTTTTAAGTGGGTTTTAGGTGCATTATCCCAAACATGTGAATAGCATTCTAAGGATGGGTGGCTATGGATTATATAGGGTAAGTATCTGGGAGGGAGAAAAATAGCTTCTTAAACAGAAAATAATAACTATTTTTTTTAGAGGCTGAGGAAGCTACTGGTATGGTGTTTATGCCAAGAGAGGCTGGAGGTAAATATCATTCCAAGGAGAGACAGATCTGATAATGTGTGTATTAATGAGGATAAGGGTAGGTGAGCTGAGATCCCTTTTGCAAGAGAAAAGGCAGGATTGCATTTTGGTAGTAATGAAAATGACCTGGTTATCCTTTTCCCAATGAAGGACGAATAGAGATCAATGTTTAAGGCACTGGTTGCAAATTAATTTGATGCTTGGAATGTCTAAGAACTACATGGCTTGTCAAAAGAGTAGGATGAATAGATTATGTGTTGTCATTGGCATAAACTGTGGATAAGACTGATGATGATCGAGAGTAGGTCATTTATATACTTTCTCTGTATAAAAGTGATTATTGTTCTTGTTTAGTAACACTAGACAATATCCACAAAACTGATTAACTACATTTCTGCAATCTTTTAATCTTGCATTATGCAAGCTATTTCTTACATGAGGTCCTTTTTATTCTCCTGACCTACTACTATACTTTCAACATTACTGGTGATGTTAACATTTTCCAGACTGCTGTCAATATTCTAAACTCCACTTTCACATTTCACTCTTTTTACACAACTTGCACTCACTCTCAAAAGACTATCTACATATTTGCTCACCATTCTTGATTCCCTTCCACCAATCTTTCAACTTTTGTAATGAATACATCTCACACACTTTGTTGAATAAAATCTTTAAAAACAGATTAATAACTTATTTTAAACATACAATATTGATTCTTCTTATTCAATTTCTTAAAAATAAGTTTAGAATTAAAATTTTTGAAAAAAAAAATTAAATGATACAGTATTTTAGAGAATTTTGAAAAAATAAAAAATATCCACCACTATAACTATCCTAAATCTACCATTTCCAAAGATGCTGTTTCTTTGTTCTTTTTGTAATGGTATCGATCAGATAAAATTAATAATTAATGATGTCTGATGATGAATATTGACAGATGCAGACAATACTTACCTGTTTGTTTTCAGGAGCAACAAAATTGCATTCATTGTGATTTATTTTGCTCCTCAAAAAGTTGCACAGTGAAAATATAATGCATGGGAAAAAGGGAAATCATAATTATAGACAATTTTATGATAACTTAATTAATGGCACTAATTAAAACAAACGAATGTGATTTATGCAGAGGTGTTTGGGAAGCTACAATATAAACTGATCAAAATTAGTATATAACTTATATTAAGAATTCAGAAATTATTTTGAGAATTAGCACCTTTGTCAATTTATAATGAAATTTCAAGGCATACACTGCTGTAAATTATACAGACTCAAACTACTTCCACAAATCTTGATGCACTGCTGACAATAATTACAGATGCCACTTGAGTAGACTTTACACTAAATGTTGTAAAAAGAGTTATTTAGCTCATTCTTCACCAAAAATGGCAGCAGGGTAAATGAAGATGTAGTTGTTGGTTGTGCTCACAACAAATATTCTGATTCTTCAAAAAGGGATGAGTAAACATGTCAAGTTGTTCCATACGGTTCAGAAGAAATAAAGACTAAAAAACAAGAACCAACAGAATACTGCTTGAGAACCAAACAGTATTTTAAGAAAGTTACAAAATCACATGGACGAATAACTGAAAATACAGATTTCTTGCATTCAAGTGTGACTTGTTAACCTTTTTTAATTTTACATTCAAGTATCAAAATTGAAACTTATATTCTATAGTAGACCTATATTTGGTGTGCCAATATTTGCCAAAGTAATTCCAATGTAGATATCTGCTAAATTGTTTTTACATTGCTGGATGACGGACATATGCAGGGATAGATTAAATGAACTGTTATATGACATTTACATTACAAATTTGGAGCCTGGATAGCACAAGTCCGCAACAAAATTGTTCTTTGGTTAAAAAAGACATTGGTCTGAATCCCATCTAGAATGCAAAGAATCTTTAAGGGCTTTCAAATGAAGCCGAGTACGCCAGTACATCATGGAAGGAATAGGGTTTCTCTTAAGAAAAACTTGAATTTTTCATCCTACAAGAGACAAACTAGTCAAGAAAATGCAAGCAATTAACAGACATTTCAGACTGAAGATAAGATTAACTAGCCTATCTCATAACATTAATTAGGTTATTAGGTTTCAATAAAGTCAAGTTTTTTTTAATTTTTTAAAAATATTTTTTTAATTTTTTTTTTACATGAATCTAAGCCACAACAGATTACAAACCAATTCTGCATTAGTGGTTTGGATGAATTTAAGGTAGAATAATTCAGAAACCTGACTAGAGATGAAACAAAACTTTCTCAAGAAACATAGTCTCCAATAAGAAAGGCAATGGTAATTCAAAAATGAGCTCTATCTACCACGAACTCCATCTACCATAAAAACATTCACAAACATGTCCACAGTGGGATTTTAATCCATGACTTAAAGAAGAGCAGAAGTACTATTCATTAGGCTAACAGGCATTTACTTGATTGTAACAGGACTTGAGCATAACAGGTGAAAGAGAAAATGAAGATGAAATATTATATTTACAACAGAAGTATCTTATAAATGTTTAATTTACATCAAATTAAATATTTATTAACATACTCCTATTTCAATAAATACATATTAGAGCATTCATTTGTTGAATATATTAAGTTTGCTGCATAAGTTAACTCATGAAAGATATAAATAACTTTTGAGAAAAATAAAATTTAAGCAGAAATTATACCTTAACTTGAGATGTTGCAAAGAAACTCCTTTCCCTTCTTTACAAAATATGACTGTCAGTTTTCCTGAAATTAACAAGCTAACTCTGAAATACACATTCATGATGTGAACATTTTCAAATTAAACCAAACCCAGCATGATGATTAAGTCCCAGCCATGTCAAAGTCTGAGAGGAATACAGAAGTTATGCTGTGAATTTAGTATGAACTTCAGAAAACTAAACTCAAATTTGGGCTGAATGTAACTACAGGTAGGCATTCAAAAATCTGGCCATCGATAATCCAGTTCCTTCAGATCTCTGGCATGGATTTCAGAGTGCGCATTTTCAAATTTACCTGTTGGTGCACCACTGTTTTCTGTTTATGTTTTAATGGCGCTGTAGCTGATAAGCATTGCGATAACTTGCTTATTCCTTCTCATTTTATCATTTATTTGCTGCTGTATAGCCCTATTATGGATTCAGCAAAGAAAAGAGGTGGCGTAAAACATAAACATCGTGCGTTGTCGATCGCAGAGAGAGTGGAAGTGCTAAAAAAACTTGATAGCGGCGTGTCTGTGTGAATCATACGACATTGGTTCTTCAACAGTGTATGATATTAAAAAACAAAAAACAAAACTGTCAAAGTTCTTTTCTGACAGTGTATCAAAAGAACAAACGTTTGTAAGGAAGTCAATGATGGAGGGAAAAAGTTTGGAACTGGACCAGGTTTAATTTTTGTGTAAGTGAAGGTGTGGAAATTTCTGGTGATTTATTAAAGGAACAAGCCAAAATGTTTCATGAAGAGCTGGGATTGCAACACAAGTGTGAATATTCAGAAGGTTGGCTGAATCGTTTCAAGTCGCGACATGGCTTACAGTTTCGTGCAGCATGTGGGAAAAAATGTTCAGCAGACAAAGATACGGCTAGTGCATATGTGGATGAATTTGCAAAGTTAGTTAGTGATGAACATTTAAGTCCTGAACAAGTGTACAATGCTGACGAGACTGCCTTGTTTTGGAGATGTATGCCAAAAAGAACTCTAACAACTGAGGATGCAGAATCGCCATCGGGGTTTAAAGCTTCGACGGATCACATCACAGTAATGTGCTGCTCTAATGCTGTGGGTACCCATAGATGTAAGTTGCTCGTTATCAGAAAAAGTTTACATCCGAGGGCCTTCAAGAGTATGACACAGTTTCCTGTCCATTACCATACCAACAAGAAGGGGTGGGTTACCACTGATATTACGTTGGATTGGTTTCAAAACTGTTTTGTCCCTGAGACTGTAACTGTAACTCGGTTGGATTAGACCCTAATTGCAAGATACTTCTTATTTTAGACAATTGTTCAGCACATCCAAAAGCTGATCTTCTAGTGAAAGATAATGTTTTTGTTGTCTACCTCCCACCCAACTGCACATCACTAATTCAACCACAGGACAATGGTATTATACATTCTATGAAGTGTAAGTATCGATCCCTGTTAATGAGGCATCTAGCGAGTTCAGTTAATTCGGGCACTCCAATACAGAAGTTCATAAAAGAATTCAACATTAAGGATGCAGTGTACTGTGTTGCCAATGTGTGGAAGTCTGTGAAAACATCAACACTGAAAAATGGATGGCATAAATTGTGGCCAAGTCATCTCATTCTTCTCAAGTCTTCTCCTTCTAACGAAGACACTGAAAATAATATTGCAGGGTTTAGGGTTTCCAAAGAAAAGCAGCTTATACAGGAACTTCTTGCTTATGTTAAAGATGTAACTAATCCTGATGCCAAGGAGCTTTCATCAAGGATAAATGAAGATGTTTTAACGGAATGGATGAATGTCGATGATAATGTGCTTATAGTTCATCATTACACTGATTCTGAAATTGTGGATATGGTTAAAAGTCTGGAGAGAAATGCCTCTACAGGTAGTGATGAAGATGAAAGCAGTGACGAAAATGAGGAAGATGTGAGAGAAAGAATCTCTATTGACAGGTTAATTATGTTGACAACTGAACTGCTGGCTGGACTAGAGCAACGAAGTTTTGTAAGTGAACAAGAAATCATGAATGTTTACTTGCTCCAAGATAAACTTATTAGAGAAAGACCCAAATATGTGAAGCAGCAAACACTACACGATATATTCAAGAAAATAGCTAGGAAGCAGTAAGCAGAAGCAGTGGTGTCCACACTTGATAATCCACTGCCATTAACTTCAAGTCAACCAGATGTGCTGTCACCACTATCAACATTTTATTAATTAAATTAAAATTCTGAGGAACTATTTTATAAAATTCTGTAGAACCGTTATATTTAGTTGGTGAACATTAAAATTTCACAAGCTTTTCATTTAGTGTTTAATTTTCTTTCTTTAAAGGACTGTACAGGTAGTCATTTTCTGTTAAAAATATACAGCATATATAACCATCTGAAATCTGGCATTTTCAAAAATCTGGCACCCTTCAGGTCCGGAGGTTGCCTAATTTTTGAATACCTACCTGTATATTATTTACTGCACGCACGCACACACACACACACACACACACACTGCCATTTTTCAACAGAATGAAAATGACAGTAGCATATCTGTCCCCCTCCCAAGAAAGGTTGTAAACCTATTGTATATTACTTACTAAAATGTAGGTTACAAGATATATAATCTGGAATTCCTGATCTAGAGATCAAACAGAACTTTTTGAAGCCACCTTAAGCCTCTTTACTGGAGGATAATGGTCTCACACCTGACAATGATATTCACATAACTAAAGATCTAAGCATACAATGGAATGGATTCAAATTCATATCTTCATGCAAGAGAGCAGATATACTAATCCACTCAGTCAACCAGGTCAAGTATATAGAATCGCTTGAAAAGCAGCCTACTTATATTGTCAAAAAAGCATACAACACATATTTTTACAAATAAGTTATAAAACCAAATAAAATTTAACAACTCTCTCTTCTTCTCAGCAAACCTATCAAGTGTTAACAAATAGGTTTGCTAACCCAGCAACTCAAATTAGTATCAATACTCTTGTTTCAAAGCAAAATGAAGTCTGGTTATATGCTCTAAGACCTCTAAACACCTTACTTAAGGAAGCTTATGATTTTTTAATGTTTTCAACATTAAAAAATTTAGAAAATATGGCACAAAACAAAAACAAAAACAAAAAAAAGTAAAGAAAGCTAGAACATATTTTTCCTCTTCAAACTTTTAACACAAACTCTGTACTTATGATTGCTCGGTGCAGGAATGGAAAGTACTTTCTTAATGAAGACAGAGATAGTGGAAGTTAAGATTTTTCAGCCACTGGCATAAGTTTTCAATTTGAGTAGAGATGATCTCAGTTTTGATGAATTTAAGACTAAATCTTATATATATATATATATATATATATATATATATATACATATTTGTATACTTTATCTTGTTCTCATTCTTGCTCACTTATAGAATGTCCTCAAGAATGCTGAAATTATGGAAGTTGTAGGCTTATGTGCTGAATAATGCTGTTTATCAACTGTGTGCTACACTTCATATGAGATAGGGAATGGTCTTTCTTCAGAAGTACTGACATTTTTATACTTGTAAATGCCTCTCATATGTCTTTTAAATGTCAGTGACATGTCTTCTTACACTGCAAATGCAAGCATTCAGAGCTATCTACAATGGGTAAGAAATGATGCAATTTTATACAAGTCATGAATAATAAATTCACAATGCATATTCAATAAAATATTTGTAATATAACAATATTACAAAACATTTACATTAAAAACATCACTAATTTTCAACCATGTGCTCATGATGACAGCAGCATTAAGAGAACTCAACAAACAGGATACTGGTATTTTCCCTTTTCTCTGTGAGGCAGCATGTCAGAACTTCAATAGTAGTAATAACAGAAAACTCAAAGTGCTGAGATTCAAAGTAATAGTTTAACATAATAAACACATTGCAAACTGAATTTTGAAAATAATTTGAATTTTTCTTCTTCTTTTAAATATTCTTTTTTTTCTTGTATATTCAATCACCAATTGAATATACATTTTTTTCAGACTTCCTCTGCATCTCGAAATTCAATAAATTATGATAACAGACTCAAGACTACTACAATTCCCCCCCCCACCCCTCCAACACACACAAATAGCAATACAGTCTAATAAAGGAGGCCTTATTTGTAAATGTTGCATTCAGATCTACTTGATAAGTTTCCTTCATACACCAATTTCAGATGTATGATGATTAAGTAATATACCTGACATAATACAACAACTTGATTAATGACTAAGTTAATTAACTCTGAAATAAGTTTTTTTTTTTTTTTTTATAGCCTCTAAAAATCAGCATTAACTCAAAAAAATAGAACACTTCATATAGAAATACTGAGACAATAGACTGCTGGCGTTGTTGATGCTGTTATGATACTACTCAAGGTTTAGAGGGAAATTTTCAACAGTTCAATCAGTAATGCCAACTAAGCAGTCATTCCTAAATTGCAACTAACCTAATGCTTTCTTATTCTCACTTTTTTTTTCAGATGAAATAAAATAATGGAGAAATAGCATCTGAAAATTGGTTGAATAAATATAACCTAGTCATGTCTGCAGCACTGCTTGTCATTTCAGTGTTCTCAATTTCTTTGCCCAATTTCTTATTTTGTAAAGGTTGGTTGAAAGTGACATGTATAGAAGTTTGTAGAGAACACCACCTCACACCATCTCTCGCTCTCTCTCTGGTCTGGAGAAAGCAAAATTGTGAGACCCACAGAGGTATCTATGGAAGAAAAGAAAGGAGGCGAAATATAAAAATAACTTTTTTTTTTTTTTTGCTAAATTCAAAGTGTTCTACTTCCTTACTTCCTAATCAGATCTAGAGCAAAACTAATTTTTCTAGATATGTCCTGTTGAATATCTGTCAAATAAAAGTAGCCCAGCAATGACATTTGACTCATAATTGGAGGAGTCACGGCAGCTTAATTTGTACCCCTAATGAGTCTTGTAGGAAGAGTAATCAATGACCTTCTACAACATCTAGCCTAAGACTTTGCCATTTTTTGATGTGATTTGATCTGAGAGTTAGGAAAAGAAAGAAAAAAAAAAAAAGGAAGAGAAAAAAAAGAAGCATACATATATACCAGTTTGTAGAAATTTGATAATTTTTATATTTCTGTAGGCAATTTAAGACAGTCATAGGTCTTTTCTTAATATATAAATGTGATACTCAAAACTGATTTTTAGAAAGTACAACCTATTTACTAATTCTGCTTTCTCTCTCTGAAAGTGTTTTAAGTTCAATTGAAGAAATGAAATGGTAAATGAATTATGAATTACAATAAACTCTCTAAATGATATGAGAAATCTCCATGGTCACTAAAATTAAATTTTAATACTTGTATCAAACATGTATTGCAAAATTAACAACTCCTCCTTGGAGGCTAATGATAGAAAGCCAGAGTCCCCTCTTATAGAACTGATAATACTGTGTAGGGTAGAGTGGTTTCCTGTGATGAGTCCTTTAACTCCATGGAGATATCACGTAACACTAATCTGAATACATCTGTATTTCAGTATTATAATTTTCAAACTAAATCTCTATCCTTCCTGCTAAAATTGCTTAGCATTTGTTCTCTTACAGATATAGATTAATTTGATAAATAATTAGTCAATGTGAAATCATCACTTATGGGAGGAAAAAACTTACTATCATATTCACTGCACAGCACAAATAATTTCTCCTACACATTAAAATATTCTAAACATCTAATAAAAATAAAAACATGCATATCAAAGAAAAACAAACTAAAAGGTGCACGACAAGCATAACATAAAAGAAGCTTTTGAATGAACAAAAATATCTACAAATAAAAAAAATAAACGACACCAATAACATTTTTAAAAAAAATTTAATAACTCATTGCTGAGGAATAAATAATACTACATTGAGTGTAGTAACAAATATAATTTCTGTTCATGCAAAAATCAGGAAAAAGCACAAACAGTGTTTATATATGCCACTGTCAGGATGGTGGTACTACAGTCAAAAGAACAGGTAATACACAACATTCATTCTTTTGTGTGCAGGAATCAGTACCTCGTCCATCAAGGCTCTCTCGAATCTTTTGTTCTTCATATTCTAACCTCTGCTCTAATTTCACTTCTGGAGGAGCCTGTTCACTAAGCAGCTTCTCATGTTGGTGTAACCAAAATTCATGCTGTTTTTGATATTCTCGAAGCTCTGCAAGGGTCCTCTGTAAAGAACTGAACAAGAAAAAAATAATAAATACTTACTCTTCAAATTTAAACTAACAAGTAATGAGAATATATTTACTATGATTTTGTGAGTTGTAGAGTTTTTTTTTTTCACAACTCTGAAAAGTTTGGTCAAGATTTATAAAACTTGCTGTGTTAACTAAATAATTTAGTTAAATGTACAAGGATGACCAAAAGAGTTTTCAGAATTTTTGAAAACTCTGATCATAATTAAATAAAGTTGAAAAATGTTATTCAATAAAACATGAGCCATTACGGTTTACTATTTCACTTCATAATACTAGACATGACTAACGTCATTCAAGAATTAAGAAATCGAATAAGCAAAAAAAAAAAACCATAAACATTTTGAACCAATCAATCCTATGCATTTCTCTACAGTTTTCTATCTTATTGCTTTTGCAGATATTTTGGATTGCTTCAAGTAAGGTAAGATCAAGTTCACATTCCTAAATTGTAGATTTTGAATTAGATGATTTCTGGCCTCATTAACTAGCCATTTTCAATGAACATTTTACATCCCCCCCCCCACTAAATGTGAAAATATCACGGCCAGTAGGGCAGTTAACAACAAACATATAAAACAGTTATACAGTGGATTCCAATTAAATATGCCACATCAGGACCTGGCACAGGCTTTTTGTTTATTGCACAGAAAAATTACTGACTTATAAACAATTGACTTTAATTAAAGTAAAATATTTGCCATAAAAATAATTTTATTTTTTATGTATTAAACATGCATGCAGTTCTTAACAGTGAGTGACATAGGAATAGATCAAGAATAGCCTTTCTTTTTTTTTTTTTTTTTGATTGACTGCAAGCAATTAAAATCAAGGCAGGTATTTATTGCAGATATAGCATTTCCTCCCTCATCACTTTGTTCTTCTAATGTTTTGATGTTTTATTGCAATTTCCTCCTCAGAAATCTTCATTTTCATTATAGTATTGAAGACTACTGTCAATAGATGCAAACTCTTCATGATTTCTGGTGTGGTTGACGTCTAATGATTGATGTCATTTTCATGTATCGGCCATATCTGGTATATCCACGACTGAATTCTTAAAACATTAACCTAACCGCACTGAGCAAAACAGTTTTGAATGGTCTTGTTGCTTATTCCTTTCCAACTATCAGCCATAAACTGTATTGCTTGGAAAAGTTTATGCTGACTTCCTTTAACAGTTGTCAAGAACCAGCAAATTTTTTCTCTATTTCCACTGTAATTTCATATATCAACTCATAAAAGAATTCTTAAAAAATTCAGATGTCATCCACACATTTTTGCTGGACTGGTAAACTTTTCATTCTAATCTTTTATAGCACCAAGACCTGGCCCTTTTTTAAGCTCAAGAACTGATAAATGAAAGTAGATCTATTTGAGCAGCATAATACTGTTACACAATTCATTGCTTTTACTGATGCAAACAATGTAGTGTGTTTCAACACCAGGAACCATCTGATGTGGCATGATAAAAGAGTCCTGTTTCATCAGCATTGCACAAATATTAGCATCATATTTTTGAAACAAGACTACATAATTTTTCTAACGCTCTATGTGGTAGATCTATTGCTGGCTGGCTCAATGAAATGGCATTGCATCCCAAATAAATGAAGCAAATTATTGTTATATTCTCATTTTGTTTTTGTTCTTTCAGACTTGTCTCAATAAAGCAGCTTCCCCAATTAACTGGAATCTAATGTATATCGTTTTGCTTGAAAGAAAAAGATGTAATCTGATACAGTGAACAGATATATTATGATCAACAATAAAACTTTTGATTTACTTAAAACTTCAAGCTAGAGAAACAAGGTACTTAAGAAACATACAGAGAAACCATGAAATATACATATTTCATGGCTTCATTATTTTTATTGGAAGGAAATATACTTATATACAAGTAATAGTGAGTAACAATACAATACTAAAAATTATACTGAAAGATGGAGAAGTGGAGATAATTAAATTTATATATCTAGAAAAAAAAATCATGAAAATCAAATGGACAGAAATAAAGATACAACTAGGTTTTCTGGCTTTGGGGAAGATGAAAGATATCTTAAGAGGAAATACTCCAATTAGTTTGAAGAGGAAGATTTTGACTAATGTGTCTTACCTGTAAGACAATCATCTATTTTGTCACACATACACAAAATAGTTACTCAAAGAAGAACTAAAAGGATAATGCTGGATGTGATGGTTACAGACAGGATATTCTCTCAATATGATAAGATCTAGAACAAGAATACAAGATGTTATCCAATACATCATGTACTGGAAGCAGAGATGGCCTGGGCATATTGTAAGATATAACAATAAAATATGGCCTAAATTATTAACAGAATGGAGACCTATGGATAGCAGTAAAGAGATATGAAATTGTGAGGATTGCTGGAGTGTAATGGATAAAAAAAGCTGAACAGAGAAAATTTGGGGAGACATTCATCCAACAGTGGCATGATCCAAGTTTAAAAATAAAAAAAGAATTAAACTTTAATATAAAGTTATAAATTCTAAAAAATATCTATTAACTATTATATATTTAAACTACTCTAGAATGTTATTCAGTGTAAGAATTTCACATAATGTAATTTATTTATGTTCAATTATTTTACAATATGTGAAAATTATGTATAAAATCAGTTATGATTTTTTTTTTTTTTTCATACAAGTTAAGGCACATGAAAGATAATAACTGAATTGGGAAATGCAAACTATCATTATTATTGAAGTTGTCATGTGTACAAATAACAATCTTAAGTAAAATTATAATACTGTAATAATTAACCTACTTACTTTCATAACATAATCCTTTAAAAACTTTGAAGAAAAGTTGAAAATATAGGAAATCCCTTGTTTTATTGTAGTGGTATTGGGAGGAAGATTTTGACTAAAGAAGGCCACCCTCATGATCATGGACACCCTCATGGTCAAGGTGAACCATGCCATGTTATGAATCACGTGTTTTTAGCTGGTAGAAATTGGAGGAATATGATGCTCCCAAGTCAGTGCAAATATGTCTGGGAGAAATGACTGTGACAAGGGAACTGACAGAGTTTGAAAGAGGTGTTGTGATAGGATGGCAAACTGTTGACATATTAGGCCATCCTAGGTCAACAATCAGTGATACCATACTGAGAGAAGCAGAGGCGTAGCCAGGGCGGTCCACCCCAGACGGCACTTTGAACCTTTTTGAACCTTTGCAGTTAATTCTAAAATACCGCCTCGAGAACTCATTTCCAAATTTTGTAATACTACTATGAATTTTCCTCACAATTGCTGTAACTGTTGCTAGTTGTGAGAGGAGTTTTTCTAAATAAAATAGATTACGAATTACCTACATTACTATGAAATAGACTTTGCCAATGTCATCGACGATTTTGCTACAGAAAAGCAAGAAAATAACATTTTAGAATTTTGAAATTAAAGTTTCACTTCAAAAATAAATATAGTGTTTTTATTTATTTCCCTATATGTCATTTTGATTTTTTGTAGTATTTTTGGTGTCTATTGAGAGGGGCAGAAAATGTCTAGCTACACCACTGGATGGAAGCACTACCTGCAATGGATGATCCACCACATTCACCAGATGAAACTGTAACGTGCTATGAAAGTAATATGTAAAAAAATGCCATTAGTTGGCCGACACATTGAATGCAGAAGAAGGGGGAATTGATTGGAACCCAAATCTGCACAAAAACATTCAGAACCAACTCTCGCAACGAGTTTCCATGGTAGGACCACAACACGCAAGCCCCACATTACCTAAACCAACATACAGCATGGTCGTCAGTGGTACAAAGAGCATGTACAGCATGCTGTGGAAGCTCAAAAAACTGTGTCATGAAGTGAAGAATCATGCTGCACACTCTACTGGGCAGATGAATGAGCCTTGCAGATGCCCACTGAACATCTCTTAGAGTGTGTAAGCCCCAACTATGAAAATTTAGAGGTGGTAGTGTAAAAACTCGATGTTACGAAAATTAATAAAATCTCTAATACATTGATTTTTACTGTAGGAACACACCTTAAAAACCTTGTATATAATGTATCTATGTTTAGTATGTTTAAACTTTGTATAAAGATCAAAATAAGCCCAAAGGGAATTAACTCGCTCATTGTTTAAGAGCAGAAGTAGGATGTTTGAAACCAAGGGTAGTTAGTGTCTGTAAGTCGGCAGTTCCTTTTTGAAACGTATTTACGAGTGCTGTAGCAGGTGATCTTCAAGGTCAGTATTGAAAAGGGACGGCCTCCATCAGTCGGAAAGTCCCGTAGGCCACGTTGCCGGATTAAGGACATCAAAGGGGAAGAATAGGATTTGTCAGCGAAAGTTCGAGAACTGCCAGTCACATGCTGTTGTACGGGGTTCTCGTAACTACACCAAGACATGTACGGGGACATTTGGGGTCCAATAAACTTAACCCAAAGTGCAGGGGTATTGAGAATATAAGGCTTGGAATTTTGTTGAGAAGGGCTTCCTGTTTTCATCTTGCGTGATCTGTCCATAAGAGGTCGAGAAGGAGAGGTGTCGATTAGTTCCGGAGGGGAGAAATGGGAGTCCGTCCATGAAGAGAGTTTCCAGTCCGAAGCCAAGGATAAACCAGAGGTTACAGTCTAAGGGAAAATCTTGCCGTACTGGTTCAAGCCTTGCCACTCTGTTTGAGTACGTGCATGCCCACCGACTTATGCAGCTCCTCGCCGGTCAGTTCAAGATGCCGGAAGAAACCCATTCCAGTATCCCGATGGCTGACGTGATCCCTTGATAGTGCCATGTGACTCCCATCAAGGAAAAGAAGAAAACACGGAACGGAGAAGAAACCCCTTGAAGCCCCAGAAAAGAAAAGAAAAACAAACAAGGAGGGAAGGCGTATGCAAGACAGTCAGAGACCCACGTGAGTCTGAATGTTAATTATTTTATGTTTGTGATTTAAGAGAATTCCCCTCAAGGAACTGCTGAACTATTTAATATAGAAAAATAGTGGTTTAAGGTACACGAAACACTCGTAGATTTGTGTAAAAATGATTGAGTTTAACGTGAGCGTAGAATTTCCCTAAGAAAAACTGGGCTATTAAGATTTTTTTTTGATTAATGTGTGTGTTAATTTAATTGCTTATTCACATCACAGAGCTGTTTTAATCAAAGGGAATGAAATATGCCAATGTGATTATCAGTCAATTAACTAAGTCTTTAAGATGAGAATCTAAGAGTCATATAATGTGTGTGTGTGTGGTGCATGGTTAATTATGACTAATTACGATTGTTAATGCGCACCTAAAAATTTCTTGTTCTGTGTGAATAATATTTAGTATTTGATATAGAATGCATTATCTGAGATTTAATTAGAAAAAAAATAAGAGCGTTCATTAAGTATTACATTTGAGTAATTATTCACGATTAATGAATTTCTTGTATGAATGAAGTTTTGATTTCATGTATTGTATAGTAACTATTAGATCAGTAATTAAATTTTGTCATAGGCGTCATAGGCCCCATGACACCTATGTCATAGGGCATAGGTGTCAGAGCCCCCCCAGTATGCATATACATTTTTTATTTGCTTTCTGCACCCAATGGCTGCATTATAAACAGGTGCTACCATGTATTTTCTGCAACTGAAAATTTGAAACAGGATGTTGGGACAAATGTATTTAGTTAGATACTGTGTTTGGTGCCACAATAAAACCATTTGCTTATGTGCATGCAACATAACGTCTGTAGTAGGGAGATGTTTTTCACTATACTGGGGCATTTTCATTCCAGTCTTCAGACAGAATACACAGTAGGGAATAAAAATCCATCTATTCAAATGCAAACTGGCCCCGTGAATACACGCATCTCCAGTCATAAAAATTGTACCCCCCCCCCCTAAATGCCAGATTCTATGACAAGCTAGTTGGGGTTTCCTACAGTTGCATAATCACAGCAGACTCTGCACCAAGCAGGTTAAAAATGAAAAAAAATAAGAAGAAAATATGCAAGATATCCATATGTTCCATTCATAAGATTTCTGAGCTACAAAAAGCAAAGAAAAACTCATGAAATTCAAATTCTTGAACAGGCTTGTGGATAATTC
The DNA here is from genome assembly GCF_054136105.1 of Typopeltis vanoorti. NCBI lineage: Eukaryota > Metazoa > Arthropoda > Arachnida > Uropygi > Thelyphonidae > Typopeltis > Typopeltis vanoorti. The sequence goes on along the minus strand of NC_143573.1, from coordinate 76,148,728 downwards.
TGATGATGGATTCAATCGACTTTGATATTTACAAAGCAGTTCATCTGATGAAGATATTTCAGAAAGTGAAGTTTGTGAATAGGCCGTCTCTACAAATCAATGGAATCTGGTTCCATTCGTGTGTAGAACATTGACAATTTTCCTCCAAATTAATCTGTTGTCTGGAGGAAAAGGTTTCCAACCTTTGATGTGAGAATTATTGTAAATAATAACAGAAAAGCATCCTTTGGTTTGTTTTACAGGAGAAAAATTCCCAACTTCCATGAAAAACCTTATTTAAAAATTCATATAAAAGTTTCCCTTGCCCTAAATGGGATTTTCATTCAGGTCTGTTTTCAACCAGAGATCAACATTACTACTTGACTGATCTTTGGGACATTCAAATACCTCTCTATAAGCATTATTTTTCTTTGTAGTTCCTACATAATTTTATGATTCATCCATTTTGCTCTTTGCCCTTCTAATTTCCAAACCAGCATAACTAAAAATAAATACATTTGGAATAACATTTAAGAAATATTAATTTACTAAAAGAAGTCTTGAATTATATTAGTATTATACTAATATATAGAATAATATTAATAGTGCATCTATTATAAGTAATGATGTTATAGTATGCCCACAGATGCAAGACCCTTCAACACTTCTGCACATGTCACAAGAAGGAGAATCCATTCCAATAATAAGGTAATCAATCCGTCTTCTCTGACAACAAAAATCAAGTTTCTACTAGTACAGTGACAGGCAAGAAAGCATGTGATTTTGCATGGTGGCAACCAATTCGTACATCCTTCATTTCTTTCTCCCCTTCAACATGAATAGACTATTCTTGGCAAGTCGCCAAGCGAAGCTCTCACAAGTGTGGGCATACTACATAAGCACTTAACAATAAAGTGTCAGATTTCAACTCAATCATTATGTGGATGTATATATTTTTGAAATATTTTCTTAAAAAACAGCAAAGTGAATCTAATTTCATTAATTATTAGTCCTCCCATTTTTTAACTTATGAATTCTGAATTATGCAGAATCTAGATTCTGTGATTCTATACAATGTTTTTTTAGACATTACATAAGAATTAACATCATTTTAGGATCAGATGCTCACATGAGATCTTCAGTTCCAGTTGTTTTCTTCTTTATTATTATTATTGCATGGGCACCTCCATGGAGTCTTAAGACTCACTATGGATGACCCAAACTATCACCACAATATCTATTGTACCTTTCCTTGAAATCATGAACAAAGCATTCACAACTGGCCCATTCCATTCACTCACCACTCTCCAAGTGAAAACTCAAGTTCTCATGGCCTTAAAAACCAGTCTTACCCAACTGCCAGGGATGACCTCTTGTTCTGCTCCCTATAGCCAAGTGCTGAAACATTTCCCCTTTATTAGTCCTATAAAATTCTTGAAGTAACTTAAATATTTCTATCATATCCTGCCTCACCTCTTTTTTTTTGCCTATCAACCAACTTGCAATCCATAAACCCTCAATCTATCCTCATAGGGAGCATTCAGACCATTCACTATCTTAGTCACTCACCTATGAATCTTCTCCACCACTTCCTCATCCCCCCAAAAAAGCTAAGTGACTGACCAGATCTGAGCATGGTAATCTAGATATGGCCTTAAGGCTTTATAAAGAGGAATGACAACTCCCTGCTTGTTAGTGTGTTCTTCAATAACCAAGTAACCCTGTGTGCTACCTGGCTACTTTAGCAATATGTCCTCTAAACTTCAACTCTCTATCTACTACTACATCCCAAATCCTTGGCTTAATCAATTTCCTGAAGTACAATTCCCTCAATATGATACACAGTTTATAGTCTTTGTATCTCAAAATGCATAACTTTATTTTTTCCACATTAAATTGATATCCATTATGTTTTACCCATACTGTCAACTTATTCAAATCATCCTGCAATTTGAATAAGTTGACTCTCTACATCACCTTTATTATCTATTACTCTACCAACTTTACATCATCAGCACACAACCGAATAGCTCCCTTCAAATTCTTACTTATATCATTTGAGTACAAATTAAACAGCAATGGTCCAAGCACAGAGCCCTGCTACACACCACTAGTCACCTGCCTTCTCCCAGATTCTGTTCCTCCACATATACATTTTGGTATCTGTCATTAGCCACCCTTGTATCCATATTACCAGTTTCATATATATCCCAATTTGTTGCAGTTTACATAACAGTTCCATGTGGTATCCTGTCAAATGCCTTTGCAGGACAGCATTTATCCAACTCAGCTGTCACCCTCTAAAAATTTAGTAAATTACTAAGGCATGACTGACCCTTCACAAAGCCATGCTGCCCCCTCATAGAGTATCAGCCTTATTTACGCATTCCTGAATTCTCTTTTGACCAACTCTTACATTACTTTTACCACCACCACTGCTAAGATACTGATCGGTCTATAATTTGCTACCACAGACTTAGATCCCCATTTATGCAAAGGAATTATTTTGTCTTTCTTCCATTCTCTTGGAACTTTACCAGAGATGAGACTCGAATTAAACAGACTAGTCAAAGGTATCATCAATTCCCCTATACATTCTCTTAAAACACAACCGTCCAATTCCACAGCTGTATTTGCATTCAGATTTTGCAATATCCTAAGTACTTCCAATTCATCAACCTCTGTTCTCGCATCAGTCCTGTAACCTCTGTCATAATATCTTCATTTGGATGATATACCCTTGCAAAGTGGTCACTAAATAGCTCAACAATTTCATCTACCACTGTCACCTCTCTGCCATCTGCACTCATGAAAATAATCCTTCCATTATATAAGTGGATATTAGATCTAGCATTATTTCAAAGCCAAATGTAGAAACTAAACTTTCGGAAAAAGTTGACCAGAGAGTAGAGCTTACGGGAATAGACTCACCTTCACGCAGACTACTTAAAAACACAGTTGCCGTCCAAGCATCTATATATTCACTTTCTATTAGTCCATTATAAGGTTTCACTGGTCTGACAGCTGTTTTGAACTGGTTGGTTCTCCTCAGAGACCAGGCAGAAACCTTAAGAGAGCAAAAACTCTCCTTTGCTCTCTAAGAGAGCAAACAAGAGTTTTTCTCTCTAAGACCATTCTGAGACCACTTTCATCCTTCTCCTTCAAGACATAACTTTCCACACACAATTAGGTGGATTCTTTAAGTCAGCCATCTCTGTATCCAAGCTTCTAATTGACTACCTTCATCATTAGATGGAGGACCTGCATGTATATATGTATGCAGTTCCGAAAAGTGGAAAATATGATTGGTTTATTCAGAATGACATAAAAGGGGATAACTATGGTATGAGGAAAAACAAAGGTTTTCCTCATATACTCATACCAAACAATGATAGGAGAAGAAAGGTTCTCTTCACCAGTACTTGTTAGAAAAAAGCAGCATCAAAAGCACAAGTTTTTTTGCACCATTTTTAAGATTGTCTTTAATAATAGAAAAAGCATAAGAAAACCACTTGCCTCTCTGTTTAGCCTTTATTGATTATGAAAAAGCATTTGATTCCATCAAAACTAATGTAATAATCAAAGCACTCCAGAATCAGGGAGTTCCTGGAGAATATATGGACCTCCTCCAGGAAATATACCACACTGCAACAGCAACAATCCAACTTCATGAGTAGCAATAAAATATCAATTGAAAAAGGTGTCCGACAAGGAGACTATCACCCAAAATCTTTGCAGCAGTCCTTCAAGAAATAATTAATAATATAAACTGGGCAAACCTTGGTATAAAAATTAATAACAGAAACTTAACACACCTAAGATATGCAGATGATATAATTTTTACAAACACTCCAGAAGACCTTAATATAATGATAGAAGACCTATATCATGAAAACAGAAAGTCGGTCTAAAAATAAACAGATAAAATCATGTTTAATCATTTTGTAACACAAAAAACATAATAATAGAAAACAATTTCTTGGAAAGAGTCTCTTCATGTACATACTTAGGTCATCTCATTGATCTAAACTTTGGACTCCAAATGAAAATAAATAGGAGAATTCAACTTGCCTGGAGCATTCAGAAAACTGAAAAGCATTTTTCAAAACAATGATGTCTCACTCTGTTTAAAAAGGAAGACATTTGACCAGTGTATACTTCCAATCATCACATATGGTTGTGAAACTTGATCGCTAACAAAAGCACTGGCAAATAAACTAACAACAACTCATAAAAAAATGGAGAGGTTGATGCTAGGCATGACATTAAAAGATAAAAAGTGAAACACCTGGACAAGAAGCCAGACTCACATCACTGACATCATTCTTCATCATAAGCGACTAAAATGGAAATGGGCCAGACATCTATCGAGAAGATATGATAAGCGATGGACCACCATACTATCGAACTGGATTCCAAAAGAAGGGAAACAAGGCTGAGGATGTCCTAAAAGAAGGTGGAGTGATGAATTTAGTGGCAGCCCATACATAAGCACTGCAACACTGCAGCACCCCCAAGGAAAAAAATGAAAAAATTAAATTTTGTTTGTGTTTATAAATAATAACAATGCTTACAAAAGTATATAAATGCAATACAACATGTTAAAGGTTACAGCTTATGTTTTGACATTGATTGAATAATTAATAATTGGAATTGTTCAATTAACGCTTTACATTATGAAACAAATGCACCGCGATCTAACGCCAATATTCGTTTGTGCTTGTCATTGCACGTTACATCATTTCCACACTGCTCAAACGGCAGTGTATCTTTAGTATGCTTATGCACGTTATTTCTGTGAGATATGAAACGTTTATTATTGGTGCGTGTAAGAGTGGTGAACTATTTTTTGTAAATCTTATTTTATTTAGTTAAAATAACATATAATTATTTATTTATTATAGATACAAGGCTGAATTGTGACGAGTGTCACTGTTGAAAATATGAAAAGAATTATATTTTTTCAATTATCGTTACACGAAACGATCTAATAGCGATATTCGTTTGCACTTGCAAGTTACGTCATATGATACACTGTCGTTTTGGCAGTGTATCATATGCTTCTGCAAATTATTTCTGTGAGATATGAAACGTTTATTATCGGTGAGTGTTCGTGGTGAACTATTTTTTGTAAATCTTATTTTATTTTGTTAAAATAACATATAATTATTTATTTTATAGATAAAAGGGCTGAATTATGATGAGTGTCACTGTTGAAAATATGAAAATAATTATATTTTTCAATTATCGTTAAACGAAACGATAATTGTGATCTAACGCTGATATTCGTTTGCGCTTGTACATTATGTCATATGATACACTGTCGTATCGTATGACGTAACGTACTGCCACTTGGGCAGTGTATCATATGCTTCCGTGCATTATTTCTGTGAGATATGAAACGTTTATTATTGGTGCTTGTTCGTGGTGAACTATTTTTTGTAAATCCTATTTTATTTTGTTAAAATAACATATTTATTTATTATAGATACAAGGCTGTTATGACGAGTGTCACTGTTGAAAATATGAAAAGAATTATATTTTTCAATTATTGTTACATGAAACAAATGCACTGCGATCTAACACCAATATTCGTTTGCACTTGTCATTGCTATTGATACAAATCTTTTATTATTAGTGTTTGTTCATGGTGAAGATAAAATGTTTTTAATAAAGCAATTTTTAATATGTAAATTTATTTATTAATAAATTCGTTACTGATTAAGGAAAAAAAAAAATTTTTTTTTGTATATGCAGCACCCCCACTTAAAATTTTCACTGGCTGCTAATGGATGAATTGTCAAATTTTATTGGGGAAAATTCGTCAACCATTGTCAAGAACAGCGAAAGGTGGAAAGAATTGGAGGAGGACTTCATCCAGCAGTGGACATTAAATAGCTGAAAAGAAGAAGAATCTAAGATAACACTCAATGAATCAAATAAAACTGCTAATCATACAGAAGCTCTAATAACCTACCAATCATGCAAGTGTGATAATACCAGAAGAATCAAGAATAAAAGTGATGAATTTTTAGCATTAGTGAGATCTGGCTAACAGAAGAAGATATCCTTACAGGAATAGAATGTGATGGGTACAGTGTATTCAAGGAGGATAGACAAATATATAAATGGTGGGAGCATTACTAACAACTGCAGGAGAATTAAAATCAGATAGGGTTGAGATATAAATGCTGGTAGTATGAATAATACATGTAGTAGGCTCGTGGCTAAGAAGAGGCAGAGAAGAGACTAAATATGTAGTTATGTGCTGTCGTAGCAGCCTAGATTCATTTGAAGAGAACTGTAGATAGTTAAATCTTATGAGTAGAAGTGGAGTTATTTATACAGTTGATTAAACTGTGGGATATAGACTGAAAGGAAAGAGAATTGATAGGGTTGAGGGATTACTGTAATAACACATGTTAGGGCAAGATGTTTCTGGTCACCTAGTCACAGTTTTCTGTTTATGTATTGGTAGACATACCATATATTGTGACAGATTTTTCAATGATAATGAAATCTGCATCTGGAAGGAGAGAAACGTATTTGTTTCAGAATATATTCTTCATCGTCATTGGCTCAATGGCCCTGTGTGGTCCCTGACATTTTTCAGAAACTTCTGCCAGCCTTCCTTATTCATTACTAAGTTCCTCCAGTTTTTAATTCCCAAAGTCTTAATATCCTGGATCACTCCATCTTCCTATTTCAATTTAGGTCTTCCAATTTTCCTGTTGGCCTAGTATTGAATATCTTCTTAACAACTCTGTTATTATCCATGTTTATAATATGCCCTGCCCAAATTAATCTATTGATTTTAATGTAATCAATAATGCCTGAGCCTCCATAGCTCAGTCATTATAGACAAAGCCCTTTGGTCAGAAAGACCTGGTTTAGATTCCAGTCAGTGATGTGAAGAACCTTTATCTGGTGTCTTTTGACGAAAGGTGAGTTAGCTAGTCTCATACGGAGGCAGGAGGTTTTTTCACCTGGAAACTGACAGAAAGAATATTTCTGGATCTCAACACTGATGTCATTTTATAATTAACTTCTGATCTCAGGTATATAAAGCTATATAGGGGTTCAAATTATTGGAAACAATTTTGATTTGATAAGAATCATCATCACAAGTTTTTCTTGTTACTGGCATATAAAAAGGTTGTTTGAAAATTTTTGGTAAAAAAATAAGTTAAACCGTTTTTGGAAAACATCTTTATTCCTCAACATAGTTTCCATCAAGGTTTTCACATCTGGTCCAGTGAGTTTCCAATTTTTTCATCCCATCTAAAAAAGTAGGATTTGTGAAATTGTGCAAAATAGTCACTGACAGACTTGATGACATCCTCGTTCGAAGAAAATTTTTTACCACCGAGCCAAATTTTTAAGTTTGGGAACAAGTCACATGGGGCCAAGTCTAGAGAAAACAGTGGATGTGGAACCAATTCGAACCTCAAGCCGTGGGATTTTTCCATTGCGACGGACGATGTGTGGCATGGTACATTGTCTTGAAGAAAGAGCACTTTATTGTGTGCCAATCTTGGCCGTTTTTTCTTCAGTTCTTTTTTTTCAATGGTCTAACAATGACACATACACTCCTGTTATTGTCTTACCCTTTTCCAAATAGTCTATCATGATAATTCCTTAAGGGGTGCTTAAGGGTCAAAGCTGTATAACTGAGAGGTCTCCTCTCAGTTATACAGATCCACATAGCCTTTAAAGGAATGTGGAGAACCGACCAGGGCTTTTAGCCTAGTGTCCAATCCTCACCTTCTCGTGGTGAACCCTGTTGGGTATCTACTTGGATACTGAACGAACAAGGATGGGCCGGCAATTTGGAATTTAGCTGCCAAAATTGTATTCTTATTTGTTAAACCAAAATAAAAAATGATGGTACAACATGACAAAATTTTAACCTTTTAAAACGGCTGGGGTGTTGCCCGGTTAAACAAGGCCCTCGTTGTTTTCGCCAGGGAACCATGGCGAACAGCAAAAAGTCAGCTACTGGAACAAATCTGAAAAACACCCCAACTCAACATCACCAGAGTTAAAGATCAGTACTATCAACATAAGAAGCCTGAATGGCAAAGAAACGGAGCTAGCTGAGGAATTAGATAAGTACCAGATCGACATAACAGGTGTGACTGAAACAAAAAAGATAAAAACTGGTGAGATCTTTCTGAGCAATAAATACAAAATGTTATATTCAGGGAATGACAATCAAGGAAAAGAAGGTGCAGCCATAGTATTCAACACAAAATACGAGGCTAATCTTCTTGAATGGCAGACAGTCTCAAGTAGAGTAATGTGGGCAAATATGAGAATGGGGAACTGGACAATGAGACTTATTTGTGCCTATGGTCCCACAGGTTCTACTAAGGTAGAAGTGGAGGAATTTTTTGAGGCTTTAGAAAAAGCAACTGACACAATGAAAAAGGAAAAGTTGGTCCTTGTTGGGGATCTAAATAGCAGAGTAGGAAATGATTGTGAGACATACAAAAATATTTTGGGAAAATTTGGAGAAAAGAGCAAAGCTAATAATAATGGCAAATATTGTTGGATTTCTGCTCAGGACATGGACTGGTTATTACTAACACCATGTTACAACATAAAAATGTGCACAAATTCACATGGAGAGAAGAGGCAAGGAATAAGAAAAGTCTCATTGACAGTGATGTTTTCTCCCTGGTGCAGGACACCAGAGTGTACAGAGGATTTGAAATTGGAAGTGATCACTATCTAGTCTTGAGCAGGATAAAATTGAATTTCATATTGATAAGAATAACATGTAAGAAAGTTTTAAAGCAAATAAAAGTTGAGCAGCTCTCAGATGTAAACTGTAGATTAAATACACAAAGATTATTGAAGAAAAAATGAAAGAGTTTGAGAACAGGAATCAAACCTTGGAGATTCAGTGGCAAGCCTTGAAAAAAAAAAGCCCTGATTCATTCAGCCAGAGAAGCATGTGGTGAAGTTGTCTGCAAGGATAGAAAAGTTCCTGGCAAATAAGTCAGCTTGTGCTCTTAGAGAATACAGAGACAAATGCAAGAATGCTAAACACTGTGTAAAACTAGCTAAACAAGTCATGGGAGGACTTTGGCAAGAATATAGAAAATAAATATCAAGAAGGTGGCAAAATATTCTGGAGGTTGTTGAAGAGGCTTGGGAATGGAGGAAAGAGTGCTGTAAAAGGAATTAGAGATGATAAAGGTGACATGAAAACGGGAGAAAACGATATCCTTGAAGTATGGAGTAATTACTTTGAAAAACTGTTAAATGAAACAAGCAGTGATGACAGCACAGTGGTAAAAAACACTGACCAGGCATGCAGTCAGGAATGCATATCCATACTTGAAGTAGAAAAAGCCATCAAAGGCTTGAAATGTGGAAAGGCAGAAGGAGTAGATGATATTCGACCAGAAATGCTGAAGTATGGTGGTATAAGAATCTTACAGTGGCTGCACTGCATAGTTCAGAAAGCCTGGACAGAGGGACGAATTCCCGATGATTGAAGTAGAGCTCTCATAGTACCCATATATAAAAAGGGAAATAAAACTGAACGTGAGAATTACAGAGGTTTATCCCTACTGAGTGTTCCTGGCAAGATCTATGCAAGTATACTTGAGAAACGGTTGAGAAAAATTGTGGAAGAAAAGCTTGGTGAAGAACAAGCTGGATTCAGGCCAAATAGAGGCAGGATCAGATCTTCACTTTACGACAAACAGTCGAGAAAGCATGGGAATATAACAAAGATCTGTATTTAAGTTTTTTCGATTTGGAAAAGGCATATGACAAGGTGTCAAGAGAGAAGATATTCAATACCCTACAGTTATATGGTGTCAATGGGGCATTATATCAAGCAATACTCAGTCTTTATTTGAGTTGTAAGTCAGCAGTTAGAATTGAAGGAAGTACAGGAAGATGGTTTAATGTTAAATCTGGTGAGAGACAAGGATGTACATTAATCCCCTCTGTTATTCATTATCTATATGGATCAATTATGAAGGAAAGTGGTATTAAACATGATATCAAAACTGGAGATGTTAATGTCAGCTCTTTGCTTTATGCGGATGATGTTATACTTCTAAATAAATCCGCTACAAGTCTGCAAGATTCTCTGACTAAATTGAATAACTGTTGTAATAGATATGGTATGAAGGTGAGCAATAAAAAGACAAAGACAATGAAAATAGGAAGAATCATTGAAAATATCAACAGTGTTGTGAATGAGGAACCTGTGGAACAAGTAAAACATTTCAGCTACTTAGGCACGATTTTTAGTGAAGATGGTAAATTAAATATGGAAATAGATAACAGAATCAACAAAGCTGATATGGTAGGAAGTCAACTGAATAAATTCATATGGAATAAGAGAGATCTTAGTTGGAACACTAAATTAGCTGTATACAGGACAGTGTTCAAACCAGTTTTAACTTATGGATCTGAGAGCTGGGTCAGAAGTAAAACATTTGACCAAAGACTAGAGACCGCAGATATGAGTCCTGAGAAAGATTAGAGGCGTGAACAGATGGCATCAATGGCAATATCATATTAAAAACGAGGATATGAGGAAAGAACTTGACATTGTCAGCATCCAGGAATGCGTTAGCAGAGCTGATCTTAGGTGGTATGGTCACTTAAACAGAATGGCTGAAGAAAGATTAGCAAAACAAGTGTTCTCTGCCAGGTTGGCAGGAAAACGACCCAGAGGAAGACCAAGATATAGGTGGATTGATACGGTACAAAATGCCTTAGATGATAGAAATATAAGATCTGATAATGTTGGAGTCTTGACAAGTAACAGACTGATTTGGAGGAAAATTGTAGATAGGAAGTTAGTAATGATGTAATTTTTTTCATGTAGTACTATCATATCCTGTACATCCCTTGAGGGTACATGGCAGGAATTTGATGATGATGATAATTCCTTGGGAATTCCAAAAAAACAGTAGCCATCACCTTCCCAGCCGACAAACAGGTCTGCACTTTTGTCAGTGCTCTTTCACCAGGCATTGTCCACTGTTTTGCTGTTTGGACTAAGGTGTGTAGTGATGGATCCAAGTTTCATCTACAGTCACGAATCGACACAAAAAATCCTGCAAATTGCGATTAAACATTGCAAAACTCTGCGTTGAAATGTCTTTTTGGATGCGTTTTGATTGACAGTCAACAATCGCAATACTCATCACACACACAGATTTTTCGTGTGTAATTTTTCATGGCAGGATATTATACACCCGTTCAGTTGAGATGCCTACAATCTCAGCAATATCATGCACTTTCACTCAGCGGTCTCCCATAAATATGCAATGGATTTTATCAATCATTTCCTTCATAGTGACTTCAGTGGGGCGTACCAGAGTGCACTTCATCTTCGATAAACTTACGACCATGTTCAAATTAAATTATCCAAAAATAAATAGTCTTTAATGTTAGTGCAGAGTCCCCATGAAATGCATCTAACTCAGCTTTGATCTGCACGGCCGTTCACTTCCTCAAATAAAAAGTATTTCTGCACGAAACTTGTTTTTCTCCATTTTTATGAAAAATGTGAACACAGTCATTTTAAATGTTTGCCAGGGGTCATGAAAAAGATTATACGTGTCGACACTGGTATGAATGAATGAATTGTGTTGCTGTCTATTGGAAATTTACCAAACTTTTCAAACAACCCCCGTAATTTGTTTCTACAGATGCATCTTCTTTCCTGCATTTTCTAAACTGATGAAAGTAAGTTTCTTTCATTACTTTTTGTATCCTTCCTCTAACATCGATATCGTCTGCATATGCCTGAAGTTTTACTAATTTATAAAAGAGACTTCCTCTTTTATTAATACCAGCATCTCTGAAAATCTTTTCAAGCACTATATTAAACAGTAAGCAAGCTAAGGCATCCCCTTCTCGAACACCATGTTTTATATGTATTAGATCAAACAAAATGTTTTGAATTTTAATCTGACACCGAGTGTTTGTTTCTAATTTTAGCTTTAACTAAGGCAATAAGTTTCCGAGGTGTCTGTAGCTTCTCCATTGCGATAAATAAATTAGATCTATTATTTTTATGGCAATTTTACCTGCTTTTGTTTAGGAGTGCCCCTAGTTTAATGTCATCGACTTTTTTACTCAAGAATTCTTAGGGCATTGCCGACGTATTTTAGAGGCAAATATATGTAGCATAATAGAAGAAAATTCTTCGCACATACCTTTTCTTGGATGCGCGAGTGGAGTGGAGTGGCTTAGGCAATGTGTTGCCTAAGCCACTCCACTCCACTCCTCTTTCAACACCAATAACAGCAGAAGTATGCACACCCCAGAAAGAAGACAGGCAACGACATCCAAGAAAAGGTATGTGTGAATTTTCTTCCATTATGCTATCATATATATTCTCACTATCATATATTTGCTTCTAAAATACATCTGCAATGCCCTAAGAATTCTTGAGTAAAAACCCAATGACATTAAAACAGGGGAACTAAACAAAAGCTGGCAAAATAGCCATGAAAATAATAGTTTTTAAGAGGAGTAACATGGGAGTTTTCCCAGAAATAATACCTATAAATTAGATCTGTCTATGTTATCATACGCAGCTCTAAAATCTATGAAGAGATGGTATATTTCAATTCCAAATTCATTGCATTTTTCAAATATTTGGCATGGAGATAGCTGTCTAGAGATACCTGTAGATTTTGCTTGATGGAATCCACATTGATCCACCAGTAGCATTTTCTATATAAGGCTGAAATCTCTTGAATGGAATATTGAACTGTTTCAATTTGTCAAATGATAGGGCTGATAGGGCAGTACAACCAGGAACTGCTATCTTATTTACCCATAGCCACTGTCCCGGAGAGAGAATATAACAGTAGATGATTGTTGAAGATATGTATTTTTAAAAATATAAGCAACTATTGCTTAGGTATAAGGAAAACATCATTATTGCTCACCAGAGGATGCGGGAAAAAGGTGGACTGATGATTCCCTGTTTCCTATAGATGGAAGGAATTTTATAGGTGGTACATAATAAATTGATTCTTCTATAGTTAGAGCAGATCATTACATTGCCTTTCTTATGTATAGGGCATATTATTATACTCAGATTCCACTCATCTAGGACTGTTTCATTAATCCAGATTTTGGTTGTAAGTTGACACAGCTGCCTGAAATTTTTTTTATTAATTCTTCTTGTATCATATCTATTCTTGGGGGTCTTACTGTTCTTAAGTTTTGTAATAGCTATTCCTGCTTCAGCAACTGTTGGTATGGTTCAACTGCTTCTAGAGCATCTGTTTGGCTCTCTATTTTATAGATGTCATCTGGCTGATCAGATATGTTAGTATTCAACAGTTGATCAAAATGCTCTACCCATCTTTCTAGTATCCTTTCATTCTCACTCAGGATTATGCCCTCCTTATCCATACATAACACTGTTCTTGGCTGGAAATCCAGGTTCTATTTAACTTCTGATAATAGGTCCTACTTTCATTTATACTTCAGGGATGTTTTAGCTCTTTAAGTTCATCCTCATAGTGTTTTTTCTTTCTATTATGCATATTTTTTCTTCCTTTCTGGCCATATGATATTCCTCCGAAGTTTTACGAGTGTGATTCCTTTGCTGCATTCATCTATTTACCTCATTTTTTGCTAGTCACACATTCACATTCCACATCAAACCAGTGGTTATATTCAACTCTACCTCTTTTTCCTAATACCATATTTGCTGTTGTCGCTATGACATTCTTAAGAGTTTCCCAGACATTACTCCTCTCACTATCAGAGTAGATAGGCTTTCATTAATTTTTTTCACAATATCTGGCCTTGACTTCTAATTCCTTCAGTATTGTATTACTTAACTTTCTGGCAGGGGATCCGTACATCTTCCTTGTATTTGAGATTCTGCTTCTAATCTTTGCTAAAACTAGTGGTCACAGTCAATATTTGCTCCACTATAGAATCTGCCATCCATCTAGTTAGACAAGTGTCTTGCATCTATTAGGATGTGATCAATTTGGTCAAAGAAGCTTCATCAGGAAACATCCAGGTCATTTTATGAATGTTTTTGTGATTAAACATTGTACTGCCAACAACCATGTTTCTTGAAGAAGCAAAATTGATCAATCTATTCCCATTATCATTGGACTCATTATGTAAACTATATTTCACAATAGTTGGCTTATATGTATGCTCTTTGCCTATCTCAGCATTCAAATCACCTATAATAATTTTGAAAAAATGTCCTTTGATTCCTAATCTACACATTCTAGGTGATTTTGCTTTGAAGTCTATGATAAGATGTTTTATTCTCTTATTTACAATGAAGCCTATTCCTAATACATGATCTTTCTTTTGGCAGGTATAAAATACAGGGAACCCTTGTATAACGCGGATATTAGGTTCTATAGAAATACCACGTCATATAAATCGCGTTATGCGAGACTCAGATCACATAGAAAAAGTAGGGTTATGTTCCAAAATCGTTTTTTTCTTTTTTAATTATATAAACAACAACGACATATCCAACAAAAAATATTTTTATTTAATTCAGGTAATTCATGTAAATTAAAAAAACATATAAACTATGAAACAAAATACATAGTGTAAACTTATAAAAGTATAAATTTTATGTAAACTTCATTGCTTATAATGCATAAAATGCTTTAGGCAAAATAAAATAAAAAGCGCATAATTTAATCGTCATCACTGTCTTCAAAACGAACATTCCATAGATGTTCTTTATTTATGAGTGGCCGGACGTCATCATCACTTGAAATCTCTTGGACGTCATTTGTATAATTCTAATTGCATACTTTGGATGGTTTAAATATTAAGAAATCAGTAATAAGACTTCTTGCTTACCACTATGCTGCAATTTTTTTATGAAGTTCATAATATGGAGCTAAACAAATATCCAACTGTCTCGTGAATTTTCCGGAGCGCTCCATTGAGGGATCATTATCCATAAAATAACTTCCAAACTTCCTTGCCAAGTGCAATCCTTCTGCTAATTTCTTTAAACTGAATTCTTTCACAGATTCATCATCACAATCAGAATCTTCGGCAGAACTTTCCCCACCATTTGGTGCGATGTCATCTGTTAATTGTGCCGGTTCCTCCTAATTTAAATCTATTTCGCCATCAGTTAATTCACTAATTTCGTTCTCAACCATCAACTATTGCAAAATTCCTCTAAGTGGCTATAACTATTAAAATAAAATTTTTACATAAACAAGCTTTACATATTGTATGTAACTCACCAGAAAATAAAGTGCTCAGCTTGAGATTAACACACTTATGATTTTTAATACACTTTCCTGGCAGAAAACGAAGACAACATTCAACAATAAACACTTTATACGATAAACAATTGACGTAAAGTACATGCCTGCAAAAGAGTATTTCCCCTAATATAAATTCACTACTTATAATTACATGCGCGATACAGGCAGACGCAAATTTAACAAAGATAAAATTTGATTTTTAATTTGCGCAGGGAAAAAAAAAATGAAAAGATAAAGGGTTAGTACAATTTGTAGACCATGTTTTTTTCAAAATGGCATTGTATAAGTACTGCACTGAACAAGGGTTACTACAATTTGTAGACCGCGTTATATGATGGTTACCTGTATATGATTCTTCTTTTCTATGATCCCTCTCCTGTCCATCTAATTTCTTGTATAGCAGTAATATGTCATTTATATTTATCTAAGTGCTCCAGCAGCATTCTTAGGGCTCTAGACTGATAAAGAGAAAGTATGTTCCATGATCCATTTCTAAAATCCTAAAAACATATACCATTTTGTTGTCATTTAGTCTGTCCAGCAGTTATTGTTTTCCCAAATTCTGACAAGATAATTTTTCAGGGATGGGGTTGTCAGGAACTATGGAGGATCGATATTTTCTGTTAGGGTTTCTCCTTTATCTGAATGGTCCTAATTTGAAAGCATTGGAACTCAGTTTTTTTGCCCTTGCATAACTTAGCCATAAAACGTTGCCCAGGATCCTTGATGAAGACATGCACGCATTGGACTTGGTAGGAATAAATGGCATTTCCTGAGTTTTATTAGTACACATCAATAAGAAAGATGTGTACCCTTGAGACCACATACTGCCCCTTTGATTTCCTCAGAATATATTAGGAAACAATAAGGAGAATGCTATATTTGGTTGGTATATTTTAATTACTAAAAGGTGTAAATATATGAACCAACATTAATGAACCATGTGAGAACAGATGTGAATAGAAATACTTTCATTACAGACAAATGAATTATTAGTGATTTAGAGTTGTGATATTATATACATGTATCTAGTAAGTTGCTAGGGTGAAGTGAAGTTATATGTGATCCTATAAACTCTAGACATTATGTTTACCTTTATGATAGGCATAATTAAAAACATATGAAGAGGGAGAGAGAGCATCAAATTCCCAACATGTACCTTCAGGGAGGTATTCAGGATATTATGATAGTTACATCATTACTAAATTCCTATATTATTCTGAAAACAAAACTGAGATGAGTGAATATATTTTAGTATATTAAATAACAAATTTCATTCAACAACATCCAGACAGATTAATGTGTATAATTTCCAAATTTTGCCAAACACTGAAGACTTATAAAGTCAGATTAAAATTAAAACTGAGATGGCTCAAAAGGTATTTGTAAGGATTCTTTATCTGGAATAAAATATGCCAGAACCAAGGAACAACTTATGTACAGAGAAAACAAATCTAATTGTCACTTATGAAATGTTTCTGCAAATCTACCCTACAGCAATGAAGAGCAAAGATGAGGACATACCATATTATTTATAAGTTTTATGAATATTTCATATATGTACATAATTAGTAATTAAAATTTGTAATAATAAAGAAAGATAAATCTCAAAACTTACTTATGTTGTGCTTCTAAAGCCTTTTCTAATTTGCTGTGGCAAAGAACGGCATGCAGCCTCTGTTCAGCATTCTTAAAATCTGGCTGAACTTTCAGTGTATTTTCAAAACAGATCATGGATTTATTGTAATCTGCCAATACCTGAAATGCAATACAGCAATTAAATCCTTTTCATAATTTTAAAATACACTGACATGTTTTTATACAACTGAAAAGATACCTGTGGTGAATGAAATAAAGTTTAAAAACTTTGCAAATAATTTTAAGTTTAAGAAATCTTTTAGAAACATATCACCTGTCATTATAATAAATGAGGGAGCACTTCTATGAATGTCAGGTCTAATTATGTTCCTTTTGGCTGGTGAAGCACATAATGAATTTAGGAAAAAGCACTATCTTCATCATCTCAAAAAGACATATCATGTTCTACTTAATTATTACAACAAACTCCAAAACTTTTGAAGCTCTATAAAATTTTCTGAGTTACTGCAATCTAACAGATAAGCTTAGGTGTTGATGGTTATTCATGACTTATTTTTCATGGTATTAACAACACCACAAACACTTTTATCAACAAAGATGTTTTATTAACGCTTATATTTCGCTGATTTTCAACTCAGCATCATCAGAGCACAAAGAACATGTAAACGCGACAGTGAGCGAGTGAAACAATATAATGGCAAAAGACAAAAGATCTAAAGTCCTATTTTTTTGACGCCCTGTAACGGGAGAAAAAAAAAAAAAAAGCAGTTATCCAGGAGTTTTTCTTAGGATAACCGTCTCCCAAATTTTTGGCAAATTAATGCAACCATATTTGTTAAGGTTGGGAGAATTCTTCAAAGCCATTGTTGACTCAAAAAATAATCTTTCAGATCTATAACGACTCCTAAATAGCACATCCTGAAATATGGACTGTCCTACAGCACATCTCCGAAGTTGCAGCAAAAAAAGAATTCACAAAAGTAAAAAGCAAACACCTAAAGAAATTTGAACTCCTACAACAGCGCCAACATACGAAGTCCCGACCGCAACTTCGACGAGACCACGTGGTCGTAAACCTATCGTCGGAAACACTCACTGAAGAAGCCAAGAACGCTCTCAGTCTAAGACATAACTTTGCCGTCACGCCCAAACAAATTCCTAAACTAGAAATTATGATGAAAGTAGAACAGGGTATCCACGATCTTCCACCAGCAATGGCCAATAACGTGCGACTAGATATAGCAAGCATTATAAACAAGGCTAAGCCTCCAATATGCCACGTAATATGCAATATGCCACGTAAGCAAATAACTGCCCTAAAAAAGTTATATAATAATAGAAATAATATTATTACAAAAGTCGATAAAGGAAATGCAACAGTTATAATAAATATAGAAGAGTATAACAGAAAAATGCAAGATCTCATATGTGACAGTTCCACATATCAAATTATACATCGAGACCCTACGATGTCGCAAAAGAAAAAAGTTCGAAAATTACTGAAAAAAGTGATATCATGGCCCAAAGAAATCATCAGGAAAATAAAACCAATTCATGTTAAAACACCCCGTATTTATGGATTACCAAAAATCCACAAAACTAATATTCCCCTATGCCCCATAGTTGATAGCATAGATAGCCCCACATATAAACTGGCCCCGCATTTAGCTAAGTCGCTTGTCCCACTTACTGGCAACTCCTCTACTTTTGTAAAAAATTCAATCCATTTCAAATACTGGCTAAAAATCTAATCTTAAAAGATTCAGACATAATGGTAAGTCTCGATGTCACCTCCTTATTTACCAGTGTATCACTTATAAACACTCTTGATTTAATCAAGTCTAAATTTCCCCCAGATATTTTTGAATTATTTCAATTTACCATGAATGCAGGTTACTTTACATGGGAGGGGAAATTCTACAAACCCCCCCCCCCCCGCCGTTACCAAATTTTTACATGGAACACTTGGAAAACAAAGTACTTACCACAGCTACATACAAGCCACAAGTGTGGTTAGGCTATGTAGATGATGTTTTTGCCATCTGGCCCCATGGACAAGACACCTTGGATGCTTTTGTCACCTACCTAAACAGCCAACACCCCAAAATTTACTTCAGAGTAGAAAAAGAATCAAATAACTGTTTACCATTTCTTGACACATTAGTCACCCGCCTTTCAGATGGATCACTATCTTTTTCTATTTACAGAAAGTCTACACACACACAGGAAGATACCTACATAAACAATCTCATCATCATCCAGTCCAACAGTACGGCATTTTAAAAACACTTACACACAGAGCCAGAGCCATTTGTTCTAACGATACAGCTCTGACCACTGAACTCCAGTACCTGCGCCATACGTTCTTAGCCAATGGCTACAATCCCTACAAAATAGATAAAATACTACATAAGCCCATTACTCTGCCCTCCCCTAATACACAAGAATACAACATGACCATTTCTATTTCCTATATCAGAGGTACATCGGAAAAGATAGCCAAAGTATTGTTGAAACATGGCCTTCGCACCACCTTCAAACCTCATGTCAAGCTGGCAACTCTCATCTGCTCGCCTAAGGATAAACTTCACCCTTTAGCACACCCAGGAATGTATGAAGTTCCATGTGACTGTGACTTGGCCTATTATGGGCAAACAGGAAGATCAGTGAACATCCACCTGGAAGAACATGAAAGATACATTCACTACTATTACTATGGCAAGTCGGGACTGGCAGACCACGCTTTGGACACTTCTTCACACAGGATTAGATGGAGGAAAACGAATGTGCTATTTAGGAGTCATTATAGATCTGAAAGATTATTTTTTGAGTCAGCAATGGCTTTGAAGAATTCTCCCAACCTTAACAAATATGGTTGCATTAATTTGCCAAAAATTTGGGAGACAGTTATCCTATAAAAAACTCCTGGATAACTGCTTTTTTTTTTTTTTTTTGTTAGAGGGCGCCAAAAAAAAAATAGGACTTTAGATCTTTTGTTTTTTTCAATTATATTGTTTCACGCACTCACTGTCGCGTTTACATGTGCGTTGTGCTCTGATGATGCCGAGTTGAAAATCAGCGAAATATAAGCGTTAATAAAACATCTTTGTTGATAAAAGTGTTTGTGGTGTTGTTAATACCATGAAAAATAAGTCATAAAGAGTTACTGCAATGTTCAGATTTTTGCTAGGACATACCATCAGATTCATATCCATTCCCTCCAACTTTTGCAATAGTTTTCCATGCAGTATTCTGTCATATGCCTTTGCAAAGCTAACAACAATAGCATGATATAACCATATCCCTCATATAATTCATTTGTCACTATTATAAAATGCAAGCAAATTACTAAGGCAAGACCTTATCTTTTACAAAGTCATGATGTCCACCATAGAGAACTGAATTCCTATCCACCCATTGTTGGATAGGAATTCAACTTCATCTGTCACTCTCCTACCATAAGCATTGATTAAATAAGTTAATATCTGGTCAGTAATTTGCTATGTCTGTCTTGGGGCTACCTTCATATAATGGAATTATCTTATTCTCTTTCCACTTCCTTGGAATACTGCCAATTCTCTTGCGCTTTTGTGTAGCACACAGGTTGAAATGCCATCAAGTTCCACTGCAGTATTCATGGTGATATTTTTCAAAATGCTGAGCACCTCCTGTTTGTATACCTCAATTCTCATATCAGTCTCTGTTGTATCAGCAACTATAAAATCTGCAAATGAATGATACATCGTTTGAAAGTGACCACTCAGCAACTCAACTATTTCTACTGCTTCTGTCACTCTCCTACCATAGGCATTGATTAAATAAGGGTTACTTGAACATAAGCACTGCAATACTGCAACAGTATATCTGATAACCAAGACAGCTATTAAGTAACTAAATGGCAGGTGGTGTGTACAGTATAGCATGGATATGCTGGACAAAGGGATGATTGACGCCCTGGGCAGGATGGCACGAGATTTCATCACACTATTCAAAACAGCACAAATTGTTTATTCCTGGAATTTTCCATTTAACATTTTCGGAACAGCATTGACTGCGTATAACAAACTGCAGAAAGCAAAACCGCAGATAAGGGAAGGACTACTATATGTACTAAGTCCACTGCAAATCATGATTCCAGTGAATGAACAAAGGGCATACTATGATTTATGGTTTTAATGGCACAGAGATAGAAATGATTATATGGAACCATATCAAAGGTTATAGCAGTATACAACGTAAGACGATTGCAAACATCCATGCCTACAGCACATTCAAACTTGCGACTTGTTAGTTGGAGAGCAAGTAATCTAACCACTTGACCAACCATGCTGGCATAATTCTATGCAAATGAATATTACATCTCATGTCAAATCCATTGGTCATTCTCATCAAGTATTACTAAACAGCCAACACACTGTAGTGTTCCAGTGGAACATAATAAATGTTGGAATCTCTGAATTCAAATCTCATAGCTCTAAGTGACATCATCTTTCTTTCTGGCGATGAAGTCTTCAAGTCTAGTTCTCATTCTTTCTGCTACAGTAAATTTCACTTAATATGAAGATTATAAAACCATAACTTATTGATTTGAATTAAAATAATTCAAATTAAATAAAGAAATCACATGAAAAATAGCAAACTAATTATGTTTATAAGATGAAAAGGAAATAACGGTGCATCATTCAAAGCAAGAAGATCATTTGTAATAACAGATAGGGTTATTGCAAACAATCTTCATTATGAAGGACAAACCTCAAATTCCAAACTATTTATGATGAACACTCCTTAATGCTGATGTAACTAAGTTGGCAATCAAGATTACATCCTATGTAAATACAATGCATCAGCAGCAGAAAACACCATTTTGGCATTTCATGCATCAAGATCTATGACCATTGTTCAGCAAAACATTTGAAGAGAATTTAATCTGGAACTATTGTCTTGGACCAGGATGGGAACTTTTACTGAATCAAGAGTCATAATGAGTGGCTTCCAATACACCAAAAATGTCATTCTCAATCTTGATTTGTGAGTATTCAAAAATAAAAAATTGAAAGTTGCAAATATTTTATTAAGAAAAATAAAACTATTAACATATTTTATAATTTTAAAAATAGAAAAATTAAATGTATTCATTGCCCAAATCGCATTCTTTTGGTTATGTGTCCATAATGTATATGCCCTCACAAGAAAGACTATTATAGGTTCAATTCTAGATGTTAACTAGTGGAACTCTTTCTAGGCCTTTTCTGTAACCAGTTTCTCAGTTAGTTGATCTTTGATATTATTAAGCAACAAGGATTTTTTTTTTTTTTTTTCACCCTCACCTCAAAAAAATCAATCATAGAACTCACATTTAAGGTGATGAGTTTAAGGTTAGAAGCACAACAGTAGTTCTCTGCTGCTTTCTCATTCCCATAAATTCCAAAAATCTTCAATAGTGATGAAGAGAATTTAATCTGGAACTATTGTCTTGGATCAGGATGAGAACTTTTACTGAATCAAGAGTTATAATGAGTGGTTCCTTACAATACACCAAAAATGTCATTCTCAATCTCGATTGGGAGGACTTCTAAAGACGATATGATTAAATTTACATTAACTTCTTCCTATCAACAATTTTTCTCCAGATCAGAACTCTAATTTTGTGAGGTCTTATATTTTGGTGATGCAGTTAAAAGTACATTTGAAGAATACATTCCTAACTGCATCAATCCAACTGGATCTTGGTCTTCCTTTGGTTCTTGTCCTATCATCAAATACCTGTTTTGATAACCTTTCCTCACCCATTCAGTTTTAGTGATAACACCTTCGTTTAGCTTTGCTCAGATATACTTGAATGTTAACAATGCCAAGTTCTACTTTCATTTTTAATGATTCTGCCACTGATACCATCAGCTCACCCACCTCTCTTAATTTTTCTATATGTTTTATATATAACCAACTCAGATCCACATGTTAAAATTGGTTTGAGCACTGTCTTATAATTTTTCTATATGTTTTATATATAACCAACTCAGATCCACATGTTAAAATTGGTTTGAGCACTGTCTTAGTATACTGGTAAATTTTTCTCTTATTCCATAAGAATTTATTCAACTGGCTCTGCAACATACCGGTTTTGTTTATTCTATTGACTATTCCCATATTTAATTTGCCAACCTCACTAAAACTATGCCTAACACGTGATATGTGTTATAGTTTTATAGGATCTCCATTGAGAACGTAATTGTTCCATTATATTCTTTTTGGCATTGATTTACATATCAAATTGACACCCTGGGTAGACTATATACTTCTATAAGTATATAGTCTATTGGGAATATAAAAAAAAAACTGCATCAAGCAAAGACAAATTAACATATCTGATTTTGATATCATGCTTAATGCCACTTTCCCTCATGGCATGCATTCTCTTGCGGTTGATTTTACATCAAACTACTTTCTTTTACCTCCTTCAATTTAACTGCTGATCTGCAACTGCTTATAATAGTGTTCTGACCAGGTTTACTCTTGGCACCTTGTCGTATGACTTATCGAAACTTAAATATAGCTCCCCCACCCCCAATTATTTCTCAACTGTTTGACCCAGATTAAAAATCTGATCTTTTCATCAATCCCAAACTTGTTCTCCCTACAATTTTTCTTGGCCTCTTCTCAAGTATGTTGTGTAAATCTTACCAAAATATTCAGCAGGGATAGTCTCCCTTTATTCTTGCACTGTTTTATTTCTGGTTTTATAGTCAGGTTTCTGATCAGAAGTTCTGTTGCATTCCTCTTGAATATTCAAGTTCTCCCTCCATTTCTAAGCTTTTTCAATAGCATTAAAAATTCATCACCTACGACAATTTTCGAAGGTGAACAAAATGACTTTCTTCACTTACTTTTACACATAGCTTTTACATTTTTTTCCTGTATTCTCTCAGGTAATCTGGTGATTTACTTCCAAGAACTTTTTGATATGTTTTTCATCTTTTCCAGGATTGCCTCTTTAGTTTGTTAGTCTGCTATGAAGTTCAAATTTTTCTATCAGAAAAATTTGAAAGTTTCTTACCAAAACTGAATCAATTTTCATTACAGCTTCCTGCTGAGACTCCAAGGTTTGGATGCTGTTTGCAAACTTTTTGAGTGTCGTAGGTCGCAATATGATATGCATTTTTAACCTCAAAACTAAATGGCGATATCAACCTCCCATATGAAATTCCCTGTTGTACTCTTGTATTCTGAATCAGTATGAAGATATCACCAGGAGAAAAGTGTCTTCTCTCTTAATTTGCTCATTCATATTATCCTAAGATAAATGGATAAAAATCTTCTATAAAATTTCTATTTTATTACTTCCTACTATTTTTAACCATGAATTTATCATTATCATCAAATTCCTGACATACACCCTTGGAATGAAGGATGGCTGTACAGCAGTAGTTCTCAAATTTTTTACCTCTGAGCCCCACCTGACAAGAGAAAACACTGTCAGCACCCCCCCCCCCCCCCACCAGATTTATTTATCAAAATAGAAGTCATACCAAGTTTGATTTTATTCAGTTTATTTTGTGTTGTCTACATACTATTTAACACTTTTTTATGCAAATTAATTAAAGTAATATTAGGCCTACAATAAAAGTTAGTTTTAACACTTGCAATTAATCAAAATATGTATTGAAATGAAACAATATTTAACTAACAAGTATTTACTAACAAGCACAAGCGTTTTTTAAGTGCAAGTGAAGAAAATAATTATTAGTTATTTTGAAATTCATGATAATTAAAACCTGTATTATCAAAAGTTTTTCTTTCTGTATTTTTATTTATTATTTTTAAAATTGATTTAAGGCAGTTTTAATTTTTATCTGTAGGAAAGTATGTCGCACCCACCTTTCAAGCTATTCCCGCCCCAGAGTTTGAGACCCACTGCTGTACAGGATATTATGATTAAGCTACATGAAAAAGTTACATGACTAACGCCATATACAATTTTCTCCAAATTAATTGGTTATCTGTCAAGACTCCAATATTATGAGATCTTATATTTCTAAAGCACTTTTTACTATATCAATCCACCTAGATCTTGGTCTTCCTCTTGGGTCTTTTTCTTGCCTGACGTCACTCTATCTCTAGTCCCTGTGCTCCCTTGCATTCCTCTCATTCCTTCTCTCCTGCTGTTTCCATTCTTTCCTCTTCTATCATTCATACAACTCTCTCTCATTCCCTCTCTTCTACTGTTCCCATTCTCTCCTCTTCTATCGCTCCCATAACTCTCTCTCATTCTCTCTTTTATACTGTTCGTATTCTCTCTTTCTCTGCCATTCCCACAACTCTCGATCTTCTTGACAAAGAACACTTGTTTTGTAATCTTTCTTCTCCCATTCTGTTTAAGTGGCCATATCACACTTGAAATTAGCTCTGTTAACACATTCCTGAATGCTAATAATATTAAATTGTTTCCTAATATACTGCCATAGATGCCACCTGTTCAGTCCCCTAATCTTTCTCAGGACTCTCATATCTGTGGTCTCCAGTCTTTGATCAAGAGTCATATTTCTAACCTAGTTCTCAGATCCATAAGTTAAAATTAGTCTGAGCAGTGTCTTGCATACAGCTAGTTCACTGCTTTGACTAATTCCTCTCTTATTCCACATAAATTTATTCAGATGACTTCCTATCATACCAGCTTTCCAAATTCTGCTTTTTTTTCTAAGTTTAATTTGTTATCTTCATTAAAAAATTGTGCCTAAATAGTTGAAATGTTTTAGTTGTTCTGTAGGCTCTCCATTCGGGAAGTAGTTGATGTTTTCGATGCTTCTGCCTATTTTGATTGTCATTTTTTTAATGTTGATTTTCATACAGAATTCATTACAATGGTTGTCCAATTTAATCAGGCAATCTTGCAGAACTGTGAAGTGGCACTAAAGTCGCCGTAGCACGTGGCAGGGAATTTGAGCTGTGCTGAAGAAAGTGCTTATTAATTGGTGAATTATCTGTTTTTTCTACGTTTTTGTAGTGCTAAGTTGTTTTCTGGAATACGAGTGTCCGTCAGTGGTTATTTTTTGAAGTTAGTTGTCGTCGCGATACTGTGTATTTTGGTTACCGAGAAGACAGGGTCGAAATCGAATGCATAACGGTGGAAGACAAGACGAAGGATAAGTTTTCATTATTTAGTTATTTCATTTTATTTATTTATATCTAGTGTACTTAAATGTTCTGTTTGAAATTGTTTGTACTTTTTCTTATAGTTATACTCCCTGATACTTATTTAGCGTTTATATTTTGACACTATATTAAATAATTGCGACAGCGGCAATTAAAATTACAAATGGCATATCGCCAAGTCCCCCCCCCCATTTAAGGACTCCATTTTGCGCGATATCATACAGGATTTTG